>NW_012148530.1:1317147-1348781 GCF_000956105.1 Propithecus coquereli | reverse complement strand
GGCAGTATCTGATCTATTTCAAAAACATTTTGATTCTGAAATAAAAGCAATACATAAGAATAGAGCTTATGTTGAGCCTGATTCAGAAAAGGCTAACAAACAAATTCAAGTCTTTTTAAATATTTTAAACAAATTGATGTTTTTTACCATATTGCCTTATTCTTTGGACAAAGGATTATGAACCTAGTGATTGATTTCTAGTATGAAATCTAAGACTTAGGAATTTTAAATTCAATTTCATTTATTAAGGTCTAATTATCAACCCTTGAGGCAAGCCTCTATTGACTAAATCAGTGATTTTTAGTAGGGACACTTTGTGCCCCAGTTACATTTGGCCATATCTGGGAATATTTTTGGTTGTCACAACTGGAGTGGGTGCTGCTAGCATATAGTAGGTAGAGGCCAGGGATGCTGGAAACATCCTAAGATGCATGGAACAGACTCCACAGTAGAGCTATTTGATTTCAAATGCCAATAGTTGAGAAATTCTGGACTATATATACAGCAATACATTTAATGCACAAAAGAACTACAGAATATCAATTAATAAGAGGCAGATTTTTTTCCCTCAAGAACAGTATCAAGTTGTGTAGTGGAAAATAGAAGTCATATTGCCTCAAAGGGACTTCACTAAAACTTCTGGCTATGCCTTTGTCTGATCAGCTTTCTTTAAATCTCTCTGTGCCTCATTGTGCTCTTGTAAAATGGAACTAATAGTATAGTTCCTGCATTAAGTTCTCATACGATTAAATGCAATAATGTATGTAATTGCTTAATCCATTGCCTGGTCCTTATAGGATCTCAATAAAAGTTAGCTGTTATTCAGAGTACTATCATGAAAAATCTTGCAGCGATTAGAATTTTCTATAGATTGAATAGTTTGTTTAGGAAGTAGCAAATTTCCTATTCTTGGATAAGTTCAAGTAGAGTGCTGACAACATCTTGTGTTCTTTTCAGCTCTGTTATGTATGTTTAAATGGCATTCCATCATTCTTAGTTAAACAAAACCATTTCTAAATAAAACGTAGAACAACTGATGCTTTTCCTCATGTCTTTAGTAATTAAGATGTTTTAGGTAAGGCTGATATCAAGTAAGCATAGACAACACTGTAATTTTAAACTTTGTATTTTTTTTTTAACTTCAGAAGATTATGGGGGTACAAACATTTTGGTTATACATAATGCCTTTACCTTGCCCAAGCCAGGGCTACAAGCGTGCCCTTCCCTCATACAGTGTGATCCACATTCATTAGTTGTGAGTTTATCCACCCCCAGGAACCCCCTCCCACCTGACCAGCACCCAGTGAATATTACTACCATGTGAGCACCTTAGTGTTGATCAGTTAGCAACAATTTGATGGCGAGTACATGTGGTGTTTGGTATGCATTCTTCGAAGGATGGACTCAAGCTCTATCCAGGATAACATAAGAGGTGCTAGTTCACCATTGTTTTTTGTAGTTGAGTAGTATTCCATGTGTATTGATGGGCACTTGAGTTGTTTCCACATCTTTGCAATTGTGAATTGTGCTGCCATAAATATTTGAATGCAGATGTCTTTATTATAGAATGTCTTTTTTTCCTTTGGGCAGATGCCTAGTAGCGGGATTGCTGAATCAAATAGTATTTTTATTTTTAGCTCCTTGAGATATCTCCAAATTACTTTCCACCGGGGTTGTACTAATTTGCAGTCCCACCAGCAGTGTAAGAGTGTTTCAATCTCTCCATATCCATGCCAACATTTGTTGTTTTGGGACTTTTTGATAAAGGCCATTCTCACTGGAGTTAGGTTATATCTCATTGTGGTTTTGATTTGCATTTCCTCAATGATTAGAGATGTTGAACACTTTTTTATGTTTGCTGGCCATTATTCTGTCTTCTTTTGAAAAGTTTCTGTTCATGTGCTTTGCCCTTTTATTGATGGGGTTGATTTTTTCTTGTTGATATTTTTAAGTTCTATATAGATTCTTATTATTAGCCCTTTATTGGATGTGTAGAATGCAAATATCTTCTCTCATTCTGTAGGTTGTCTATTTGCTCTAATGATATTTTCCTTGGCTGGACAGAAGCTTTTTCATTTGATCAGGTCTCATTTATACATTTTTGTTGTTGCTATGATTGCTTTGGGAGTCTTCTTTATAAATTCTTTGCCTAGGCTGATGTCTGTAAGAGTTTTCCCAACATTTTCTTCTAGAATTCTTAAGGTTTCAGGCCTTAGGTTTAAGTCTGTTATCCGTTGTGAATTGATTTTGGTGAGGTGGGGGGGGATCCAGTTTCAATCTTCTGCAGGTGGTTATCCAGTTTTCCCAGCACCATTTATTGATTAGAGAATCTTTTTCCCAATGTATATTTTTGTATGCTTTGTTGAAGATTAGATGACAGTATGAGGATGGTTTTAATACTGGGTTCTCAGTCCTGTTCCAAATGTCTATATCTCTGTTCTTGTGCCAGTACCATACTGTTTTGGTTATTATAGCTTTGTAGTAAAGCTTGAAGTCTGATAGACTGGTGCCTCCCAATTTTTCTTTTTCTTCAAGGTTGCTTTGGCTATACGAGGTCTTCTCTGGTTCCATACTAAGTGTAGAATTATTCTTTCTAGATCTTTAAAGAATGATGGTGGTATTTAATAGGGATTACATTAATTCTGTAGGTCACTTTAAGGTAGTATGGACATTTTAATGATACTGATTCTACTAATCCATGAGCATTGTAGGGTTTTCCATCTGTTTACATCTTCTACAATTTCTTTTCTCAGTGTTTCCTAGTTCTCCCTATATATGTCTCTCACCTCCTTCATTAAATATATTCCTAAATATTTAATTTTCTTTGATGCTATTGTGAAAGGTGTTGCATCTTTGATTTGATTTTTGGCTTGACTGTTACTGTCATTTATGAATGTCATGAATTTGCGTGCATTTATTTTGTATCCTGAGACTTTACTGAATTCATTTATCAATTCCAGGAGTCTCTTGGTTGAATCCTTGGGATTTTCTGGGTATAATATCATATAGTCAGCAAAGAGTGAGAGCTTGACCTTTTCTGCCCCCATTTGGACACCTTAATTCCTCTTTCTTATCCGATTGCTCTGGCAAGGACTTTTACTACTGTTGAATAGAAGTGGAGATAGTGGGCAACCTTGTCTGGTTCCAGTTCTAAGCAGGAATGCTTTCAATTTTTCCACATTCAGTATGATATTGGCTAATGGTTCATCATATAAGGTTTTAGTAATTTGAAGATAAGTACCATCTATGCCTATTTTGTTAAGAGTTTTTATCATAAAAATGTGCTGGATTTTGTCAAATGCTTTTTCTCCGTCCATTGAGAGAATCATATGGTCTTTGTTCTTGCTTTTATTTATGTGGTGAATTGCATTTATAGATTTGCATATGTGGAACCACCTTGTATCTCTGGGATAAAGTCCACCTGGTCATGATGAATTATTTTTTTGATGTGCTGTTGGATTCAGTTTGCTAAGACTTTGTGAGGATTTTTGCATCTATATTCATGAGGGATATTGATCTGTAGTTTTCTTTTTTTGTTGTGTCCTTTCCTTGCTTTGGTATCAAGGTGATATTGGCTTCATAGAATGAATTGGGGAGGATACCATCCTTTTCAATGTTGTGGAGTAATTTCTGCAGTATAGGTATGAGTTTGTCTCTGTTAATTTGGTAAAATTCAGGTGTGAACCCATCTGGTCCAGGACTTTTTTTTTTTTTTTTTGGAAGATTTTTAATTGCTGCTTCAATTTATGTGCTTGATATAGGTCTGTTCAGGAATTCTATTTCTTCCCGACTGAACCTAGGAAGGTTGTGTGTTTCTAAGTATTTGTCCATTTCCTTCATGTTTTGTAGTTTTTGGGCATATAGATTTTTATAGTATTCGAAGATAATATTTTTTGTTTCTGTAATGTCTGTAGTGACCTCTTCTTTTTCATTTCTAATTGAGTTTATTAGAGTCCTTTCCTTTCTAGTTTTTGTCAGTCTAGCAAGAGGGCCGTCAATTTTGTTTATTTTTTCGAGAAACCAACTTTTGGTTTTATTGATCTTCTGTATAGTTCTTTTATTCTCAATTTGATTTAGTTCTGCTCTGATCTTAGTTATTTCTTTTTTTCTGCTAGGTTTAGGATTAATTTTCTCTTCCTTTTCCAGTTTCTTGAGATGATTTATTAGTTTGTTGATTTGTGAGCTTTCTGTCTTTTGTATGTGAGTCTTTAGTGCTATTAGTTTTCTTCTCAGGAATGCTTTTGCTGTATCCCATAGATTTTGATAACTTGTGTCCCTGTTATCATTTAGTTTGAAGAATCTTGATTTCCATCTGGATCTCCTCCTTGACCCAATAGTCATTCAGCAACAGATTGTTTAATTCCCATGACCTTGTGAAGTGGTGAGTGTTTCTGTTTGAATTGATTTCTAATTTTATACCACTATGGTCTGAGAACATACATGGTGTAATTTCTATTTTTTAAAAGTTGTTGAGATCTGATTTGTGGCCTAGGATATGATCAATTTTAGAGAAAGTTCCATGATCTGATGAGAAAAGTGTATATTAGGCTTTATTTGGGTGGAATGTTCTGTAGATGTCTGTTAGACCCATTTGTTCTAGAGTTCTGTTTAGGTCCATTGTTTCTTTGCTTATTTTCTGGTTGGAGGATCTGTTCAATTCAGTCAGTGGGGTGTTGAAATCCCCAGCTACTATGACATTACTGTTTATCATGCTATTTAGATCAAACAGGGTTTGCTTTATGTATCTGGACACTCCTGTGTTGGGTGTATAAATATTAATAATTGTTAAGTCTTCTTGTTGGATTTTTCCTTTCACCATTATATAGTGACCATTTTTGTCTTTCTTAACTTTTGCTATTTTAAAGTTTGTGTTACTGATATAAGAATAGCTACCCCCACTTTCATTTGGTTTCCATTTGCCTGGAAGTTTGTTTTCCAACCTTTGACCTTGAGTCTGAAATTGTCTTTGTGTGTAAGATAGATGAACTTCCTGGAAACAGCAGATACTTGGCTTGTGATTTTTTATCCATTCAGCCAGTCTATGTCTCTTCAGTGGACAATTCCAGCCATTCACATTTACTGAGAGAATTGATATTTAGAGTAGATTTCTCTTCATATTGTTGGATAAGTTCTTATTGTTTTGTTTTACCTCCCAAGCCGTTGTGGAATCCAGGTTCTGGGCTTTAACTCTTGAGTGATTTTACTTTGGTGGGTGTCTATCGTGCTGTGCAGTGTCTAATGCAGGTTTGAGTACTTTCTGCAGGGCATGTCTGGTCTTTGCAAATTCCATAAGTGATTGTTTGTGTGGGAAAGTCTTTATTTCTCCCTCATAGATGAAGCTAGTTTTGCCAGGTAAAGAATTCTACGTTGGCCATTATTCTGTTTTAGAAGATTGAGGATGGGTCCCCAGTTCCTTCTGGCTTGTAAGGTTTCATTTGAGAAGTCTGCAGTTAGTCTGATACATTTTCCTTTGTAGGTTATCTGCTGTTTTTATCTTACTGCTCAAAGGATTGCCTCTTTTGTGATTACTTTGGTCAGCCTAATAACTATGTGACATGGTGACTGCCTTTTTATGTTGAGTCTCCCAGGAGTTCTATATACTTCTTCTACCTGGATATCTAGATTTCTGGCCAGGCCAGGCAGGTTTTCCTCTAGTATTCCAAGAAATAGATTTTCCAGCTCTTGTGTATTTTCTTCTTCCCTCTCCAGGATGCCTATAATTCCTAGATTTGGTTTCTTTACATAATCCCACATCTTTTGTATGTTTTGTTCTTGTCTTTTGCTTCTGTGTTCTTTTTCTTTATCTGATTTGTTTAGCACATCGGCATTATCTTCAAGCTCTGAGATTCTTTCCTCTGCATGATCCATCCTATTCTAAGGCTTTCCACTGTGTTTTGTAGGTCCTTGAATGCCTCTTTCATTTCCAGTATTTCTGTTTGTTTCTTTTGTAATATTTCAATTTCTTTACAGAATTTTCATTCATTTCCTGTATTGTTCTTGTGGCTTCCTTGTGTTGGGTTTCCATTTTCTCTTGAATTACATTGAGTTTTCTTACACTCCATATTTGGAATTCTTCCTCTGTCATTTTAATCATTTCGATTAACTTGATATCCAGTGTTGAGGATCTAATGATTTCTTTTGGGGGTGACTTTTCTTTCTGATCTTTCATGTTTCCTGCATTCTTTTGCTGACTTTTCTCATCAGGTTACTTGGTCGAGAACTGGGGGTGCTAGGACTGGTTTATGGCCCTATTTTCAAGTCCCCAAGGTTGTTCCTTGACAGTGTTTGGGAGAGGCGCATTGGTCCTGTATTGCCTTAGAGGTATTTTAGCAAGTTGGGTTACCTTTGACCTGTTGTCTTCACCTCTTGACAATGGAGATTAGTGAGTTTGGTCCCTCAGCTTAAGCTCTTAGGTGGTGGATTGCACTTGTGTGTGTGACTCCACTGCCCTCTAATAGCTTGAGATGGAGGGCACTGTGTTAAGCTGTGGGGTTACCTTCTCTGTCATTGATTGTAATTTGTGTGGGAGAGCCAGTCATCGAGGTAATTTGATGTCTTTGTGTTAGGCTCTGGTCCCCTGGATGGGGTATACGAATGCCCTAATCTTTGGGAAAGGTCTTGCCACCACCGAGGGTTACTTGGACCCTGTTCCCACTTAAGGTGGGGTAAGGGCAAGATAGATCATATCTGGTGCCTGCAAGCCTGTGTGTGTGTGTGCTTTTATGGTTGCTTGATCTGCTGCTAGGGAGACCACTAATATGTTATTCAGGGGTCTTTCACCACACTCGGAAGGCTGTTCCTGATTGGAGGGGTCAGTTGGTGCAATTGCTGAGGTCTCTGGCCAGGTTTTTCCTTCCCTGTCCACAAACCCCAATGCTGGCAGCCTCCTAGATGCAAAGAGCAAGCCCTAGTGTCAGGATCTTATTAGATGACCTAAGTTGGTCCGACATGCAGAATCAACAGGCCACCAAGTTATTATTCGGCACCAAAGTCCCGCAAATTCACTCTAGTCACACAGAGAAAGTGGCTTTTCTCGCTTCTCCCCACCTCCAAGGGCAGAGCCTGCTGCACCTGTAGTGAAATTCCCTGGGCTGCGGGAGGGGTGCTGCCCCAAACTGCCACATCATCTTCCGGCTGTGGACCCCCAAAATGGTGGTAGCCCATCCCTGGAGAGCTAGTGCTGGGGGCGACCACTCAGCAGTTGGCAGATGCTGGTTCTGTGGGCTGAATAAACAGGCTGCCAGCTGTCCCCTCTCCATCACAGTCCCGCAGTCTCCCATCTGCCTAGGAGAGGATCCTGCTCTTTCTGACCCACCCTGAGCCGGCCAAATCGTCATTGGTTTCCAGGGGAAGAACCCCCTTTTCAGCACTCATCTTCTTTGTTCTGGTCTCACTGACCACCCTGTCTCCAAACTCCCTCACGTGGTCGTGGAAAGTGACTACTCAGACCAGTCTCTCTCCTATCCAGAGCGGTCCCAGCATAGAGCACTAAGGAGTGCAAAATGTTTCCCGCTATTGTCTCCTCTCCACAGAGCCTGTCGTCTGGGGCCACGACTTTGCACTGACTTCAGACGCATACCTGTCTGAGTGGGTGTGGAGGTCAGTGGAGGAGCCAGGTGTCCTCCTGTGGGTCAGATCACACTGTGCTGGCTGGCTGGCCATCCTACGCTCTATTCCCTATTGTATATCTCGCACTGTCCAGTCTTTGTGATTGTATCTCCCATTCACCTTTTTTTTCCTCCTGTGCCGCCTGTCCCACGCTATTTCTCTGCAGATTCACAACGCTGTTCTTAGTGGGGAGTGATCCACTTGTGTGTAGCTGTTCAAGTTCTTCACCTCCTTCTCTGGGAGCAGAGAGCCAGGAGGTCACCATTAATCCATTTTTTTCTTCCCTAAACTTTGTATTTTGATACTAAGATATTGACTCTTCACATTTTTGCAAACATATTCCCTTGGTTCCCTCTACTAACCAGTGTTAGTTATTTGCTGGATTACCCCAGGCTATTTTATGTGCTTCTGCAGCACCAAAATTGGGTACATCTATTGTGTGCTTATTGCTTAAAACAAGTCATAGCTGGCTAGCCACTTATCTCCATCTAACATGACATTTATTGTGTACTCCCTGTATGCCAGTACTGTTCAATGTGCTGCACATGTATCACATCATTTGACAGGCAGGCAATGAATGTTCATTGAATGAATAAATGAACAAATATGTTAACAATTAAAGTAATATTATTGAGCTTCTACTATGTATTCTGTGGTAATATGGTCTATATGTGCAATAAACTTCTTCAAAGTTCAGTGCCTTGATTGAAAGAACTGTGGTTATTATGAGTTCATAACACCTCAGTGCTTATCAGGCATTCGATACATATGAGGTATTCAATAAATCAAGTACTCAATAACTGTTTGCTGAGAAGTGAATAAAGTACCCTTCAGTGAATAAATGGGCTGCAACAAAAGTCAGCTGCTTGACAAAATGCTATCTTCATTATGTAACGAAGTGGAATTTATTCTGATGATATCACAAAAGATAGATATGCTTCAATTATGCAATAGATGTTCTATTGCAATTTTTGCTGATTACATTTTTGAAAACCAAATCATGTCTTTTCATTTAAAATAATTTGTAATAACTTTCACTTTGGCTTTGTGTTACTCTGTCCATGTAAGTTGGCTTTTGGTGCAAAATTATAATGGGATCATCCACCTTCTTCCAGAATGATTTTTCCTTAAGAGTAAAGTATCATTTTTATGATCCTGGCACTAATCTAATCATTGATTTAGTCATCACTATGAGTACTTAAATATGTACTGAAACCAATTTATTTTTTTCCATCAATTTATGTGGACAAAAACACTAAAATATTTTCTGAAATAAAGATAGAACATGATGGAGAATCCCTTTAATTTTACTTTTGAAAATAATACAATTCTAAGACATAAAAACAAATAGGAAGCAATAAATATCAGTTCAAAAACCTCAAATAAGTATGTTCCATGTTTTATAATATATTCATTGTGAAGAAAGATATAATAATTACTTTAATAATTAAAAGTCATTTCAAGAAGTAATGTAACAACCCTTATTTCATGAAAGGGATATAGAAATTATTTTATAATCATGCTCATGAGATAGAAACCTCAGAGTACAATATAGTGCATGTTTTCTCTATGGTTGAAATGAATAGGGATACATTTTATTTCCGTCTAGGAGGGATCTGTTGGCTTGTAGATCTATAGCAATAACAACCCATGGGGTGATTTTTATTATACAGTTAAGGAGAAAATTTTGATTTTAAAAAGTGTTGGGAAATGTGCTAAGAACAAAACAATGATATGGCTAACAACTTTCATGAACTTCTGATGTTTTTGTTATAGTTTGTTTTTAAAAAGCCACGTACTTTTATGCCTGGAAATAATGTTAGAGAACAGTTATGAGCATTGAGTATTCAGCAAGTGTGTTTTCTTTTCACTTTGTAAACAAGATATCTCAAAAGAGTTTGGATACCCTCCTAATATTTTGTTCCAAGCTCATGATCTAACAACATTTTTAATGCATTCCTCTTAAAAAAAAGGGTACTAAATTATATTCAGACAGTTTTATAGTACATATCAAGCAATGAATATCTACTCATCTGGGGACACAATTTTTAATACTTTGTATAGCTGGTTACAGTATGTGAAACTCTTGAGCTTTCATTATCACATGTAGTCCTCATGAGTGAAACTCATATAGCATCCATTTATAGAAATCTCATTTTAGTTAAAAAGCTAACAACATACTTCTGTTGCATTTGAGAGTATTTCTCCCAACACAATTTCTTCTTATTTTGAAACTCAATATATTTTATAATTAGTACCTAAACTCTATACCTTAAACGTTTCTTAAAAATATAGATTTGCCATGGTTTTTTAACAATTTACACAGTTGAAGAACATGTGTACTACTGAATATAATGTATTTGTTTAATACAGAAAATACTTGTAAGTTGCTTTGGAATATGTAATCAAGACTCACCTGTTAAATGTATGAATATGTTTTCTTATGTTCTTGGTATTCAGAAAGAAATAATTCTGTAATTATCTTGTCATTTTAAAAATAGAAGATATTGAGGCAGAAGATCTCATAAAATTTTCATTGTTTAAAAATGCAAGCAGGTGTAGGAAAATTCAGCTTAGCTCTCATGTGCTACAAAGACAAATGTCAAGAAAACATAGTTTCAAGATTTCTGCAGGTGGTTAGAGAAAGGAATTGACCTGGAATCTTCTCTTGGTCAGAGGCTGTGAATAATGCTGACCTAGTTTTGGCTGTGTGTAACTAGTGAGTGAGTCTCACATCTGTACGATGTCGACCCTAATCAAAAGCCTCTGTTGATGATTGCAATGGGAATTATTATATTTGGATTACAAAGAACACAGTAAAAGAAGAAGGGGACAGGATTCTCAGTACATCTTTAAGTTATCCTAGTATGAATTAGACTTTAAGAGACTTCGTTGGCCAAAAAGGAAAGTTATGTGTGTATGAGCAGAGGACAGATATCTTTTTTTTCTGTTTGTATATTTGGTTGTATCATCTTTGGCTCTACTTGTTTTCATAACTTCAAAGCTAAAATATGGATTTCCTAAAAATAAATTCTTCTATGTGGAGTTGGACGGTATCTGGGTTGGCTTGGTTGGAACATGGCCACTAATACAGCAATAGGTCCCCTCATTTCAGTGGACTATATAGCCTTCCATAGCCGCATTCTGTACGCTTTGTCCAGCCAATTGTTCCAATGATTTGTGGCCCCAGAAGTCATTTCAGAAAGTAGAGATGGATTAGCCTAACTCTATCACCACTGTGAAAAAAATGAAACAAATTATCTTACCAGAGATGGGTGAGCCATTAAAATATTTAACTGATTACCTATAACATGTAAGGAATTGTGTGGCTTAGCCAATTATTGGTTTCCTTGCTTTTAAGAAACTCACAGGCAACTAGTCAAGCAATTGGGAAATACACATATATACATGAATGCATATTATCTTATAGGAAAGGGATAGACGACTGCTTAAAATGTGCAGATAATGCACTATGAGTATTCAGGAAAAGGCTCTTCCTTTCAACTGTAATGATCATTTGTTTTTCCACTTATATTTTTACAAGTCCTAGTGTTAAAAAATTTAAAGGGAAGGGAAGAAAAAATATTTATTTAGTTCTTACAGTGGGCTAGAGACTGTGCAAAGTGTTTTTATGCCATCTTACTTAGCATTAACACTATCTTTCAAGGCAGATAGGGTGCATTCATCCCTGGTTTTAGAGAGGAGAGTAAGATTCAGAGAGAATTAAGAAACTTCTTTTAAGTCACACAGTGAGTGGTAGACTGAGAATTTAAGCCAGTTTTAACCGAAAGACTATATTTTTTCAACTATGCCATGGTTTCTAGCAGTATGTACAGGAAAAAACAAAAATATCTAGATTTGGGCTAATCTCTAAAATATTTCCGTCTTGATCAATAGGTAATTGTGTTGCCAGATGAAGATGGTGGACACTTCCACAGGTGGAGGATGTGGATCAGGAGTGGGAGGGGAGTATCCAAAGAAAATACAGCTACAGTATAAGGTGTCCTATCACCAGTCTTTGAAAACCAGATATCTGGGATAAGTGAGAGTACAGAAGGAGAGAGTCCACCCAAACTCTCAGAGAAATTGATTGTAATGGATGGAGATTTAGCAGGTGGTGAGGAAATGGAGGGAACAAAAGGAAGACCTCTATCTCATAAGGCTTGGCCATTGTGAGAAGGAAAGAAAGGAACATGCAAATAAAAGATTCAAGGGAAGAATAGTACTTTAAGAATTAATTGTTAAGTGTCTCAGTTTTGGAATTGCCTGTCATATGCATAAAACATGGCAGGTTAAGCATTTGTGGATGTGATTGGAATGGAGTTACTGGATGTGATGGAGATCAAGGTTGTTAAGACTGGGCAGTTTTAATTCAAAGTTGATTGTTCAGGTATATATTTGGCTGCGCTTTGGTTCTTTCTACTAGTTGTGTCTAAAAGCATTGAGTCATGTAAGAGAAATTCATATGAAGCAAATTCAAAGACTGGAGCCAATTTCTATTTAACAATGGGGTACTTAAATAAGCATAAAAACCTTTAATAAATATAAAACAGACAAAAATATTTTTAAAATCATTAATATAAAACATAAACATTTTGGTATCTTATTTTTGTTTTGCCTAACAACCATATGCCATGATCAAACAGCTTTCTAATTTGGAAAAAAAAAATATTCTAAATGGAAAAAAAGTGGCCTTGGCTGTTTGGGATAGGATGTTGAATCTATTTTAGTTATCATGATTCAGTAAAGGCTATTAAACCCACAGACTCTGCTAGTCTGTAATAGAGGAAGTTCTTGTCCCTGTTCTTGCTCCAACACTGGAATCAGAGGATAACCATATTCTAGATTCTATTTATTCTGGCACAACTTAGATCATTGAATTTGCTTCCAATTTAAATGATATCTTTGCCAGGTGAAGTTGTAAAGATTAAAGAAATTAAAAAATGTATTTTTAATTCAGTGAGATACTTTCTATATATTTAGATATCATTTCAAAATGACATTCATGATAGGATGGGTAAATTTTTTAAGTTGCCAGATTTATTTTTATAGTTGAAATTAGCCCAAATTGCCAACTTAAGTTGGATTGCAACAAACCAGTTCAGGGTTTCCATGGAAACATGATTTCATCCCATCTTTGAAAACCATTTTGTTTTTTCTCCTTTATCATGGAATTTGAAACTTTGAAATGTTTTTCCTGTGATTCCTGCTCCAAGAAAAAGAAAACAGGTTTCCAATTAGACAAATATTCACATTTATTTAGCTCATTAAAGTTTACCTCCAAGGGACATTTTCATTTAGGGAGATAAACAATGTTCATAGCCTAAAAATTCTTCCTATTTAGGTACCACTATGTGTTTTTGTTATTTTTGTTTTGTATTTTTCGATACTTTGGTCACTGTACAGTCACAATTATTCTAAACTATGTTAAAATTACTTCATAGTTCTAATATCCTTATTATTTGGGGTTTAGCAGACTTAGAAATCTTCAATGAAAGAGCTCTGACATTCTTCTTCATTTTTATTTTCCCGCATGCCAACCTAAAAGCCTGGCACAAGTAGTTTCTCAGTAAATGTTTATTGAATAAATGATACAACCAATATTTGAGTACCTTCTGTGGGCTTAGCACTGTTAAGGGCTCTGTAGGATGCAAAAGATGTATATCAGATACTTTACTGTCTGAAAAGTAGGAATCTAGAGAGGGTAAAAAAAAATGAAATGTAGGTACTTTTTACTTACTATTTAATCTCATGTAATCCAGAGTTTTACTATTTTATTTAATCTTTACAAATATCCTAGAAAGACTATTGTATTATACTGATTCTTTCAGGTGGAGAAGCTGTGGCTAAGCAAGGTTAGGTAAGTTGCCCATGAGAGTGGTTGGTGGGCCAGGGTTTAAATACCAGTCCAGCCTTGGCAAGTACATTTACTAGTTGGAGAGATGAGTCCCTACACACAAAACAATTAGTAGATGTTATTGGCTGTGAGGAGTTCAGACAAGGAGAGATTATGTGGATAAGGGCAATCATGGTTGATAAAAATGAAAGCATTACTACATGATGAGCTCTATACCATTTCTCTAATCAATAGTATGTATTTGTGTTTTATCCACTGGAATAAAATATCTTGGCTCTTAGACTGTTTCTTAAATGCATACCACTTTTTGAAAGGCTATAAAATGGCATAAAAGATGCTTTTGTTTAAAAAAAAACAACAAAAGGAATATATGTAAATTGATTTTACTGTTTGTCTTAGATTCACAGAATATCAGACTGGTTAGCCCTCTACTTTTTATAGAAAACACAACCAAGTCCAAGAGAGCAGTCCCACCTAATTTTTTCTTTCTCTTTTGCTTAAATTTTGTGATGGCAGAATCAGGCTAAACCCAGTCTTCCAACGTCTAGTCTAATATTCTTTAGGCTGCATAATGCTTTCACTCCTTCATTTGTGGCATATAGGTACATATGAATGCAAATGAATAGAAATAATTGTAATAATTCTCAAGTATGTATCATTCATTTTCACATGCTCCAATTAACTGTTATAGAAATACCTTACTGTGAAAACCATGCGTTTCACATCCTTATACAAAATATTCTTAGGGATCACTGAGACTTTACGTGCACTATTAGGTGAGAACGATGCTCCATATCAATCTATTACCTATTTTTCTGTGCCCTTTCTTTGGTGATATTTTGTTTTTTTACTGACTTCAAATTTTGGCTTTTCCCTGGGTCTTCTCTTGCATTCTGTGTAAATGCTATGTATTTTTTTCATGGTTAGTTATTTTCCTTGAAAGGGGAAAGTTTTAAGTTTAGAAAGATAATTACAATGATTCTTCCACTTAAATATTAAGTTTTTAGCAATATGTCACTAGTCTAACACTAGAATTCCTTCTGTAAACCTAGAATACCTCAGAGTAGGAACAGGTATTAATATTACATTTGTAGCAAAACTATGCTATAAAATCACTTATTAAATGGTTCAGATTCACAATAGGAATATAATTTTTTGGGGAGGGGCTGTGTTCTTAGTTAGGAATTAACATTAAATATGTAATATTTATAACTTCAGTGATGCTCTCACAATAGCAATCATAGAATCATGGTAATTCAAAATGGAAAAAAAATAATTATCCAACCCTTTGAAAATGAACCTGACTACAGAGTACAAATCAATTATATGAAGCCCCAAAGTAGCATAAAGCTATCCTAGGAAACCCTCTGGTATGTCATAAGTATAATTTGAATATAAGAAATGGTAATGAAATACTTAGCACTAATTTTACTTGCCCTCTTAGACTTAAGAATAATTTAGGAGTGAATAATTCATAATTCAGGTTAAACCAAGTCTCCTAAACTTTCCAGGAGATGTGAGTTGATGCCATATTTTTCTCCAGTGCCCACTTGATATTTTCACAATCTTTGAAACTTGTCAAACTTAGTTAGAAAGATCTGAAAAATAACTACTCATGTAACATCATGCTTAGAATTGCAGCTGTATGTACATACATTTATTGAGTTTTTATAAAAGGGGTACAGATTGAGGTATTTTATTGATTAGGCAATCTTAACTTAGTTCAACTTGAAACTAGGTACTAGGAGAAGAGGCACCTTAATAAAAAAAAATAAATAGCTCGAATTTTTATAGAATGACCCAGTGAAATAGCATTTGTTAAAAAACATGTTGACAATCATACTAATTTAATTATGTATATCACACATTGAAGCTACATCTCCCCCCACAACTTGAATTAGTCTAAAAACACTGCAAATCAGATGAGGTTTTTGTTTTGTTTTGAATTGAGGTAAATATTTCAGTATAGGGCTTTCTTCCCTGCTGTGGCTATTTGCATAATTACTATAGCACATGGTCTAGTAGAATATTGCTGCTATAAGCTCAACCTAAGAATTTTGTTTCCGACATATTTTTTAGTAACTCCAACTATTAAAAAGGTTTAAAGTAAGAGAAAGACAAAACAAAAACTGTACTTACTCTTCATTTTAGAAAAAAATTTAGAAATAAATAAAATTTGTATTCTGAATGCAAATTCTGTGTTGATTTTATGTGTTCCAAATATTTTCTCCCACTTTTGGGCTTATTCCTGTATTCTTTTTGTATTTTCTTTCTTTCCATTTGACTATTTAAACACCTAAAGCAAAACACAACCACCATGCTACCATCACACACAATGAATTTTAAAATACAGTGAATATGCTCCAATATCCAGTCCATGTTCAATTTTCTCTGTCTCAAAAGTATCTTTTTACAGTTAGTGGTTTGAATTAGGATCCCAATATAGTCAACAATTCCATGTAATTGATGTCTTTAAGTCCCCATACCCTTTTTTCATATCATTTATTTATTGAATAATTTTAGAATTTCTAGATTTCACTGATTTCATCTTGGTGTCATCGAACACATTTCTAAATTTCTTATAATTGGGTAGCTTTAGATACTTGAGTAGATTCAGGTTTTACTTTTTTTTGGCAAAAATAATTTACAGATGTGATGTGCTCCTCTTATATCATGTCTGGAGGAATAAATCTCTTATTCTACTTTGATGACGTTAAGGCAGTTGAGTGGGTTCACATGTAGTACAAGCTAATGCATCTGTCTTAAATTTCTTCTCTAACCTTCCATCTAATAATATTAGCAACCTCTGGAGAGCCTTGCCTAGATCCATTATTACGTCAGGGGTTGCAAAATATGATGTTATAATTCTATTGTTTTTCTAGAATTTATTGTTTCCTCATTCACTGTTTGATTACTTTGAAATATCATACATGTGGGAAAAGTAGGATAGATGCTCTTTCTTCCTCTTTTTCTTTGTACCCTAGCAGCCTTCACAGGTGACCCAAAGTGTTTTTATATTTCTCATTATGAACTCATATATTTAACAAATTATTATATTGTAAACCATTGCAATTCTTTTTTAATGATCAAATGATTTCATCTTTAGTCAATGGGAGCCTTTCAAGGTGGCTCTTGGGTCCCTTTGATTTGATCCCAGTAGCTTTTCAAGGTTTTCTTGTTCTCAGCATTACAAGATTTCTCTGTCTGAGGTCTCATATACCCCAGATCTGGAAGCTGTTATTTTTCCAAAGATCCTCCGTTCCTTTTATGGGGAATGATATTTAGAAACCACAATTGTGGTGCTAGTTACTTATTGATGATTTTATTCATATCACTTGACCATAAATTGCTCATTTTCATCCATTTCCTTTCACATACCATTGTTTATGCCATTTATTTTGGATTTGTTATCCTGTATTATTATTTTCCTTTGCATATGCTAATATTATATTTTCTAAGTAAGCAAACAAGGCACATCTAGGACTAGAAATTACATCACTTGACTTGCTACCCAGAATTCTTTCTAGTGTATCATGGATGGAAGATTAGACAGCTGGGGGAAAATTTTGACCTGAATTAGATATTTAAAGTTTTATTAGTTTTCCCTTTAGAAATTGATGTCTTTACTTTTCTAATACTTTGTTGTCAAAATTAGAATTAAGTAAAAAAAAAAAAAGAAATTAGACTAATCAGTGCTAATCAGTGTTAATGTAAGAGGAATTTAGGGATAGAGAAAAAGGCTACATTTATAAGCACAGTTTAAATCACCAGCTGAATCCCATGGCCTGTTTTCAGTGGATTTGCTGGCTGAGGCAAATATTAATAAAATACACTGTACTCCATTTCCTGGGCTATCTTCTACAGGTCTTGTTTTGAGTGTTTATATAGACATGCATATTCTTTTGTTGCTTGAATATTCAGAAGTTTCTATGGCTAGACTGGATTTTTAAAACACTCCTCCAAAATCCAGACAATGAAGTTACTGCAGTTCCCTCTTTCCTGTGTGGTTTTAGTGGATACTACGTTATGTACTCTACAACCCAATTAAGAAATTATTCACCCACTCTGCAGTGTGAAAGCAAATTCTGGAACTAGCAGTTTAGATTAGATGGGGATGTGACCAGCAATTAAGAGACAACTCAGGTGGGTATTATTGTAGACTAAGTGTGAGATGAGGAAGGCATTATCAGTGGGGATACAACAAGGGGAGGAATAGAATAGATGTTGGAAGTGGAAAGAATAGGATTTAATTAAGTCAACATTTACAGAGTGTCAAAGATGTGCCAAGTACTATTTGAGGCACTTATTATGCAGTGATGAGAGAGAATGTCAAAGTCCTCCTCCTCCTTATGGGTCATCGATTAAATGTAGGGGAGATAAGAAAGATGGACGTGTGCTCCGGGGCTTTTAGCATTAACAAAAAGATAGAAGCCAATGCTGTTTATGTAATTGTGGGAAATGCTATGATTCCTTCTTTTTCTCCAGAAAAACAACGTAGAGTTTTATTAATTAATTCCCTAACACCTATATAATGCTTTTGTCCTTACGATTTTCGTTATACACTTTTAAACTACCTCTTATTATGACAATATTTTAAAATATAATTTTCTTTGGAGAGAGTAGAAAGATAGTTCAGTCTTTCCTTTCTCATCTAGATTGAAAGATAATTCAGTCTTTCATCTATATTAACTTTGGTCAAGGTTAATCAAAATCAAAGTTTTAGGGTACTCCTTTTTTATCTTTTTCAATTTGAAATGGATTACTATTCTGTTCTTATATTTCAAGTGTGCTATTCAAATAATATTAAAGAACATTCAGTAACTGAGGGAAGAGTAAACATTTTTATAAAGCAAGTTTAAAAATGAGTGCTTTAGTTTTTCATTAATTTTTAATAAACTAAAATATAATTATATTAAATGGGTTGGCTGCAAATTTATATGCTTCTTATCCCATCGTTTGTTGTCATTTTAAAAAATTTAAATTTTTTTTGTCTATAATCATTATAATAGCTTGTATATATTGAGAGTTCACCAATTGTTAGAACCTTTTCTTTGTGCTTTCCATACTTTATCGAACTTATTTCTCATAGCCTTATAAAACAAATATTGGCATCCCTACTTAAAATACTTTGTGAAAACATAATATAAATGGCTGAAATTAATGATTATTTAAAAACTTATAATAAAAATTTAAAAAATCCCCTATACCATTCCTCCCTATTTCAGATCCACAACCTTTCAATTTCTTTTAACGGTTTTATTCTGGTAAGTATGCTGTAATTATTCTATAGTTTGAAATAAACTTAAATTCTCTGATTTATCAGTTTTATATGATATCTATTAAACTTCTATCACAATTAATGAAGATTTTCCTGATACCACTTCTATTTATTTTACCCATCCACCCAATGCATCATTTTTAAGTGAATAAAACTAGTTACGTTATTATAATTACATAAATATTTTTTACTATTTGGCTGAATAGCATACCATAAATATATTCCTTTCTTGAATATCTGATTTTTGTTTTGTTTTTTTTTTTAAAATTCATAATTGCCTTTTTTCCTCTGGCTCTTTTTGCCACCTATAGATTCTTATTTTTTCCCCAAATGTTATATATTCTATTGTATTGCCCTCCAGTTTCTTTTCCTCTTGGGGGTGACCATTCTGGAGCACTCTATTCTCTGGTTTCCTTGTGGATGGGTTGTTTCCTACACTTGTGGCATAGCTAGTATAAACTTTATTTCCTGGAACAGCCTTTTGCTGCTCTTCTGGCTTGGATCCACTATTTTCTGGAAACCATACTTTCTCTTTCTTGATTTACATGTGTACATTTTAATGGAAACGTATCTTCAAGTATCTTTTTAAGGTCCAGGTTTAGGTTGCAAAGCTCCTGAGCCATTATGTGGCAAACTTGTCTTATTTGTTGCTTGACATCTATAATCTGGGTTACCTGATGCATATTTAGCCTAGTGTATATTCCATATTAACAGGTGAGCTCAGTTTAAATTCCTATACTCTGGTAAAAGTAATTTCCTATTTTTCCATTACCCATCAAGAATGATTTATGTAGCATTAAAAAGTTAAAATTTTCTATAACAGAATTCCATATTTGAGAAGGTGTCATATATTCCCATATTTTTCAGAGACCCATTCACTAGTAGTGAACCAAGCAACTACAACTATGGACTTTCTGCTGTTAAAAATTGAAGTATCATTTACTGGAGACCCTGAAACTGTAATAATTACCACCACAAACAGGCTCTAGTCTAAACAACTCTTGAGTGCAGGGTAGGCCCAATTCTGGTGAATTGCAGCATTGTACCTGTGTCTCTGTGGTAGGAAGGGGCAGATTTAGCATCTTTGCCCAGGATCTTGGACCCCAAATGTTATCCTAACCCTTCTGTATCTGTAGAGCACTTTCAGTTGGCGAGCAAAGGAAACTTAATCAGTAGCCTGATTCTTGAGGGAAGCCATTATTTCCCAACTTTGTTCGCCTGCCACCATAGTAGTTATTCCAAATTCCTATCAAGACAATATTTAAGCCTACATATTCTAAAGTTTTTTAAAAGTAGAATTTAGGCAAAGTATCAGATGACTTCATTTTAGTTTCTTATTGGCAGGTAGATGAGCTATGATATAGTATCCCCTACTGGCATGTGAAATAGACCTGCGAGCATGGCCTTCTTATTCTCCCTTTCTCTTTTTGTTCCCACTTAATATACCATAAGCCTACTGATTGCACTGTAGACAGTAGTGCAAGGTCTTCACAACTTATTCATCTTATAACTGAAAGTTTGTACCTTTGGATCAACATCTTGCTCCTTTCCCCATCCCCTAGCCTTTGGCAACCACTATTCTACTTTCTGTTTCTATGAGTCTTTTATTTTTTAGATTTCACATATATATGAGATCATGTAGTAGTTTCTTTCTGTGTCTGGCTTATTTTACTTAGCATACTCTCCTAAAGTTTCATCCATGTTGTTGCAAATGGCAGGATTTCCTTTCTTTTTAAGGCTGGATAATATTCCATTGTGTGTGTACACACGACAGTTTCTTTTTTTTTTTTTTTTTTTTTTTTTGAGACAGAGTCTCGCTGTGTTGCCCCGGCTAGAGTGCCGTGGCGTCATCCTAGCTCACAGCAACCTCAAACTCTTGGGCTCAAGCGATCCTTCTGCCTCAGCCTCCCGAGTAGCAGGGACTACAGGCATGCGCCACCATGCCCGGCTAATTTTTTTTCTATATATTTTTAGTTGTCCTATTAATTTCTTTCTATTTTTAGTAGAGATGGGGTCTCGCTCTTGCTCAGGCTGGTTTCGAACTCCTGAGCTCAAACAATCCGCCTGCCTCGGCCTCCCAGAGTGCTAGAATTACAGGCGTGAGCCACCGCGACCGGCCCGCAGTTTCTTTAATCATTCATCAATTGATGAACACTTAGGTTGTTTTCATATCTTGGCTCCTGGCTACTGTAAATAGTACTGCAGTGAACATGAGAGTGCAGATATCTCTTTGAGATAGTGATTTTATTTCTTTTGGATATATACCCACAAATGATATTGCTGTGTCATATCTGGTAGTTCTGTTTTCAATTTTTTGAGGACCCTCCTTACTGTTTTCCATAATGGCTGTACCAATTTACATTTCCACGAACATTGTACAAGCGTTCACTTTTCACCATTCCTCACCATTTGCTACCTTTTGACATTTTGATAATAGCCATCCTAACAGGTGTGAGGTGATGTCACGGTGGTTTTGATTGGCGTTTCCCTGATGATTTATGATGTTGAGCATCTTTGTATACTTTTTGATCATTTATATATCTTCTTTGGAAAAATGTCTATTTGCCCATTTTTAAATCAGGTTTTTTTTTTTTTTTGCTATTGAGTTATATGAGTTTCTTATATATTTTGGATATTAACCCCTCATTAGATATATGGTTTGCAAATATTTTCTTCCTTTTTGTAGGTTGCCTTTTCATTTTGTCAATTGTTTCCTTTTGCCAATTGTTTCCTTTTGCTGTGCATAAACTTTTCAGTTTGAGGTTGTCCTACTTGTTTATTTTTGCCTTTGTTGCCTGTGCTTTTGTTGTTAAATCCAAAAAGCCATTGCCAAGCCCAATGTTATGAATCTTTCCCCCTATTTTTTCTTCTAGGAGTTTTGAGGTTTCAGGTCTTACATTTGTCTTTAATCCATTTTGAGTTGATTTTTGATGTATGATGTAAGACAAGCATCCAATTTCATCGTTTTGCATGTGGATATTCAGTTCTCCCAGCACCATTGATTGAAGAGACTATCCTTTCCCCATTATGGATTCTTGCCACTTTTGTGGAAAATTAGTTGTCTAAATAGATGTGAGTTTATTTCTTGACTCTGAATTCTGTTCCATTGGCTTGTATGTCTGTTTTTATGCCAGTACCTTACTGTTTTGATTACTATAGCTTTGTAACATAATTTGAAATCAGAAAGTATGATACCTCCAGCTTTGTTCTTCTTGTTCAAGATTGCTTTAGCTATTTGAATTTTTTTGTGGTTCCATACAAATTGTAGGATTGTTTTTTTCTATTTTTGTAGAATATACCATTGGGATTTTGTTAGTGATTGAATTGAATCTACAGATTGCTTTGGGTAATATGGGCATTTTAACAATACTAATTCTTCTAGTCTCTGAATATGGATATATTTCCATATATCCCTGTGTTATCTTCCATTTCTTTCATCAGTGTTTTATAGATTTCAGTGGACAGATCTTTCACTTTGTTGGTTAAGTTTATTCCTGAGTATTTTATTTTTCACTCTATTGTAAGTGGAATTGTTTTCCCCATTTCTTTTAGGATAGCTGGTCATTAAAGAAATGGAAATGATTTTTGTATGTTGAGTTCTACAAGTTTATTGCATTTTTTGGTGGAGTCTTTAGGATTTTCTATAATAAGATCCTGTCATCTGCGAATAGAGAAAATTTTATCTCTTCCTTTCAAATTTGGATGCCTTTTTTCTTTCTTTCTTTTTTCCTAATTGATCTGGCTAGGACTTCCAGTACTATGTTGAATATAAGTGGTGAGAGTGGGCACCCTTGTCTTGTTCCTGATCTTAGAGGAAAAGCTTTCAGCTTTTCACTGTTGAGTATGATTTTATCTCTGGGTTTATTATGTTGAGGTTCATTCCTTCTGTGCCTAATTTTTTGAGTATTTTCATTATAACAAGATGTTGAACTTTTCAAATGCTTTTTTTCACCTAATGATATGATTTTATCTTTAATTTTGTTGATGTGGTATATTATTTATATTGATTTTTGCATGTCAGACCATACTTTCATCACAGGAATAAATCCCAGTTGGTCATGGTGTATGATCCTTTGAATGTGCCATTGAATTTGGTTTGCTAACATTTTATTGAGGAATTTTACATCCATGTTCATCAGGGATATTTGCCTGTAATTTTCTTTTCTTGTAATATTCTTGCCTGGCTTTGGTATCAGCATAAAGCTGGACTCATAAAATAGGTTTGGAAGTATTTCCTCGTCTTCAATTTTTTGGAAGTGTTTGAGAAGAATTGGCATTACTCTTCTTTAAATGTGCAGTAGAATTCACCATGAAGCCATCTGGTCCTGGACTTTTCTTTGTTGGAAGATTTTGATTACTGATTTAATCTCCTTAGTGGGTATAGGTCTGTTCAGATTTTGTATTTCTTCATTATTCAGTTTTGGTAGATTGTAAGTTTCTAGGAATTTAATCTCTTTCTAAGTTGTTGGTATATAATTTTTCATAATAGTCTGAGTCTTTGTAATTCTGTGGTATCAGTTCTAATACCTCTTAATTTATAATTTATTTGAGTTTTCTCTCTTTTTTCTTATCATTCTAACTGAATCGAAATGGATATTAAAATACTCTTGGTTCATGCTACTAGGGTCACAGTTCTGCCTACCTCTCCACCTCCACTGCCACATTTGTTTGAGAAAGGCAGAGGTACTGGGGCTGAGAGTCTTAGCACTAGGGCTACTACTTCTGGTATTGTAGAAATTTCATCATTATTTATACTTTTTGGAAAAAAAACACTGGAAGACAAAAACTGAAGTGCCTTTTAGAGCTTAACTGCTCAAAGTTTGGTCTTTAGCCTAGCAGAATCAGCATCACCTGGGAGCTTGTTAGAAATTGTGTTAGTTGCAATGTTTTCTGTTAGTTATAATAGAATACCTGAAACTGGATGATTTATACAGAAAAGGAATTTATTTTTTACAGCTATGGAAGCTGAGAAGTCCAAGGTCAAGGAGCCATATCTGGGGCAGCCTTCTTGCTGGTGGGCACTCTCCACAGAGTCCCAAAGCTGCACAGGGCATCACATAGAGAGGGCACTGAGCATGCTAGCTCAGGTCTCTTTTCCTCTTTTTATAAAGCCATCAGCCCCATTCCTAAGATAACCCATTAATCCATGAATGGATTAATCCATTGATGAAAGGCAGAGGCCTCATGACCCAAGCACCTCTTAAAGCCCCCTTAATACTGCTGCATTGGGGATTAAGTTTCAAAGTAAGCTTTGGGGGGACAAACATTCAAACCATAGCAGAAATGAAAACTCTTCAGGTACAGACCAAACCTACTGAACCAGAATATACATTTTAATAAGATCGCTAGGTGATTTGTCTGTACTTTAACATGTGAGAACTGGAGATGCTAAAGGTTACCTGATCACTCTGAGGATCAAGGCTTTAGAATTTTTTGCTCATAGAAATTCTTTGAGTTATGCTTTCCTATATGGGCTTGCTAATTTACTTCTCTTATTTATTACGTACAGAATAGGAGCTATAGGACTTTTTAAAATTTATTTATCACATTTTCATTGCCTTATATGAGAATTTCTAGATCTTTGGTATACTTCAGCAAATGAAGAGGTTTATTTATTTATTTCATAAAAATGCTTGGTCCCTTCCCCTACAATCTGAAGCTATTAGGGTTAGGGTATCCGTATGTTTAACACAGTCCCTAGTGTTTCAAGCAAATGCTAAAACTTGATAAGCCTAATCTTACATGAATTGTACATAAACATATGTGCAATTAAATATCTATAAAACATATTTCTGAAACTACCAGTTTGTTTCAGTGATTACATAATATGGCAATAACATGTGTTTAATGCCCTTTCATCTCTTCTACTTTAATGATTGTCAGTCTGGAGTATAATAAAACTAGGGAATTAACTTTAGCCCAAGAATTCTGAAATAATTATATATTTCATAGAAATACTGACGATGTTTTTGGTAGAGGAGCTTAACAACTTAATTTTGAGACTTTTAGGGAGGAAGTTACTCAAAATTTATTAGTACACGTTGTTGCCATAAAATAGCACATCCTTGTGATGACTCACCAAAAATGCTTCTCACTGACAGTTTTGGACATTTATAACTCTTTGCACAGAGGGGCTGGCCTAATTTGAAAAATGACAATGATGCTTTGGACTGATTATTTTTCACTGAGCAGATGTAAAGCATCCAGTTTAGTGGTCTCAGACAAGTTCATATACCTGAATAATGACACAGCAAATTTAGGCTATTTCTATGACTCAGCAAGTTTACTTGTGCTGCTTTCTAGTCAACTTCGCCCATCAAAGGTAAAAGTTTTCTGATTTATTACAACTGCAGATTAGTTTTGCCTATTTTGGGACTTCATATAACTGAAATCATACTATATGTATTCTTTTGTGTGCATCTTCTTTCGTTAAATAGAATATATTTTAAATTTATTCATGTTGTGTGGTTTAACAGTTCACTATTTTTTTTTATTACTGGGTAGTATTCCATTGTATGACTGCACCATACAACTTGTATATTCATTCTCTTGTTGATAGCATTTGGGCTATTTTTAGTTTGGGACTACTGTGAATAAAACTACTGTAAACATTAAAAGCCTTTTTTATGGATATACAATTTCATTTCTCTAGGTTACATATGTAGAAGAAAGAATTGCTGATTGCACTTTATAAGAAACTGTACCTAACAATTCTTTAAAGTAATTATGTTAGTTTTCACTCTCACCAACAATGTATGAGTTCCAATTTCTTCACATATTCTTGTAAACCTTTGACATTATCAGTCCTTTAATTTTAGCTATTTTTACAGATATAAAATGGTATCTTATTGGTGGTTTTAATATACATATTCCTGATGACTAATGATGATGAATACCATTTCATGTGCTTATCAGCAATTTCTTTATCTTCTTTTGTAACGTACCTGTTCAAAACCTTTTACCCATTTAAAACATTGGGTTGGTTTTTCTTTTAATGGTTGATTTGTAGGGGTTTAGAAATGTATGTGTGTACACACACACACATATATACACACACATATATGAATATTCCAGATATGAGTCATTTGTCAAGTGTATTTAATCCAAATATTGGCTTGCATTCTTAATGATGTCTTTTGAGAAATGGAAATGTTTAATTTTAATGAAATCTCATGTATCTATCTTTAAATTGCTAGTGGTTTTTTTGTCCTAAGAAATATTTGTCTAATCCTAACATGATGAAGATATTCTCTTATGCTTTCTTCTTAGAAGATTTATGGTTTTAGCTTTTACATTTAGATCTGTGCTTCATCTAATTTTTGTGTACAGAATGAGGTAGCAGTCAAGATTCATTTTATTCCGTATGTTTATTCAGTTGATTCAACACCATTTTATTGAAAATATTTTCCTTTCTCATTCAATTACCTGGACACCTTTGTTGAAAATCAATTGACCATCTAAGTATATGCCTATTACTGAACTCTATTGTGTTCTATTCTGTGCCTATCCTGTGCCAACACAGTACCATACTTTCTTAATTAATGTAGCTTTATAGTAAGCTGCTGTGTTTTGGATATTGGTACCCTCTGAAACCCATGTTTAAAACTTAATGCCCAATGTAACAGTGTTGGGAGGTGGGGCCTTTAAGAGATGATTGGGTCATAAAGGCTCTGCTCTCATGAGTGAATTAACCCATTCATGTGTTAATTGGTTAATGGGTTATCATAGGAGTGAGTTATTTATCAGGAAAGTAGGTATATTATAAAAAGCCATGTTGGCTCTCTCTGGGCCCCCTCATCATGTGGTACCCTGCACCACCTCAGGACTCTGCAAAGAGCCCCCCCATCAGCAATAAGGCCCTCACCAGTTATGGCCCCTAGACCTTGGGCTATCAGCCCCCAGAACTGTGAAAAATAAATTTCTTTTCTTTATAAATTTTCAATTTTTATAAATACCCAGTCTTAGATATTCAGCTATAGCAAGAGAAAACAGGCTAAGATGTAAGTCAATATCAGACAGTATAAATTCTTCAAGTTAATTCTTTGTAATCAAGATTGTTTTTTCTTCAAGATAGTTCTAATTTAAAATCTTTTGTGTTTCATATGCATTTTAGAATAAGTTTGTTAATGTAAAAAATATCTGCTAAGATTTTAATTGGGATTGTGTTGAATTTATAGATCAGTTTGAGGAGGGTGGACATGTTAACAATTTGGAGTCTTTTAATCCATGAATCTAGATCCCTCCACTTATTTGGTTTCTTTAATTTCTCTCAATAATGTTTCAACATCGCTTCATTACAGAGGTCTTCACATTTTTCATTAGCTTTATTTTTAGGTTTATTATGCTTTTGATACTACTGAAAATAGTATTAAATTCATTTCCCAATTTTGTTGCTAGTCTATAGATACACTTTAAAAAAAGAAACTATTAATCTTGTGTCTTGTGACCTTGCTAAATTCACATATTAATCCTACTAGTGTTTTGGTAGATTCCAGTTTCTCTGTAGATAATCACATCGTCTGTAAATAAATTGCAGGTTTATTTTTTACTTTATAATCTTGACATCTTTTACTTCTCAAGTTTGCATATTGCGCTAGCTAGAACTCCCTGTACATTTTAAAATAGAGGTGGTATGGAAATTTATCCTTAACTACTCACTGATTTTGTGGGGTAAACATTCATATTTCACCACTCAAATATGATGTTAACTGTAGATTTTTCATAGATAGCGTCCATCGTAAGTTTTCTTATATTCTTAGTTTGCTAAGAGTTTTATCATGAATGAGTATTAAATCTTTTTAAATGCTTTTGGTGCATAAATTGAGATGGACATGTGAGTTTTTCTTTTTTAGTTTCTTACTATAGTAAGTTATATAAGTTGAGTTTTTAATTTTTGATTATGAGCATATAACAGTTGTATATATTTATAGGGTACATGTGATGTTTTGATATAGGCATACATTGTGAATTAAATAAATCAGAGTAATTAGGGTATCCATCATCTCAGACATTTATCATTTCTTTGTGTTAGGAACATTCCAATTCCACTCTTTTAGTTACTTTAAAGTATACCCTAACTTATTGTTGATTATAGTCACTTTGTTGTACAATCAAATATTGTTCATTCTATCTAACTATCTAACTATATTTTCACACACATTAACTAACCCACTTTAACCTCCCTCCCCTCTACCCTTCCCAGCCTCTGGTAATGATCATTCTACTCTCTGTCTTCATGAGATCAATTGTTTTAATATTTAGCTCCCACACATGAGTGAGAACATGTGAGATTTATCTTTCTATGCTTGGCTTATTTCACTTAACATAATGGTCTCAAGTTCTACCCACGTTATTTCAAATGACATATAATATTCTTTTTATGGCTATATAATATTCCATTGTGTTTATTTATTGTGTTTAGGTACCACAATTTCTTTATCTATTCATCTACTGATGGACACATATGTTGATTCCAAATCTTGGCGATTGTGAATAGTGCTGCAGTAAACACCGGAGTGCAGATTTTGATATACTGGATTCCCCTCCTTTGGATATGTACCCAGCAGTGGGATTCCGGGTCATATGGTAGTTCTGTTGTTAGTTTTTTGAGGAACCTCCATACTATTCTCCATAGTGGTTGCAGTAATTTAACATTCCCAACCATAGTGTATGAGGGTTTCCCTTTCTCCACATCCTCGCCAGCATTCATTATTGCCTATCTTTTTGACAAAAGCCATTTTAACTGGGGCAAGATATCTCATTGTAGTTTTTGTTTGCATTTCTCTGATGACTAATGATGTTGAGGATTTTTTCATATATTCACATATGAATTCATATTTCATATGAAGTTTTGTTTTTCATAATTCATATATGAATTCATATTTTACATATATTCATATATGTATGTCTTCTTTTGAGAAATATCTATTCAGATCCTTTGCCCATTTTCTCATCAAATTATGTGATTTTTTCCAATTAAGTTGTTGGAGCTCCTTATATATTCTAGTTATTAATCCCTTATCAGATGGTTAGTTTGCGAATATTTTCTCCCATTCTGTGGGTTGTCTCTTTGTTGATTGTTTCCTTTACTGTGCAGTAGCTTTTTAGCTTGATATGATCCCATTTGTCCAATTTTGCTTTCATTGCCTGTGCTTTGGGAGTATTACTCAAGAAATCATTGCCCAGACCAATGTTCTGAAACATTTTCCCAATGTTTCATTGTAGTAGTTTCATAGTTTCAAGTCTTAGATTTAAGTCTTTAATCAGTTTTGATTTTATTTTTGTATATGATAAGAGTCTAGTTTCATTCTTCTGCCTGTGGATATCCCGTTTTCCCAGTACCATTTATTGAAGAGACTGTCCTTTTCCTACTTTATATTCTTGGCACCTTTGTCAAAGATCAGTTCACTATACATGTGTGGATTTATTTCTTGGTTCTGTATTTTGCTCCATTAGTCTATGTGTCTGCTTTTATGCCAGTACCATGGTGTTTTGGTTACTATGGCTCTGCAGTATAATTTGAAGTCAGGTAATAAGATTCCTCCAGTTTTTTTTTTTTTTTTTTGCTCAGAATGGTTTTGACTATTCTGGGTCTTATGTGATTTCTGATAAATTTTAGGATTTTTTTTTTCTGTTGCTGTGAAAACTGTCATTGGTATTTTGGTAGGGATTGCATTGAATCTGTAGATTGGTTCTGGGGTAGTATGGATAGACATTTTAATAATATTGATTGTTCCAATACATGAGCATGGAATGTGTTTCTGTTATTTTGTGTCCTCTTTAATATCTTTTGTCAATGTTTTATAGTTTTCATTATAGACATCTTTCATTTTTTTTGGTTAAGTTTATTCCTAGCTATTTTATTTTATTTTTAGGTATTGTAATTGGGATTACTTTCTTGGTTTATTTTTCAGAATTTTTGCTGTTAGCATATAGAAAACCTACTAACTTTTGTATTTTGACTTTGTGTCCTGTGACTTTGCTGAATTTGTTTATCAGTTCTAATAGTTTTTTGTGGAGTCTTTATATTTCTCTACATATAAGGTCATATAATCTGCAGACAAGGATAATTTCACTTCTTCCTTTCCAATTTGGATACACTTTATTTCTTTCTCTTGTCTGATTGCTGTTGCTAGAACTTCTAGTACTATGTTGAATAACAGTGGTGAAAGTGGGCATCCTTGTCTTGTTCCAGATCTTAGAGGAAAGGCTTTCAGCTTATCCCCATTCAGTATGATATTAGCTGTGGGTCTGATATATATGGCTTTTATTGTGTTGAGGAAGTTCCTTCCTTACTCAGTCTTTTTAGTTTTTATCATGAAAAGATGTTGAATTTTATCTAATGCTTTTTAAGCATCAATTGAAATGATCATATGGTTTTTGTCCTTTGTTCTATTGATCTCATGTATCACGTTGATTGATTTGCATATGTTGAACCATCCTTACATCCCTAGGATGAATCCCATTTGATCATGAGAATAATCTCTTTAATGAGTTGTTGAATTCAGTTTGCTAGTAATTTGTTGAGGATTTTTGCATCTATGTTCATCAGAGATATTGGCTTACAGTTTTCTTTTTTTGTTGTGTTTTTATTTGGTTTTGGTACCAGGGTGGTATAAGCCTTCTAGAATGAGTTTGGGAGTAAACCCTCCTCCTAGAGTTTTTGAAATAGTTTAAGTAGGGATTGGCATTAGTTCTTTGAATGCTTGGTAGAATTCAGCAGTGAAGCCATTAGGTCCTAGATTTGTCTTTGATGGGAGACTTTTTACCACTACTTCTATCTCATTACTTGTTATTGGTTTATTCAGGTTTTAGATTTCTTCCTTGTTCAATCTGAGTAGGTTGTTTGTGTCTAGGAATTTATTTCATCTATGATTTCTAATTAATTGGTTGCTCACAATAGTGATCAAGAGATCATGGAGACTATAAGTTGTATAAGTTGTAGTGTCTCCCTTTTTTATCTCTGATTTTTTTTATTTGGGTCTTCTCTCTTTTTTTCTTAGTCTGGGTAATGGTGTGTCAATTTTGTTTATCTTTTCACAAAACCATTGTTTTCATTTCATTGATCTTTTGTATTTTTTTGGTTTCAATTTCATTTATTTTTGCTCTGATCTTTATTTCTTTTCTTCTACTAATTTTGTATTGGTTTGCTCATGTTTTTCTAGTTCTTTGAGATACATCATTATGTTTTTTATTTGAAGCTTTTCTACTTTTGTGACATAGGCACTTATTGCTATAAGCTTTCCTCTTAGTGCTGCTTTTATTGTATCCCAAAGGTTTTGTTATGTTGTGCTTTCATTTTCACTTGTTTCAAGAAAAATTTTTCTGAGAATTTAAAAAATTTCCTTTTTAATCTCTTCATTGACCCACTGGTCACTAAGGAGCATATTATCAAATTTTCATGTGTTTATATAGTTTCTAATGGTCCTGTAGTTACTGAATTCTAATTTTATTCCACTGTCATCAGAGAATACTTGATATGATTTCAATTTTTTGATTAATTTAAGACTTGTTTTGTGGCCTGACATATGATCTATCCTTGAGAGTGTTCCATGGTCTATAGTGCAGATTAAGTTCAATGTTTCTTTGTTAATTTTCCTTCTGGATAATCTGTCCAATGCTTAAAGTTGAGTGTCAAGGTCTCCAACAATTATTATATTGAGTCTGTCTCTCTCTGTAGCTCTGATAATATTTGCTTTATATATATGGGTGCTCCAGTGTTGGTTGCATATATATTTAGAATCATATCCTCTTACTGAATTGACCCCTTCATCATTATATAATGACTTTCTTTGTGTCTCTTTATAGTTTTTGTCTTATAATCTATTTTATCTGATAGAAGTGTAGCTACTCCTGCTCTTTTTTGGTTTCCATTTGCTTGGAATATCTTTT
>NW_012148530.1:1304006-1316732 GCF_000956105.1 Propithecus coquereli | reverse complement strand
GTAGTTTTATCTATTAGTCTTCCTACTCAAGATATAAGTGGTTTATAAAATGCAATTACAGCAATAAAGTATTTTGTATCTGTGTATTTACTGATACCAGTGAGTTGTATAACTTCAGATGATTTATTATTGTTCATTAGTGTCCTTCTTTTTTCTGACTGAAGAATTCCTTTTACTATTTCTTGAAGGACAGGTCTGCTGTTGATGAAATCCCTCAGCTTTTGTTTATCTAGGAAAGTCTTTATTTCTCCTTCATATTCGAAGGATATTTTTGTAGGATGCAACATTCTAAGGTTAATGTTTATTTCCTTCAGCATTTTTAATATGTCATGCCACTTTCTCCTAGCCTGTAAGGTTTCCATTGAGAAGTCTGCTGCCAGATGTATTGGGATTCCTTTATATGTTATTATTTTTTTCTTTATTCTTCCTTCTCTTAGGACTTTGTTATCTTTGGGAGCTTGAATATTAAATGCCTTGAGGTGGTCTTGTTTGAGTTAAATCTGCTTGATGTTCTATGACCTTCTTGTACCTGAATATTGATATCTTTCTGTAGGTTTGGAAAGTTCTGTGTTATGATTTCTTTGAACAAACTTTCTATCCCAATCTCTCTCTCTCTACCTCCTCTTTAAGGCCAATAACTCTTAGATTGGCTCTTTTGAGGCTATTTGCTAGATGTTTTAGGTGTGCTTCATTCTTTTTTGTTTCTTTTTCTTTTTTCTCTTCTGACTGTATTTTCAAATAGCTTGTCTTCAAGCTTACCAATTTTTTCTTCTGCTTGATCAATTCCATTGTTGAGAGACTCTGACGTGTTTCTCAATTTATCAGTTGAATTCCTAAGCTCCAGAATTTCTGCTTGATTTTTTAAAATTTCAATGTCTGTGTTAAATTCCTCCAATAGGCTTCTGAATTCATTCTCTTTGTTGTCTTGAAGTTCATTGAGCTTTTTCAGGACACCTATTTTGAATTCTTTGTCTGAAATGTCACATATCTCTATCATTCCATAAATTGGTCACTGGTACCTTATTCAGTTCGTTTGGTTTGAATCCATCCTTCCTGATAAGGCTTTCCAGATATTCAAAGGGAATTAAGTGTTGTGACCTAATCTTTGGTCACAGCAGCCATATCGGCACTGGGTGTACCCCAAGCCCACTAATGATGTGATCGACTCTTGCCGACTCCTGGTGGTACTACCTTGGAGGACTTGGATAAGATATGGGAGGATTCCCTGGATTACCAGGCAAAGTATCTCACTCTCTTCCCTCACTCTCTGTGCTGAGCTCAATTATCTATTAAATACATTGAATTTTTAATAATAAAACACTTTCCTAAAGAGACAACTCTGGGTCCATGCAGCTTCATCAATATGTGCTAATTAAATAATATTTGGTTAAAGAACATAATCTGTATGGTTTTATTTTTTTGAGATTTGAGACTTATTTTTTTCTCGAGTAAATAGTCTCTTTTGGTGACTATTTCATATGCATTACAAAACAATGTGTAATCTGTTGTCCATTGGAGTGTTCTATAAATGTCAGTTAGGTCAAATAAGTTTGGTAGTGTTGTCCAAACATGTTTCATTACTATTTTTTTTGTCTATTCAGTAATACCAAAAGCTGGATGTTAAAATCTCACATTACTTTTTGAGTGTGTCTGTTTCTTTTTTGTTTTTTTTTTCATTTATGTTTCATGTATTCAGAAGCTTTAATATTAGATGTCTATGCATTTAGAATTTTTATCTTTTTCTGATTGCTCATTTGATTACTTGGAAATTTTTATCTAAAATTCTTATTCCTGTTCCTCTGCATGTAATGTGTCTTTTTTACTCTGGCCAGTTTTAGGAATTTTAAACTTTTATTTTGATTCTCAGCTGATTGAATATGAGGTACCTAGGTTTGATATACTTTGTATCTTGCTTGAGGTTTGTTGAACTTCTTTGACCTGAGAATTGGTGGCTTTCATCAATTTGCAAAATTCTTGGCCATGTCTTTTCAAATGTTTCTTCATTCTCTCTTTTCCTTCTGAAAAATGTGTAATTACTTATATGCTAAATCAAGATCTTTGACATTTTTGCATAAGTTTTAGATGCTCTATTCCTTTTATCACCCTTTTTTTCTCCTTGGCTTTTCCCCTTGATCTATTTTCAAGTTTACTGATCTCTTCTTCCAATAATATGCAGCTAAGCCCATTGTAAAAATTATTTTGTGATATATTTTTCATTGTAAGAATTTCTGTTGATTTTTTTATAGTTTCCATCTGTCTTTTGAAATTTCCCATATTTTTACACATCATCCATCTTATTCACTAGATCCTTTAACATATTTATCATAGCCATTTTACAGACACTTTTTGATACTTCTGATATGTAGATAATTTCTGGATCTGCTTATACTGAGCATTTTTCTCCTGATCAGAAATCGAATTTTCTTGCCTCTTCTCACATCTTAGGAGAAACTTGGAAGGTTTCTTTCAGCTTGTCAGCATGATCTCCAGCTTTTTGGATTGCTAGGGAGTTCCATATTTCTCTTTAGTCCTTTCCTTGGCTTTCTACTTTTTGAAATCTCTCTCTTCACTACAGTGAAAGGCTGGAGTGCCTTGGAGGGACTTCTTTCAACTCTGTTGTGCTACCCCAGCCTTCAGCAATCCACTGCTTTGTATTTGAGGAAGTCTCTGGGTACCTGGACACGGGAAGGAAGGGAGAGAGTCTCTGTAGGCTGTTCTGTATTGTTCTTAACTTTCTGTGTACTACTTTTCTAGTCCATCCATTTAGTGAAGGCTCGTGGGGAAGAATTGCTGGGTGAGGGCACACTTGTTCTGTGGCGGGGACTCCTCAGGATTCTAATCTGTTACATAAGCTTTGAGTGTTATCTCACATGCTATGGCTGATTCCTTCTCAGGAGGATTCCCTGCCTGACAGGAATGAAAACAGTTGTGACTCTCTTCTGTCCTACAAAAGGTTAATAACTTCTAAAGTTTAATTCATTTAGGTTTCTTTAAATCCTTTTGTTTCTGCTGGATTTAGAAAACTATGGATTTGTAGCTTATCTGGTATTTTCTCACTGTTGCAAGTGACAATCTCTTGCAACTTTCCATATTCTAACTGAAAATGAAGTCCTTGGACTAATTTTAGAAGTTATATTAAAGTCATATAAATGAGTGTTTATGAATTAAATAAGACAGATATTAATGCTTATATTAGTAATTATACCTCATTTTTAAAATTAAATCCTATCACTCAGCTTTATCATACAAATATTAATATTTTCACCAGACATCCTTTGAGTGTTCCTTGAATGCAAATTCATATATATATTTTTTTTCAACTGGGAATCAATTTAACTTGTATTCGCCATCAAATTGGTACTAACTGATCAACACTAGGGTGATCACATGGCAGAAATACTCTCCAGGGATTAGGTGGATGGGGGCATAAATCCACAACTAAAGGACACGGGGAGCACTGTAGGGGGAGAAGGGCAAATTCATATTTAAAAGAAAAATGTTTGCTATCATTCAGATATTAAAAAGAATGTGAGAAAGCTCTTCAGGATATGCCAAAAGAAAAAAAAAAAGGAATTCTAGTAAATGTTTTGAGCAAAGCTCAAAGTTTTAGAAAAAGTGTATACTTTTTCCAAGATAGTTATGAATTTAAATATTTATCATGGTCTTCTTCAGCTTCTATTGATTATCTTCTTGCATTAATATATTTAAAATTTGTCTATTTTAGACACATCTAAATTAATTCTAAGGATAATCATAAAATTAACTGTACTTCAACTGGGTATTATAATGTAAAAATTTAGATGTATAATGGCTAGGTGTTTGTCTTTATTTATCTAATATGTTTAACTTTTCTTTTTTCTCTTTTTTCCTAGGAATCCTAAAACCAAAGTATAAGAACGAAAACAGAAACATGGCTCACCATATTACATTTCTTTGCTTAGTTTTGGTCCTGCTTCTCCAGAATTCTGTGTTAGCTGAAGATGGGGAAATAAGATCAAGTAAGAATTACCAGCATTGTTCCTTTGTGTAATCAATAAATTTATTCTGGAAATCAAACTAGGGGAGTTCAAGCAATGGTTTTAAAGATCTCATTTTTATTGTCTTTGATGCTGTAATTCCCAAAAATAAATGAATTGCTATGTTACTCATTAACAGAGAAAAAGCTTCCCTTACAGATAATTTTGAGAGACTCTGTGATAATAGTTTGTTCAATTACCTGTCAAGTGTTGGAGTTAACAGTCTGGTATTGAGTCCATGTTCAGTCACTTTTGAACTGCATGATGTAGAGATAAAGAAAGTACCTGCCTTATAGGTTGGTTATCAGGACTGAATGAGATAATGCATGTAAATAGCTTAGCACAGTACATCTCAGTAAATGCTGACTATTATTACCTGCAGGACAGCTTGCACTAGAGATAAAGATCTGTATTAATTGTAGTTCTGCTACCCAGACCATCATTTATAGATAGCATACTTCTCTTTAGAAGTTTTCTTATACTCACATTTTAAAACTGTAAACATAAACACCCTACTATAAGTTAACTGTGGTTTCTATGATATTTAAATGAGATGGTTTGACAATTTGATTCAACTTGGCTGAAAATCTATTGAAACAATAATACTTAAATGTTTGTATAATACTTTTATACTTTCATCTACCCAAGCACTCTACAAGGTAGAAATAACTTTTTTCTGTTTTGTTTTTTGTTTTTTTTCCTGAGTGGGAAGAGAGACTCACAAAATTTAAGGTGCTTACCTAGAGTCATACAGCTTGTGAGAATAGTAACTAGTATTTGAACTATGCTTTTGATCTTCAATCCCATTCCTTTTCTATGATGCCATTCATCTCTCTATGGAGGAAGTCTCTTGGAGAGGTGTTATGTCTGGGGCTTATAAATGGCAATACTTGTGTACCCATGCTCTTGGCTAACCTTGCAGTTATGAAATACATGCTCCATGGCTCTGTGACAGGGAGAAGGGTAGGAAGGGCCAAGAATAACCCTGTAAGAGTTAGAACCACTGAATCAGGTGGCACACAAACACTATCAGGTTCAGATAACAATGAATCTCATTATTTTGGAAGGGCCAATATTGAAGAGCTCTGCAAACACAACTTTTCTGTCCTTTTGTCTTTCCCCCAAACCCCCAATAAAAGCATAACCCTTTAATCTCAGTCCAACTTCCAAAACTAACAGAAGAATTACATTCCCTTGGGTTAGCAAATTTGCCTCTGGGCAGAATGCCATTTCTGCTGTCCCTGCCCTGAACTTTGGCAGTGGCCACCATGGGAGAGGTTGTTGGAATTGTGTCCCTTACACCCTTCTGAGGACACCACCACCTGCAGGAGAGCACCTTAGGAGTAATGTCATAATCCTATGGTTACATTTTTGAGACAAACCCGTGTTTTGGCAATTCTTTTTTCTTTTGTAACTTTTTAGCTGTTATAAATATTCACCTACCAATAATGTTTATTTTTGTTGGTGACTGTGATGAGTGAATTAAGATAGCTAAAACTGGGACTTCTTATGAGCCTTCTCAACATTCTAGGTTTGTAAATAGACATAGATAAGGGAAGGGAAAGGAAGGGAAAGAGAAAAAAAGATTGATTTACTCCTAATGAGATGCAAAAATACTAAGAATATTAATTGTCACTAGACATTTTTTTGTCCAGTATCATCCTTTGCAATTATGATATTCTATTTGCAAATATGTACAGAAAATAAATCACCTTATAACTTTAAATTGGGCATCTGATTACTACTTAAGGGGCACCATTAATGTAAGCAAAAGCATGAGACTTAAAATTGGCTGTCATATTACCTTTCTGTGCTAAATCCAAAACAAGGCATAAATATGGAGTTATCTCATCATATGGGCCATAAGAAATGGCTATTTTTGTTGCTTTGAGTGTAGAGGTTAAAGAAAGAGAAAGCAAATACAGCTGTTCCTTTCCATGAACTCTGTTGGCCATTCCAAACTACTGGAATTGCTCAAACAAACCAGTTTGCCTGTTAGTCTATGTTTGTCTCTCGTCTCTGGGTCTTTGCACTTGCTATTACCTTTAATTAGAAGTCCTCCTCTTCACCTGGCTAAAGCTCTGGTATCAGGTCTCTCATTGCCTGTCTGCTTTCCATAAAACCTTCCCCGACCTTCCACAGTTAGGTTGTAATGCCCTTCCTAAATGTTCTCATGATATTTTTACTTTGCCTAACTGGTCAGTGGTCTATCTTACTTGACTTTGAGCTTTTTGAGATATCTTATGTATATTTGAACATAGACCTATTGTGATGTCAGGTACAAAGTAGGTATTCAATATACATATACTGAGAGAATGAAATAAGGTTAGAGGCATGCTGTGTGCGTTATAGAAACAAGAGAGTTTAGAAGATTTTTTTTTTCTTTTTATTTTCACAACTGCTTATAACTCGTTCAGGTGTAACTTGCACCAAAAATTGTCCTTTTTTCCCCCCTGATAGAACTCTAAGATATACTGACTGCAAGTGTTTCCTGGTATCTTGAAAGAAGAATCTTTATCTCTACACAGCAAGAAATAGCTGTATATCCTCTAAAATAGATTCACTTAGCACAGCTGATATTTTGACTATAATATTGGCTGAAGATGACAGATCAGACCTTTAGAAACTCATCTTGGCTGTAAGGCAAGAGTTGACACTTTAGTGATCACAGTTCATTTAACTTTTATCAACTATATCAAAAAGTATACAATTTTATTGGCTAGTTGAATCCTGAAGTTGGCAGAAGATTTAATTTTTTTCTCCCTATTCGTTGGTTTATATATTTTTGTAAATATTTAAGGTCAGCTTAGATTAAACATATTCCATTAATAACTTAAAACAAGCAATGATACTAGTGTATAGCTTAAAATCATGTATTTAAAGCCTCTCCCCTTTTGCTTTTCATGTAAAAGTTGTGCTCTGATGGTTTTCTTTTGCATTTAGGTTGTCGTACTGCTCCGACAGATTTAGTTTTCATCTTAGATGGCTCTTATAGTGTTGGCCCAGAAAACTTTGAAATAGTAAAAAAGTGGCTTGTCAATATCACAAAAAACTTTGACATAGGACCGAAGTTTATTCAAGTTGGAGTGGTTCAGTATAGTGACTACCCTGTGCTGGAGATTCCCCTTGGCAGCTATGATTCAGGAGAGCCTCTGATGGCAGCAATGGAATCCATACACTATTTAGGAGGAAACACAAGGACTGGGAAGGCCATTCAGTTTGCACTCGATTACCTTTTTGCCAAATCCTCACGATTTCTGACTAAGATAGCAGTGGTGCTTACGGATGGAAAATCCCAAGATGAAGTCAAGGATGCAGCAGAAGCAGCAAGAGACAGTAAGATAACATTATTTGCCATTGGTGTTGGTTCAGAAACAGAGGATGCAGAACTTAGAGCTATTGCCAATAAACCCTCGTCTACTTACGTGTTTTATGTGGAAGACTATATTGCAATATCCAAAATAAGGGAAGTGATGAAGCAGAAACTTTGTGAAGGTAAGCCTTAATATAATTTGGAAACAATTACTACTTTCTTACATTTTAGTATAATCTGTTCATTAACATTAGATAGTTATATTTAAAGCCAAATTATTTATGCTGTTAGGATAAGCATAAATCTTTATGTTATGTTTATTCTGGATAAATTTTGGTTTTGAAACAATTACTTACAAAAATCTAAATATGGACTATACAATATTTTATTACATTTGTTTTTCCTTTTAATGACAATATATCTATTATGGAGATGGTAGAAAAAAAAATGAAGAATGAAAAAATATGTAAACCACACATAATCATATTGCTCCTGTTAATGAGTTTTCCTGTATTTTTCATTCTAGTCTTTTTCCTTTTTTTCCCCAGTGTATCTTAGAGTTTATCCTTCTATCTAAATCAGGATACTATTGTATATATAATTTCATACTCTATTTTTATATTACATATATTACATTTTTATATTTACATATGTGTATGTAAATTTTATACTCTATCAACATGATAGCAGACATCTACTGTGATTTGTTTAAAAATTTACCTGTTTTTGTACATTTAGTTTATTTCTAAATTTTGCTAATATTACAGCGAATATTTTTTTACATAATTCTGAGTGGGAATCTATCGTTATTCAGAAAAAAAGGGTCAAATTATTGAGATTTTTAAAGATCTGAAAAATGTGAAAAATTATGCTTAAAAAAGGCTTAAATTCCTTTTCGAAGAACATTTGAAAATAAAGTGCTTAACAATTTATTATATCATTTTATAAAATCTAACTTCATGTTCATGTTAACCGCATTGCATGGTATGGGAAAATCCCAATTTTTAGTAAATATTAATCCTGTTAGGGCAAAGACATGCTTGCATTCAGATTATTTTAGGGGAGAGTAATTTGTTCATATCTTTTATTTTTAATATTATAGGTTTTTAATATACCATATACTTAGAAGAGTAATATTCATATGAAATGAAAAAGCATTTTTTTTTCTTGTTTCTCTGCAGAAACTCCAAAAGTAGGTTGATTCACATTTGATAGAAAAATTTCCTATATGTTTGTGGGTTAGGAAACAAATTACATCATTAATTTCTCTATTTTCTTCATATTTGTTTGGGAATGTGGTAGAGAAAAATATTTTAAAGATTTTTTTTTAGAATGCTTATTGAAGAAAGTATAGAAAATTAAACATCCTTTATCAAACTTTAAAGGTATGTAACAAGTATAAATATTCATCACAATTATTCTTTTTCTTTATAGCTAACAGTAAGGCTGTGTTGACTTTTGCCATCTTGAACAGGGCAGAGGGATTTAGATTTTGTTTAATATGTTGTCAAATTAGTTATAATTTCTTTAGTTTTGAAGCCAGGAATATTTCATCATTAAAATAGACTTTTCCTAGAGAAATTTCACTTACTTATTTTTATCCTAAAATATAAATTCAACTGATTAAATATGTTTGTTCAGTATTTGCTTCAGAGACTTTTTCTGTGGATATGTATTTTGGTAAATGCATTCTGTTTTCAAAATTCTAATTACACATGAAAGAATTGCTGTGTTTAAAAGAGTTAAAAATTATTTCAGCTAAAATGTACAATCTATAAAAAAAGATGGAATCTTGCCAAACATTTTTTCATCCACACTCAAAAAGAATGTAAATAATTTCTGTTTCTATTGAGTGCACATATATGCTGCACAATAGCCATCGTTTAAAATGTAGCTTTTGAAATTGTACTTATGGAATTTATGTGGCGTGTTTTTGCACTTTTTATACTGTGTTAGACTGTGATTAATGCATTACTAATGTCTTGCTATATTGCAGCAGCTTCAAATCATGTAATTTGTATTTGAATCATTTGACAAATTCACATGCTTTTTTGAGGAGACACATAATTAACTTTTAGTTTGAAGTACTTAACATATAGGATTACCCCATTTCCTAATACTGTTCATTTTTATACTCTATTGTGGTTGATTAACAATGAACACAATATTATTTATCAGTGTGTTGCCACACAGTTTCTTCCATCTTCATGGAGCTATTAAGTTGTCTCTAATACTTTCCTTATGTCGGGACCGCCATTTTGTGATGAGGAGTGGTTGGTTTTTTTATCTGTGTGAGAGTCTATTAGTGCTACTCTTACTACCACTACTAATTCACCTCCTCTTCCCCCTCCTTGTATAAAACACATAACATGAAATCTACTCTCTTAATACAGTTTTAAGTGTATAGTATTGTGAATTATAAGAGGAATGTTGTACAACAGATCTTTAAAACTTTTTCATCTTGTGCTTGATTGAAACTCTGTACCCATCAAATAACAACTTCTCATTTTTTCCTCTTTCCAGCCTCTGGCAACCACCATTCTATTTTCTGTTTATATAACTTTGACTGCTTTAGATACCTCATAGAATTGAATCATGTAGCATTTGTCCTTCTGTGACTGGCTTATTTCACTTAGCATAATGTCTTCAAGGTTCATCTACATTATGGCATATGACAGGATTTCCTTCTTTTTTATGGTTGAATAACCTTTTATTGTTTGTGTATACCACAATTTCCTTATCCATTTATTCATCCATAGACATTATTTAGGTTGTTTTCACCTCTTGACTATTGTGAGCAATGGTGACATGAACATGGGAGTACAAATATCTCTTCAAGATCCTCTTTTCAATTCTTTTGGATAAATACCTAGGAATGGAATTGCTGTATCATATGGTAGTTCTTTTTTAATTTTTTGAGGAAATTCCATACTGTTTTCCATAATGACTGCATCATTTTACATTCCCACCAACAGTGCACAAGAGTTTCAATTTCTCCACATCCTTGCCAACGCTTGCTATTATTTCTTTCCTCTCCCACTCCCTCCTTCCCTTTCTTCTTTCCCATCTATTTTTTGGGTAATGGACATCTTAATATGTATAAGGTGATAATTCCTTATGGTTTTGAGTTGTATTTCTCTGTTGATTAGTTGTGTTGAACATCTTTTCATATACCTGTTGATGATTTGTATGTCATCTTTGGAGAAATGTCTATTCCAGTCCTTTGTTCATTTTTTTATTGTTTTTTTTTGTCATTGAGTTGTAACAGTTTATTTCTTTTAGATATTAACCCTTGTCAGACATATGGTTTGCAGATATTTTGACCCATTTATTAAGATTGCCTTTTCATTCTATTGATTTTTTCCTTTTATGCAAAGAAATATTTTAGTTTGATATAGTCCCATTTGTCTATTTTTGCTTTTGTTGCCTGTGTGTTTGGTATCAATCCAACTAATCATTACCAGACAAATGCTATGAAGATTTCCCCTAGGAAATCTTTTCTTCTAGGAATTTTAGTTTCAGGTCTTATGTTAAGTCTTCAATCCATTTTGAGTTGATTTTTGTGTATGGTGGAAGATAAGGGTCCAATGTCATTTTTTTTTGCATGTGGATATCCAGTTTTCCCAGCTCCATTTGTTGTTGCTCCATTTTGTAGTCTTGGCACCCTTGTCAAAGATCATTTAACTGATAGATGCAAGAGTTATTTTCTTGGCTCTCTATTCCATTGGTTTGTGTGTCTGTTTTTATGACAATACCATATTGTTTTGATTGCTGTAGCTTTGTAATATATTTTGAAATCAGAAAGTGTGAGTCTTCTAGATTAGTTCTTCTTTCTCAAGTTTGTTTTGGCTTTTTGGGGTTCTTTCAGGTTCCATACAAATTTTAGGATTGCTTTTTCTATTTCTGTAAAAAATGCCATTGGAATTTTGATAAGGATTTCATTAAGTTGAATCTGTAGGTCACTTTGGGTAGTATCAATATTTTAATAATATTGCCTACCAATCTGTGATAACAAGATATATTTTCATTTACTTTTGTCTTCTTCAATTTCATCAATATTTTGTAGTCTTCAATGTACTAGTCTTCCATCTCTTTGTTTAAATTTATTTCTAAGTATTTACTCTTTTTGATGCTATTGTAAATGGGATGGTTTTCTTAATTTTGTTTTCTAATTGTGTGTTGTTAATGTGTAGAAAAACAACTGATTTTTGAATCTTGAATTTGTATCCTGCAACTTTGCTGAATTAGTTTATTCTAAGGGTTTTATTTTGTATAGGATCTTTTGTGTGGAATCTCTAGAGTAGTCTACATATATGATCATATCACCTGTGAACAGAAATAATTTTATTTCTTCCTTTTCTGTTTTGGGTGACTTTTATTTCTTGCTTAATTTCTCTGGCCAATGCAATGTCAAATGGAAGTGAGAGTGGTCATCCTTTTTTTGTTCCTGATCTTAGAGGAAAAGCTTTTAACTTTTTACCATTGAGTATGATGTTAGCTGGAGGCTTTTCATATATGGCTTTTATCATGTTAAAGTAGTTTCCTTCTATTCCTTATTTGTTGAGTGTTTTTATCATGAAAGAGTTTTGTATTTTGTCAAATGCTCTTTCTGTATCTATTGATATGATTGTGTTATCTTTATCCTTAGTTCTGTTAACATTGTATATCACATTTATTGATTTTGTATGTTGAACTTTCATCCCAGAGATAAATCCCTTTGATCATGGTGTATGATCCTTTTGAAGTGCTGTTGAATTCAGTTTGTTAGTATTTTGTTGAAGATTTTTGCACCTATATCATAAGGAATATTGGCCTGTAGTTTTCTTTTATTATAGTGTCTTTTTCTGGCTTTGGTTATCACAATAATGCTGGCTTTATAAAAGGAGTTTGGAAAGGGTTCACTCCTATTCAATGTTTTTGGAAGTGTTTGATAAAGATTGGTATTATTTCTTTAAATGTTTGGTAGAATTCACTAGTGAAGCAATCTTATACTAGGCTTTTCTTTGTTGTGATGTTTTTATTACTGATTTAATTTCCTTACTAATTATAGGTCTGTTCAGATATTGTATTTCTTCATGTTTCAGTTTTGGTAGGTTATATCTTTTCAGGAATTTATCCATTTCTTCTAAGCTACGAATTTGTTGATATATAGTTGTTCATAGTGATCTCTTAAAATCCTTTTTATTTCTGTGGCATCAATTGTAACATCTTTTCTTTCATTTTTGATTTTATTTGAATCTTCTTTTTTTTTTCTTTTATTTCAGCATATTATGGGGGTACAGATGTTTAGGTTACGTATGTTGCCCTTGGTCCCCACCCCCAAGTCCGTGTTTCAAATATGTCCATCCTTCGGGTGGTGCGCATTGCACTCCTTGTGTATACAAATACCCGTCCCCT
>NW_012148530.1:1300055-1303690 GCF_000956105.1 Propithecus coquereli | reverse complement strand
GGTGCTAGATCACTGTCGTTTCTTATGATTGAGTAATATTCCATTGTAAACATATACCAAATTTTGATAATCCATTCATGGATTGACGGGCTGAATCTTCTTTTTCTTAATCTAGCTAATGGTTTGTCAATTTTATTGATCTTTCCAAAAAAGCAACTCATAGCTGTGTTAATATTTTTCTATTTTTTTTATATTCTCCATTTCATTTATTTCTGCTCTAATCAAAAGTATTTCCTTCTTTCTGCTAATTTTGGGCTTAGTTTGTTCTTCTTTTTCTAGGTCCTTAAGGTCTAAACTTATGTTGTTTGAAATATTTCTTCTTTTTTAATGTAGATGTTTTTTGCTTCCCTTTCTGTCTTAGTACTACCTTTCCAGCACCTCATAAATTTTAGTATGTTGTAGTTTTGTTTTCATTCATCACCAGATATTTCCCCTCTGATTTCTTTGACCCAGTGGTTGTTCAAGATATTTCAATGTATCTGTGAATTTTCCAGTTTTCCTTCTGCCAATTAATTTCTAGTTTCATTCCATTGTGTTTGGAAACTATATTGGTATGATTTCAATCTTCTTAAATAATACTTGTTTTGTGACCTAATGTGTGATTTATCTTGGAGAATGTTTCGTGTGCACTTGAGAAGAATGTGTATTCTGTTGCTATTGGGTGGAATATTCTGTATATGTCTGTTAGGTTCATTTTGTCTGTAGTATTGCGTTAGCCATCTATTTTCTTACTGATCTTCTGTTTGGATGGTCTAATCATTATTGTAATGATCTTCTGCTTGGATGTTGTGATCATTATTGAAATCCCCTACTATTATTGTGTTCCTGTCAATTTCTCCCTTCAGTTCTATAAATGTTTGCTTCATACAAACATTTTGGTATTGATTTCTCCCTTCAGTTCTGTAAATGTTTGCTTCATACAAACATTTCGGTGTCATAATGTTGAGTGCATATATTTTTATAATTATTGTATCTTCCTGGTGAATTGACCCTTTTGTCAGAATATCCTTCTTTTTCTCTTATACGTTTTTACTGCCTGATGTAAGTATAGACATTTTGGCTATCTTTTGGCTACCATTTGCCTAAAACATCTTTTTCCATCCCTTCACTTTGTGTCCTTAAATTTAAAGTGAGTCTTTTATAGAGAACATATAATTGGATCACCTTTTTTTAAAAATCCATTCAGCTTCTCTATGTACTTTGATTGGACAGTATAATCCATTCACATTTTAAATCATTACTGATAGGGAAGAATTATTATTGCTATTTGGTTAATTATTATCTGTCTATCCTGTAGCTTTTTGTCCTTATTTTCTATTTTGCTGTCTTTCTTTGTGTTTTTTTTTCTTTTGTTTATCTTTCGTGGGCATTTCATTGTGGTTACCATGGAGGTTACATAAAACATCATGTAGTTATAACAGTTCATATTAAGCTGGTAACAACTTCAGTTACATATAAATTCTCTATGCTTTTACTCCCCATCCTTTATATTATTGATGTCACAAATTGCATCTTGTTATATTTTGTGTTCATTAACATATTTTTATTCTATAGTTATTTTTTATGCCTTATCTTTTAATTTTTATACCAGAATTAAGTCATTTATGTACTTGTTACAATATTATGGTATTCTGTATCTGTCTACGTTTTTACTTTTACCAGAGAGTTTTATACTTTCTTCTGCTTTTGTGTTGCTGTTTATAATCCTTTGGTTTCAACTTGAGAAATTTTCTCAATATTTCTAATAAGGCAGGTCTGGTGGTAATGAATCTCTCAGCTTTTGTTATCTAAGTAAATCGTTATTTCTCCTTCATTTTGAAGGAGCCAGATAGAGTATTCTTGGTTGCCAGATTTTTTCTTTCAGCAGTTTGAATATATTATCTCACTCTCTTCTGGCGTGCAAAGCTTCTGCTGAGAAATCCACTGATAGTCTTATGTACAAACCTTGTACATAAAAAATATCTTTTCTCTTGCTTTCAAAATGTGATCTTTTTTTAACTTTTGACAATTTGATTATAACGTGTCTCAGTGTGGATTTTTTTGGTTTCAGCTTAGCATATTGTAGGCCTCTTGAATTTAGGTGTCCATATCTTTTCCCACTTTTGGAAAGATTTATTTCTTTCCTTTCTGTCTTTTTTTCACTCTCTTCTCTGGAACTCCCAAAATGCATATATTGGTGTGCTCAATGGTGTCCCGTAAGTCTCTTAGCCTTTCTGCACTCTTTCTTATTCTTTTTTTCCCTCTAACTGGATAATTTCAACTGACCTATCCTCATGTTTGGTAATTCCTTTTCTTCTGCTTGATCAAGTTTATTGTTGAGCTTCTCTAGTGAATCTTTCAGTTCAGTTATTGTATTCTTCAACTAATGCATATCATCTATTTATTATTTATAGAGTTGAATATATAACATTAATGATTCTTTTTAAGGAAATATTTTTTACTTATTCATAAGTATAATTAATATATATATAAAATTAATCATAGATGAGATGATAGTCCTATTTGAAGAACTTTCATGAATGAGTAAGATCCAGGTTAAGTTTTATCCAAGATGATAGACCCAATAATATTTGAGCTGTAGAATTATGAGTTGCTTAAACTGGAAAGAATATAAAGAACAGCAAATACTTTTTACCTCTCAAATGCTGGGAATACAAGAAAGGAATCTTATAACTCATCTTCAAGATCCAAGAAATTTAAGACCATTATCCAAGTTAACATGACTAATTAATAGCGAATCTTGGATGAAAATCATGAATAGTGTTTCAGTGTTCTCCTACTCCTCAGGTATTAGGTTGCCTCGTATTGCAAACTTCAATTTGCAGATGTTCCTTTTACATTCTTGTTTTTATCCCTCTTTAGGAAAAAAAGACAATTGAGACCCTACTCTCAAGTGCCTAAAATACTTCCATTTCCCAGAAAATATATTTATATACATAGACAAAAACTGAAAAAGACTGAGAAAGAATAACAGTTTTTTTTATAGTGGTGGAATTATAGCTAACCTTACTTTTTAATTTTCATAATTTCTAATGCTATTTATGCAATGTTTTAAAATTTTATAGAGAGACACTGATACACTCATATAAACATCTTACAGACATACAGTATACAGTATGGAGACAGAAATAGATAGTATCATGAAAACACTGGCTTTGAAGCCACACATGATTTTAAAGTCCATTCCTACCATCCATCTACTAGCTGTGTGACTTCAAGAAAATTATGTAACATCTCTAAAATAAGGATCATGATACTAGCCATTTAATATCTGTTGCTTTCAATTTAAACCCCTCCCATCTATGATTTGTATCATAGGGAGCTAGAAACCTGCAAACTGTACTTCCCAAACGTCTTTGCTTGCTGGCTTCAGGTTAGTCCCTGACAAAGGGAGATACTGGCAAGAGACCACAAGGGGAAAAGAATGGAGAAACCATTTTTCTTTTTGTTTCTGGTGGGATCTCTGGCAGATGAAACCATACTTCCAATGGCTTCCTGCTCAGGTAGTAAGGCTCCCGTGGTAGTAGAGCCAGTAGGTTCTATTGCAATGTAACTTAGAAAGATGTTCACCAAAGTATTGCCTGGAATAGCAAAATATTGACAACCATCAAAATAACCAACCATAAGTTGAAGAC
>NW_012148530.1:1287685-1300005 GCF_000956105.1 Propithecus coquereli | reverse complement strand
ATTTATATACATATATAGATTTCATAATTCTTATGTTCTCTAGTATTTTTTTTTTCTTGTTGAAATAGTCCACGATTAACCAACTTTACTGCTTTTTGCTTTATAGAATCTGTCTGTCCAACACGAATTCCAGTGGCAGCTCGCGATGAGAAGGGATTTGATATTCTTTTAGGTTTGGGTGTAAAGAAAAAGGTTAAGAAAAGAATCCAGCTTTCACCGACAAAGATAAAAGGATATGAAGTAACATCAAAAGTTGATTTATCAGAATCCACAAGGTAAACATTATATGTTGATGCAATTTTTTTTAATAGATCTATAGACGTGTTGAGAATTCTTTACAGTTACACATGTTCTTCTTTTTCTAGCAATGTTTTCCCAGAAGGTCTTCCTCCATCATATGTATTTGTCTCTACTCAGAGATTTAAGGTCAAGAAAATGTGGGATCTATGGAGAATATTAACCATTGATGGAAGGCCACAGATAGCAGTTACCTTAAATGGTGTGGACAAAACCTTATTATTTACAACAACCAGCATAATTAATGGGTCACAAGTGGTCACTTTTGCTGACCCTCAAGTTAAGGTAAAGATGCCTGGGATCATACCATGATTATGGTAATCATGGGGAAGTATCTTTTGGTTTGTGTGTGTTGGAGGAAGAGAGCTATAATTTTAATGACTGGAGAGATTTTGACTTCATATTTTAGTGTTGCTTTATTGAAGAAAAGCAACAGAGGAAGGAAAATTGTTTCTTAATTAGGGACAGGGCCTGAGGGGAACTAACGTCTTTTCAATGCCTACTACTAGGTGCCAGGCACATTTAATTATAATAGCCACCCAGTGAAGAAGCTATTGCTTCATTTTGCAGACAAAATCCCTAATATTCAAGGATATAGTTACCCTTCAAAGCAGCACAGTTAATAAATGATGATATCAGGAATTAAATTTTGGTCTGGTTGATTTCAAAGTCCATGTTGGTCTGTTTTACACTGTGTGTCCTACAGGATATTGAGATAAAGACATATATGCTAGAATATTAAATGCCAGGTAGAGGCCATGTGTGGTGGCTCATACCTGTAATCTTAGCATTTTGAGATGCTGAGACAGGAGGATTACTTGAGGCCAGGAGTTTGAGACCAGCTTGAGCAACATAGGGAGGCTCCATCTCTACCAAAAATAGAAAAATTAGCCAGGCATGGTGGCACACACCATGCTACTCAGTTCTAGCTACTCAGAAGGGTGAGGCAAGAGGATCGCTTGAGCCCAGGAGTTTGAGGTTGCAGTGAGCTATGATGATGCCACTGCACTGTAGCCCCAGCAACAGAGTGAGACACTGTCTCAAATACATACATATGTACCATGTAGATACCGAGTACAGAATTTACCTTAATTAGGAGGACATTTCATTTCCTAAAAAGGAATATGTCTTTAATAAAATAGATAAAATTTTACAAAGTTTATTTTCCAAGTTGTGTTTTCAGAATACAGATACAATAATAAAAGCAATTAACTTGTGTTCATTATTATAATTATGGTAATCTAAAGGTATATTATACAATTTAGGAATGTACATGGTTGTATATAAAAATTATGCATTTATGCAATTTCTTCACTCATTAAGCATATTAAATTTAAAAATGTTTATTGTATGCTATCCTCACTGAAGCCAATGTGCATTTGTGTCATTAAATATGAAATGTCTGATTTCAAATCAAAATTGTAGTTTATTATATCTCAAACAAGAAACAGTACAGTTAATCAAAGTATGTACCTAAACTGTCGACACAGTTTTGCCATCTTAATGGTAGCCTGTTTATGCCACCAGCAAAGAAGCCTGGAGAGCAAGTGGCAATGAAATCACAAAAGGCATTTTCCACAGCTTGTTGAGAATTGAATATTTTTCCTTGCAACAAATGGTCCAAAGCCTGGAAGAAGTGGTAGTCAGTTGGTACAAGGTCTGATGAATACGGTGGATGACAAAGAGTTTCTAAGTCCAGCTTCTGTAGTTTGAGCAGCATTGTTTGTGCGACATATGGTCTTGCAAGAGGATTGGCCTGTCTGTATTGACGAATCTCGGCTGTTTAAGCACACGCATCCTCATCATTTCATCCATTTGATTGCAGTAGACATCCGCTGTAATCAATTGACCAGGTTTCATGAAGCTGTAATACCAGCACTGGACCACCAAACAGACACCATTAGCTTTTTATGATGAATATTTGGTTTTGGATTGTGTTCCAGCACTTCATCTTTATCCAACCATTGTGACGAATGCTTGTGATTGTCAAAAAGAATCCATTTTTCATCATATGTAACAATATGGTGTAGAAATGGTTTACCTTTATGTTGTGACAACAGAGAAAGGCAAGCTTCAAGATGATTTCTCTTCTGACGCTCATTCAATTCACACAGAACCCGTTTATCCAGCTTCTTTACCTTACTGATTTGTTTCAGATGGTCCCATATTGTTGAAATAGTAGCATCAAACCTTGCTGAAAATTCACACATAGGTTGAAATGGACTCGCTTCCACTACAGCTTTCAGCTCATCATTATCCACCTTGGTCTCAGGTCACCTATATGGCACATTTTCAAGATGAAAATCACCAGAACGGAACTTCTCAACCCATTAACGTACTGTGCCTTCATTAGCCACATCCTTCCCAAATACTTCATTGGTATTTCAAGCTGTTTGTGCTGCATTTGTTCCATGATAGGACTCATATTCAAAAATAACACAAATTTTTGACTTATCCATGGTTTCACAGAAATTGCTCTAAAAAAATTTTTGCAAGATAATCATAATCCAAAACATGCATTTGAAAGAATGAGGATATACCTTCATAATTAAAAAAAAAAAACCAAGACAAAAAACCAAGAAGTGTCAAAGTGAAATGTCAGAGATATCAACTGTCAAACTTAGTACTTAAGAAAATCAGACATTCCATACTTAATAACCTAATATAAGAAATGACAAATGATTAAGGCATGTTTCTCATTTTAATGAGCTTATTTATAATGGGATATTCAAGGCAACTGTTATCAAATAGAAGTACAATGCCTTAGTGGAGTGTGAAGGGGAAAATGAGTTCTAACACAAAATATAGGAAAATCTTCATAAATGAGATGATTTTGACTGGACCTTGAAGGCTATATAGTATTTTAATGGAGAAAGATGTAAGAGGACATTAAGTTAATGGATCAGTATTGTGTAGTCATGTGTGTAGTTAAATGCAGGGTTTTTATTTAGAGAATATAAAGTGGTGTCTCTGTGTTGGAGTATAACATGCATGGAAGAAAAGGCTAGCAAGGTGTAAATCCAATTTGTGAGGATCTGGGAAGCTATACAAGGTGGTTTGGACTTTATTCAGTGAATGACAGACTCCATCAAGAAGTCTTGATCATTGTTGTGTCATGGTGAAAGCAATCCTCTCCTCTCCTTTCCTTCTTCTTTTCATAATGATACTTTCAACTTTACCCTGGAATTATGCCAGGTCCTGAGGATACAGAGATTAATAAAATGGAGCATCTCAACTAATAAAACTCTAGTGACAGAGATTAATTCTAGTGGCAGTATGAAGGATGCTTTGGAGAGGAAAAGGTCAGAGATAGAGATATATCTGAAAATTGTTGCAATAGAAGCAAGATATCCATGAACCTAAATTACGGCAGTAAAAATGGAAATAGGGAAGTGGATTTGAGTCATGCTGAAGAAACATATTTTGTAGAACTTTGCATCTGGCTAGTTATTTTGACCCGTGGAAAGAAACTTAAGTAAAAGAAGATATTATTATCTAAGGGAAATAGGGAAAGGAAGAAAGTTTACAGGATAGTTGAAGTTCATTTTTTTATGTACACTGTTGGGCTAATTTCTGAGACATCCTGGCAAAATTATTCTAGCTAGTATTAGAATGATAGGGCCCACATGTAGGAGACAGGTCTAGGCTGTTGATATGGGAGTTAATACATAGAAGTTATAATTGGCCTGTGGGAATGGATGAGATAGTCAAAGGGAGAGTGAAAAATGTCAAGGACAGGCTGGGCGCGGTGGCTCACGCCTGTAATCCTAGCACTCTGAGAGGCTGAGGCGGGAGGATCGCTCAAGGTCAGGAGTTCGAGAACAGCCTGAACAAGAGCAATACCCCCATCTCTACTAAAAATAGAAAGATATTAGCCAGACAACTAAAAATATATAGAAAAAAAAATTAGCTGGGCATGGTGGCGCACGCCTGTAGTCCCAGCTACTCGGGAGGCTGAAGAAGGAGGATTGCTTGAGCCCAGGAGTCTGAGGTTGCTGTGAGCTAGGCTGATGCCACGGCACTCTAGCCCGGGCAATGGAGTGAGACTCTGTCTCAAAAAAAAAAAAAAAGTCAAGGACAGACTTGTGAAGAATGCCCTCCTTAAAGGGCAGGCTGAAGGAGAGGAGCCTTCAAAGAGAGAGAGAGAGAATGAGCAACTGTAGAGGAAGAAACAATGATGATCAGGCGGTTTGAATCATGGAAGCTGAGTGAGAATATCAAGGAAGATGGACTAGTTTACGGGGTCCAAAGTTGCAGGGAAGGAAATAGGATGAGAAATGAGAGAAGCCATTTGCATTCAGAGGTTAGTAACTCATTTGTGACTTTGAGGGAGTTTTAGTAAATTGTTTGGCACAACTACTTTGGAATATGTAGTAAGAACTCAGATAGGGATTAATAAAAGAAAAGATTGTTAAGAGTTTTACTTATGACTGTTCTATATTTTCCTCCTATAGACTTTATTTGATGAAGACTGGCACCAAATTCGTCTCTTAGTAACAGAGAAAGATGTAACTCTGTACATCGATGATCAACAAATTGAAAACAAGCTCTTACACCCAGTTTTAGGGATCTTCATCAGTGGGCAAACCCAAATTGGAAAATATTCTGGGAAAGAAGAAACTGTTCAGGTAGATAAATAATGATTTGGTTTTTGCATTGTATAAAATGAAACTTTTGCGGTCTTTTGCAATGGTATTTATCATATTTAATTGTATTTAACTTAATTACGAATTCCCTTAGGATACTTAACAAAAGTGTGGTCAGTTCATTAGTGAAATTAATGTGCGTGTGTATGAAAACGCAAAATTGGATCCCTCTATTTTATAAGAATACTTAGAAAAATGTTTCTCTGGGTTCAAAGTAGTATTCTGCATTTCCAGGAAACATTAATTTCATGTTTCCCAGGAGATACATAGTTTAAATAATGAGTTTGGAAAAGAGACTATAGTTTCCACTGTAAGTGGAGACTATAAAAATTTCTTTGCAGCTGTGAGGATAAAATTAGATTAATGCATGTCAGGGTTTTCCACAAACAAAACTGTTACTTAAAAATAAAGCTATTATAATATGTTCAAATCATACCTAAAAAAGTTTTGTTTTGACTTTTTTGATATCTCTTTAAACTGGAATATCTGTATTTGGGTGGAGAAGTGTGTATGTAAAAGCCATTTTTAGAAAAATCTTTATTTGAAAAGGTATGTTTCTCCTGCTCTGTTCCTATTAAGGGAAGACCATCATATTCAAATGTGTGTTTACACATGTGGTCACTATGTATTAATACTGCATGTCAAATTGTAGTAAATATTTAAACAGTAACAGGTGCTGAGCCTACTTATCACACAACACTCCATGCCAGCAACTAAATCTCTAAAACCAAAGAAACCAAAGATGACTTCTTGAGCCCACCATACATAATCAGGAATGTTGCAGAGATTTAGGATAAGCATAGAAAACCTGGGGAAGCTTTTAATTACCTAGAAAATGCTTTTTAGACTAGCTGTTAATACAAGACTACTGAAAAAACTATACTGGGTTCTAGAAGGAAATCAGAGATTTGCTCTTGGTGCTAGGTAATTTTTCTCTAGGAATTATGTTACATCACATCTTTATAGTATAAGTCAGGTATTCAAATTTTGTGTTTTATTGTTTTAGCTAAATGCTGTGATGTAACCCTTACACAATTACTAACTGTAGTGGCTGTTTCTGTGTATCTGAGTTGCTCTTATAAAGCAGTTAGCTTGTGCCTTAACTTTAACTCTACTGGGTTTGTATTCCTAGTTTGACGTCCAAAAGTTGCGAATCTACTGTGACCCAGAACAGAACAACCGAGAGACAGCATGTGAGATTCCTGGATTTGTAAGTAGCATGGTTTATTTTTCCCCTGGTGTTGCATTTGTACTTTTAAAGCAATAAATAAAAAGCAGATAATATCCGAGTCTTGCTTAATATGTAAAGTTAATTTTGATTTTTTATTGTCATGGAAGTAAATTTACATGGAACAAACATATTTTTATATTCATAATTGAAATCAAATTATGATGTGTCACTGTGCAAGTATGAATGAAAGACAAGACAATGTTTTTTCCCCATGTCATCTCTGATTGTGACTATTCCAGTGCTCAGGTGAAGCGGGACTAGACCTACTCCAGAAGGCTCTGTCTGAATATCCGTGTGGGGAATACATTATTATATTTAATTAAGTGGGTGGATGGAACACTCCAAACAGCACAGTCTTGAAGAGGAACAAATCATTACTTTTATTTTTTCCCCAGCACTTTTCCTCAAACCATAAAATAGTTTTCTTTTTGTTGTTTTTACCTTAGTAAGATTTTCTTATCATTTAGGATATAAACAACATTTTTATTTATTTAGCCATTTTCATTAATGTGTTAGGAGGAAAAAGATTATAAGTAAAATGTTACAACGTCTGATCACGTGTGTTTGTGTGTGTGTGTAAATGTAATCAATCTCTTTTCCCTGGGAAAAAAAATAGTGTATTGTTGTTAATGGAAATATGGCAGAATGTTGAAAAACTTTTTGACAATGTAGATTCCCAGTGATATTTGAGTTATTCACGGTTCTTTTAATTTTTATAGTCACGCTGTCATCATCTTCTTTTTTCCTATCAAATGGTGTAACTTGTGAATCTACATGTTCTGCAAACTTAAGGATATAGAGCAGTGCATTTAAAAGATCTATGATAAAATCAAACATGGAACCTTCTAGAAATGATTCATTCTGAGGTTTCTAGATAGATAATTGTTTAAACATTATAATTTTTATTTTAGGTACTTATAACTTGGAATATAAATCTCCCCTAAAATTATTAATAAGTCATTGCACTTGAGGGCCCATTGTACATATTTTATTTATTGATGTCTGCATTGACATATGACCATTACCCTCCCACATAACTCAGATTTAGATTGCACATTTTGAATTCTTATAGCCACTTTTTAATATTTTTATGTCTCCTTCCTTCTTTTTAGCTGTGACTTCATATGGCTTGTTTGCCTTTTGCACTTTCATTCCCACCTTCTCATTTTTTTTATCTAATTTTTCTTGTTTAGAAAGATTATTGACCTATTTAAAATTATATTCAATAAGAAACAGACCGTTTAGTGAGAAACTTTCCTAAAATTAACTGCATAAAATTTTAAAGCATGTAGTTTGTGACTTGCTCAGATGTGTTTTGACTTTTTTCTTCTGGCTCTTAAATGATTTCCAGAAAGTTCAAGAGAGCATAGAAATCTCACCTTGAGGTACTTTTGATCTTGCATGGCTATTATATTGAGCAGCTGTGGTGTTTTAATTTTCTTCTTCTACTCTTCACTTTTATTAATTTCCTTCCTTTATCCTATTGTTAATGGAGTAGTAACATGTATAGATAAGTGATTTTTTAGAATAGATGATAGCAAATATTTTGGCTCTTCCTGGTTTTGATGCTTCATATATCTCTAATCTGGACAATGAAATATCTGTAAATTAGGATGATAATTTAGGAATTTAATTAAAAACATATTTATTGTTTTTCTTTCAGAATGGAGAGGTATGCTTGGATACTGTTATTCTCCTTAAGGTAATATTTGCATTGTGGGACTGTTTAGCTTCCTTCTATCAACTGTAAGTATATTAGAAAAATAGAACCCATTTTTATGTAATTTGAATGTATTTAGTGTTTACAGATGTTTGTGATTTGGAATTTCTCACTGGATTGGGCTAAATAAAATTGGGAAATGACCATAAGATATTTTTACCATTTTACACAAACATACAGATACATACACATGCGTGTGTGCTTGCATATCCTTCCATGCTTGTTGTTTATTTCCAGTTTTGTCTTTGTAGTGCCTTAATGGTCCCAGCGATGTAGGTTCTACTCCAGCTCCCTGTATTTGTCCTCCGGGAAAACCAGGACTACAAGGCCCCAAAGTAAGTAAAACCGAATTTGCTATTTCTGTTAAAACACACAAAGAAGAGCTGAGCAAACTCATAAAATTCCTAATCACCATTGACTCTGTTGTGAAATTTCTATCAAATGTCTTATAACAGTTTACAACCAAAGTTTTAGTGATTTTTTTTTTTTTAAAGCAGATTCTTATCTGGAACTGCCTTTGCACATAACTGATACCCCTAGCACACATTAAAGTGAGGAAATATTATTTGCTTGTTTGTTTTCCCCCCCCAAATATTGTTGCTAGATCCCAAGAATGATACTTCCTCACAACCTGGTAAAAATGAAGAAGGCCATTTCTTAAGATAGGTTCTAAATTCTTAAATGTCTAAATTCTTAATTAGACAAATGATTTTCAGATGGAAAAATTAAGTAGAGATCTTAAGTTGATTTTAATATCATGAGTTTGATGTCTAATTCTAAAAATAGAGGCATATATATTTCTTTCGCTTAATCATGTAATAATTACTTTGGGAGAGTATATTCTTTTAGTCTTTTCCATATGTGCTTACGTTCCAGTTGCACCTATATATTGATTTGTGTACACGTATATATATACATTTTTATATGACTGAAGCCATGGTGTGCCTACTATTTTGTAACCAGTTACCTTTTACATAACAATATGATCTGAATATTTTCCTATGGTATTTAATATGTATATGTTTTTAAGTAAGTGGATACTTACTGTGGCATCACTTAGACACAGTCTAAGATACTGACAAGTTGAAAGGTTTGCCCACTATAGATAAATCTTATTTATTTAGCATTATTTTAATATATCACTTAAATGAAAATAATATGTAATTTGAAAGAAAGTTTGATTTCCTAGCCAGTGTTTATGTCTGTTGATCACCTATTAGTCAAAATGACCATAATAATTTTTGTTCAATACGAGTCACAGTGTTCATTTAGACTGAATTTTTTTTGACTAGTGGTTCAATCACCACAGCTAAACAAGTTTTAGTTTTTGGACTGCTGAGCTAAAATAATTTAATTCTTCCTATCTTTGGTGCAAGTTTTGCCATCCATTTTCATATTAGCACTGAAATCAAGAAAGATGTGTAATTTAAGAAGTATACATTCAATGTCTCCTTCAAAGAAATCTCTGTTTGACTTAGAATTTCACTACAATACATAATAATCAATTTATTATTGTAAACTATTTTTAGATTGCATTTAGGAAAGTCAATTTAAGTGTTTTTTAGTTTAAGTAACCATATATTATTTAGAATGCCTTGACATAAAGGAGAAATGCCTATAAGATGCTCCTATGGGAACATATACCCTATAAGACAGTTCAGTGGCCCTACCAGCAGATTCTTTTTAAAAAATATTCATATAGTTTATTCAACTTGGAATAGTATACATAAAATGATTTTATCTGCAAGAAATAGAGTGTGGAAATGAGAGACCCACACTATCTGACCTCTCAAAGCCCAGAGTACTTTCCTGACTCTCAGTGAGGTTCAGGCCACCACCAGGGTCTCCAAAGGGCTGTCCACCTCTGGAGAGGCACCTGAAGCCTCTGAGGTTTTCTGATTCTTCATTTGTGGTCCAATATGTGTCTTGTAGTAATACCAGTTTTTACTCACATATGTTTCTACACTAAATTTCTAACACACTCATTGTTTTATGTGGTGAAGACTTTAATTTTCAATATTTCCAAGTTTCATGTGTTCCTCGTTTTCATTCTCTTTTCTTAGTCATAATCTAGCCCCATTGCCACCTACTACTTTAAGTGAAATAGCAGTTTTCCACCAGTCTTCAAGTTGGCGTGCCTTCTTGTTCTGCTTTCCATTTTCTTCAGAGAATCTGGCAGGAGGACAGGAACACACACACACTCTTCCATCCTTTTAGGGATCTACCCTGGAGGTGGTTCCTTACCCAGATCAGGGACCTGTATGTGAAAAATAGAATCCCTAGTAACACTCTGGAGTTGCCCTTCTTTTCAACAGAACCTGAACTAAAACAGATAAGACAATTTCACTTTAGATCCCACTGAGACTTACTGCCCATTTTTGTTAGATGCTTTCTGGACAGTTTTGCAGATGTCTATCAAATAGAGTCACCTGTGAAGAGCATATCTGGCCTCTCTGTTAGCCAGAAATATAATTTTGGGACCTGGGTATTGAATCATGGGACTGAAACAGATGAGAAATTATTGTGTTGATAAGTAGGTAAGTGCCTATTCTAAGATAAAGAAAATCATCTGTGTAAAGCTAAGTTTCTGAAAATTATGACAATCTTGTTGCAAAACCAGATCGAATTGACTAGATGCCCCACACTTAGACTTATCATGTTATTATAATGCTTCATCAAGCATTAAAAAATATGTCACTGAACTGTGAGCCCCTTGAAGAATTGCTTATTCATTTTTTTATCCCTGTTGCCAAACATAGGGAATGGCTAAATCAGGGAATCTGTTGGAATCATTTCTATATGCAAGCACTTCTTTTGTTCACAGTAAGGGTTAATAAACAGAATGTTCTCCTTTGGAATTCCAGTGTCTGGCACAGTGCTTAATAGTCATAATTTTTTGTTGAATGAATTATGAAATCATTGAAAAAATAAGATATACCTCTTTCCCCAATTAACCTATATGGGATGGTGTTTCTGTTCTATGTGAAAGATCCAGGCAATTTTCCATTTGCAAACAATTCCCTTTCAAATGACCCATGCATGCAAATGACAGCTTCTTCTGCCACTTTCAGTAGCCACAGGAACATTTGTAGGGACCAACTCCCCTCATTTGATCTAACCTTAAATGTTCAGAAGTGGAAAGAAAGCTTTTTTTTTTTTCTTTTTCTAGGTTGGAACAATTTCTTAATAACTTCTTTGCTCTAAAATACTACTTTCTCTGCAGCCACTTCCCTGTGGATGCCCTTTGTTTCATCATAATAATTCTACCAATTAGAGATTCATTTGGACTATCAAAGTACCCTCTGTCTAAAACACAAAAGCCTTTGGAAAATTTCAGGGGCCACTGGGCATTTACATCAACATTTTTATGTTAATTTTCCTAGACTAAGTGGATTCCTCCTACTCTTAGGGAGTGAGTATTTGGGTTCTAAAGGAGGGAAGAGGTTGGTTTTGGAGGATAGACTAGGTCTTAAGTTAGTTACTCCTGTGAAGACCAGAGGGGTAGCATGAAGGTATAAGGATTTACAGAGGAAGGCTTGAAAACATGGTATTTGGGCCTAGGCAAAGAGTTTCAAAGACATTTGCCTTGAATGAGCAATTTAAAATATTATTAGCTTACTTTTGCAAACACAGCTGTTTCTAACTTTATTTATATTTATACTACTTTAGAGGCCATAATCAGAGATGTTTCAGCTTAGTCCATGACATTTCCACTCCTGTCAACAACTCAAAAATCTTGTGGCACAAATTCAATTCACCATAAATATGTATTGCTTTTCAGCTGAATACATATTTTTAAAAATGCAAAATGTGCAAATGTTTCAACTAAATTAGAATAAAGTGGATTGGAAATTTAGTCACAGTTATATAATAGTGAGTGATATGTCTAATGTAATGTATTTGGAAATTTTTTTCCATGTTAAATTTTCTAGCAGTCCCAGGTCTGGTTCTGATCAGTTTATGCATATTAATGTGGGCAAGGATAGTACTTTTTAGGAGCTTGGACCCTAGAGCTGAACTGGCTGGGTTTGAATCCCATCTCTACCACTGCTGTGTGATCTTGGGCAAATCACCTAACCTCCCTGGGCCTCAGTTTTCCTATATAGAAAATGGGAATAAAAATAACAAGAATCTATATAGAACTTAAGAAAATTCACAAGAAAAAAATCAAACAACCCCATCAAAAGATGGGCCGAGGACATGAACCAAAACTTTTCAAAAGAAGACAGAATAATGGCCAGCAAACATATAAAAAAGTGCTTAACATCTCTAATCATTAGGGATATGCAAATCAAAACCTCAATGAGATATCACCTAACTCTAGTGAAAATGGCCTTTATCAAAAAGTCCCAAAACAACAAATGCTGGTGTGGACGTGGAGAGATTGGAACACTCTTACACTGCTGGTGGGACTGAAAATTAGTAC
>NW_012148530.1:1271084-1287290 GCF_000956105.1 Propithecus coquereli | reverse complement strand
CAAGCACCACATGTACTCGCCATCAAATTGGTACTAACTGATCAACACTAAGGTACTCACATAGTAGTAATAGTATTTGGGTGCTGGTCAGTGGAGTACACTGTATGGGGGAAGGGCATATTTGGAATCCTGGCTTGGGCGAGGCCAGGGCATTATATGTGACCAAAATGTTCGTACCCCCATAATATTCTGAAATAAAAGAATCCCAGCTTCATAGGATTATTATGAGAATTAAATGATTGAATGTATGTAAATCTTTTAGATCAGTGCTTAGCATATAATAAACAATTAATAGGTAGAAGGGGGAAGGAAGGAATGGGTAAATTCACACCTAACAGGTACAATGCACACTATCTGGATGATGGACACACTTATAACTTTGACTCAAACTGTATAAAAGCAATTCATGTAACCAAAATGTTTGTAACCCCACAATATTCTGAAATAATATTATAGTAATAAAATTAAATTTTTGTTATAATTGGCCTCCTCTCTAATCAACTAAATTTATTCTTCCAATTTTGTGGAAACAACACGAAACCTACCAGCAGTTTTTTATAAATAATTCATTGAAGGCAATAGCTAAAAAACCAGTAAAATCTAACAGTAATAATAGAACCTACGTAAGGATTATTTTCCCTCTTGAGGCTGTTGACCAGTCTTATAGTCCTTATGAAGTCACATTGGATTTATCTTGTGGGTGATATTTTCACTTGGGAACTTAATTTTGATTAATTTAAAATATTATTAAGTATGTCATAATATCATGCAGCATAAAAACACAAGTCCCTTTTCTTGTGCCAAAATTCGATTTCAGCCTCATTATAATATTAATAGACGTTAAACCTTCTCGGATCCTTTTGATATCCTAGGTTTAGCTGACATTAATATTTTGCAAGTAAGCAAGTCATTGTCAAGAGATGTGATTTGAAATAAATTAGTCATAAATTGAATCTCTACTTGATACCCAGCGTTGTGCAAAAAAAAAGTAGAAAATATAAACCTTGTTGTGGAGCCTCAGTCCAAGTGATAAATAAAGACTAACCAATGGAAACTTTGAGAAAACACTAGCTATGAATAAGTGATCTAGGAGCTGCTGTAGTGTTTCAATAGAAAAAGACACCAGGAAAAACTTCAATAACAAGAAAGTTACAGTGATAGAGAATTTTGTCATGTTGACTCTTAAGTGGAAGCGGAAGAAAATTTTTTTTCCTAGGAGAAGAAAAAGATGGAATTTTTTGAAAGGCAGCGAGTCCAATCTGAACATGGGTAAGGAAGGATGACAGGCAGACTGGAAATTAATGAAGACCTTCTCAAAATAAGGAGATGGAATTTCTAACTCCCTATAGGCCCTAAAAGTTCCTCCCGAACACCCAGACAACACTGCATATCCTCGGATTAGAATTACAGATTATATCTCTTCAGCAAGACATTACATGTTTCAGCATTATTTCCTCCTCCCCCTAACTCCGAATTTACAGCTCTTCTTGCTCTCTTTTAAAAAAGATACTTCCCTCTTCTCTGCCTTTCCCCATTTATAAGCCTCTTGCAGGGCAGCTGCTAAGTGATTAATAGCCCATCCCTTCTTTACTGGTTCCTTAATACGGTTCGCTTAGTTCCTTCCATTTTTCCTGTTATGTTTCAGAAACAAATCTCCCTAGCCAGGAGTCTGAAGTACTCTTTCAGACCAGCAAATTTGGCTCTGTAAAAATACCCTTAATCACTGGGGTCCTATGTGAGTGATGTCTTGATAAAAATAATGAAGAATTATTGAATGAAAATCAATTGCCTCTGTGTAGGAATGTACCGATACTGATGGTAAAGACTTCATATTTTTCAGCAAGATGCCCCCTGTGGATTTCATGGACTCAAGGATAGATGAATATGATATTTTTATTATTTCTTAGAATTAAATTATATTAATATCAATAAAATACGCTTACCTCACAAAAAGTGTTGCTTCCATTGCTTTTCTACATGGGTGGTGACCGCCTGAATGGCCAGTACTACCCACTGGACATATTAGAGTTCCATAGAATGTACCTGGGGTCATTGCTATATTGTATGGAACAGTGTTCTTTGAAGATCTTAGGTTTGTGAGGATAAAGGTCATTTTTTCATTTCTTAAGCTTTACATGTACTCAAGGGCTATGGGGATCGGGAAAGAGTTGTTTGGCCTGGGCTTTGCTCTCACAAAAATATTAAAGTTTTAGGATTTTAACATTATGTTAAAATTTGAGATTATAAATATAGACAAAGCGACAGATTGACAGGATTAAAAGAAGTGACTGCTATGCAGCTTTAACCTTGATTCCTACATGTGAGATCACATGGTCTATGGATTATTTTTTAAATAAATAATTATGAGTTGAATTATTGCATTGTAGGACATTGATATTTGTGGTGCAACATTTAGGACAGAATTACGTCTATAGACTTATGAGTCAAATATTGCTGTCAATGGAAACCATATTTGCTATGACACTTCACACTTTGTTCAAAATTCTAAAAATGTACCCTGTCAAAAATATTGACATTTTGCATCAGTGAAAAATACTTTACTTGTTATACCTGGCGTGCTCACAGAAATAAAACACTGAAAGATTTATATGATAAAAGTTCTTATTTTAAACACCTAAAAGGTAGGTTTCTAAAACATGGCATAATTTTTCTAACCCTATGTTTGGACATTTGTTTTTAACATACAAAAGCCTCAAACAATGGAATTGATGGGTTCTGATTGCACCAGTGTGGTTGGTTGTTTTGTACTGAGAATTTTTTTTTCTGCCTAGGGTGACCCTGGACTGCCTGGGAACCCTGGCTACCCTGGACAACCCGGTCAAGATGGTAAGCCTGTGAGTACTGAAAGCTTAGTCATCTCCAGTATTGGGATTGTAGTGTCAAAGTAAAGACTGCACTGAGCAAAGTGAAACATGCAAGGAGGACTTTATTCATGACTACTGCCATAGGAGAGAGAGACTGAACTCAACTCTGCTGAAGCAAAGGGAGGGAGAGTTTTTGAGTGCTTGGGTGAGCTGGTGGGAAAGAACTAGAGGATTTAAGCTGGGAGGTTGATTAATGGGATGAACATTGAATTATTCCTCAGTTTGCAAATGTTTTCCTCTGCAATCAGACTATCTGTGTTTGCTAAATGGTGCCCACCAAAGTTAGGCTCCTACACTCCCACTGAGACTGGAAAACAAGGCACTGTTTTCCTTGATATTACATTTCAAAGGGATGGCTCTAAGGTCCTTGAGAAAGACATTAGACATTCCTGGGTATAAAATTGGCAGGAATCTTTTAAAAAGATTTACATCTCAAAGGGACAGAGAAAGAATACACAATTACAAGTTCTCTAAAGTAAATGCTCTAAAAAAAGGCAGGGGGCTGAAGTCAGGAAGAAGCCTGCCTGCCTAAGTTTAGTCAGACTAACAGTAACGTTAAGTCCAGCTTGGCTGATAGAATCAGCATTCTTGTAACTTTTTAGTTATATTACTTCAAAATTGTGTTCATCTTTGCTAAAACTAAAAAATTGTCCAGTGAGTTCTCGGTATCATAAAGGGCTAGGTTTAGAATGGACATATTTGAAACACGGACTTGGGGGGGGGAACCAAGGGCAACACACGTAACCTAAACATCCGTACCCCCATAATATGCTGAAATAAAAAAAAAAAAAAAAAGAAATCCTATCATCTTTTCCCTGCATGTCTATGGAAGTTACCAAGTTAAAAATTTTTTAAAGGTGATATTATTTTCCCAAAGAATATATGCACTGGAATATGTTTATAGTCTGACTAAAAAAATAATGTCCTCTAAGGTTCAAGAGAAGTCTAGAGACATCTAAAGGGAACATAAATCAACTTTAAAGCATTTTTTTAGGCAAATATTTATAGGTAAGTCACTGTCAGCATGTTTATAAGAGCAAATAAACATTAAAAATTAGCTTTCGAATGTTAAATAATAATTGTCACCAAAGATAATATTTCCTAAAGATAATATTTCCTTAACTCTTACCGTGAAAGAGTGGGACTGTTGTACTGTGAGTCAATAATGTTCAAGGAATGAGAGAACTACAGACCTTATGTTAAATCATTAATACCCCACCCATCCAGGATAGAAGAGTTGCTTAGGTTCCTGAGAAAGGTTTGCTAATAAATTAATACAAACCAACTAGCCAGCTTTTCAAGAAACAGTGATGTGCTGAGGCCTTTTATACCAGTGTTGTACAGAAAGGGGTTAGATAAACAGGTGAGCTTCTCTAGAGAAAGATTATCAAAGCAGAGAGGCTGGAGAGACAACAAAGTGGTGGCCAGCTGGTGCTGCGGAGAGCCATGGAGCTGCTGTGTGATTGGGGCAGCACTGCCCAGCTGACCCGCAGGGCTGCAGAGTGTGATGGCAGTCCATTTAGGGACTTTGAGAAAGGACATGACTTGCTTTGGTTTAGGATTTAGAAGGATGAATATGAATGTTATCTGGAAAATAGATTAAATGGGACAAGAGTGGAAAAAGGGAGACTATGAAGGACTTTATTTCATGATTCTAAGTGAGAGGTAAAGTAGAGGTAGAGGTAGAAAAGCTTAGACTAAAGTGATGTGGTGGAAGAGAGAAGTGGTCAGATTCCGGATTATTCTCGGTATAAATTTGATCAGAATTGCTAATCAATTTAGATGTGGGGTGTGAAATAAAGAGAGGGCTCAAAAAATAATCAAAGTATTTTAGGTTGAGCAACTGGGTGGATTGTGGTACCATCTACTGCACTGGAAAAAACTGGGGGAGAGGTAAGTTTGGTTGGGGGTGTCTTAGTCTATTTTATGATGCTATAACTGAATACCACAGATTGGGTAATTTATAAAGAAAAGTTTATTTGGCTCATGGTTCTGGAGACTGCAAAGTCCAAAAGCATGGTGCGAGCGTCTGGTGAGGGCATGTCAGGAGGCATCATGTGGCCACAGCATGAACTAGAGGGAGGAGGGTAAGGGCAAGCAAGAGAATGAGGGGGCAGAACTCATCCTTTTTATCAAGAATCCACTCCTGCAATAATTAACACACTCCCAAGATGACAGCCTTAATCCATTCATGAGGACAGTGTCCCCATGACCTAATCACCTTTTAAAGGCCCTGCTTCTTAAAACTGTTATAATGGCAATTAAATCTCAACGTGAGTTTTGGAGAGGACAAATATTCGAACCATAGCAGGTAGGAATTGAGAATGCATTTTTGGACATGTTGGAGGTATCCAGTTGGGACTTATTTTCATGTAGACATATGTAAAGCCATGAGAGTGGATGAGATCATTTCTGAAATGAGTACCGATAAACTGAGCTTGGAGCTGTCTTACAGAGAAAAAAAAGACAGGGAGAATCCATTGAAGGAAACTGGGAAGGACTGATCAGTGAGATAGGAGTAAAATCAGGAGAGTGTATCATCCTATCAGTTGGTCATTATTGTCAAGAGGTCAAGAAAAATGAGGCCTATGACTAGACCATTGGATTTGCTGTATGGGGGTAATTGAGGACCTTGATAGATGGGATTTCAGGGAAAGTGGGTACAAAAGCTGCGTTGAAATAGGTTAAAGAGAAAGTGGGAGATGAGAAAATGGTGACAGTGAATACAGATGCTTCTGAGAGATCTAAAGGGGAGTAGAGAAATGGAGCAGTAGATGGGGGAGATCTGGGGTAAAAGCAGGGCCTTTAAAAGATGGGAGATGTTTTAGCATGCTTGTATGATGATGAAAATGAGGCAAAAGGGGGGAAAATCAAAGTTGAGGAGGTAGGAGATATTTGCAGGAAGAAAATCATGGGTAGGTTGGAGGGCATTGACTCCAGTCACAGGAGAAGAGTTAGGCCTGGATGAGCATGGGTGGTTAAACCTTATATGGTATTGGGGGCCAAGCTAATAGCACAGAAATAGCTAGGCAGTGTATTTTGCGGGAAGAGGCCGAGGACATTATCATCAGACAGCTTCTATTTGAACTGAATTGAATGGACTACAAACCTAATATCTCCTCTTTTGTATTTATCTTCAATCCCTGTTATATGCTAATATTTGCCTTGTAATTTCCCTTATAACCCATTCCTTTCTCATTTTAACATAACATGTCATATGACTTTGTTGCATTTAATCACTGCAATTCCTTCATTCCACTGAAGATATTTCCCTGAGGTCCTGTGTGAGTTCTGTGCTAATCACACTGAGGAAGATGATTTTTATAAATGTGAGCCTTCTCTGCTTGGAGACCTCTTTCCTGGGATCTACTCTTTCTGAGGCTGGCAGCTGAAGTGCCGCACCGACTACAAAACAGATACACTTCATAGGCTGATAGGTCATCTACTGGCACATCATAATGACACAGAGCTCCCTGACAGCACTGCAAATTCATTAGGCTTTTTGTGTTTTTCAGTGACGAAGAGTCTTGGGCAATGTTCAGAGGGGAGTGCTGTGCAGGCCTTCCACAGGCTATTGGCCCTCAGTTTAATATCTTCCCATGAATGAAGTGCTAGAGATTAGTTATCATTAGCCTGTTATAATAACCATGTATATTACTCTATGACCGATTTAAGTTATAATGGACTTACTGGTTCACCTCATTCAGTACATTTATATATGTGGTTTTGTGTATGTGTGTATGATTTTGTGTATAGGTATAGCTATTATAGTATCTGATAGTAGTGTCAAAGAAAGAAAAAAAATGGCGGTAGGCACAATAATGGTGCCCCAAAGATGTCCATGTCCTAATCTTTAAGACCTGTGAATATGTTACCTTACATGGCAAAAGGGACTTTGAAGATATGGTTAATTTAAGGATCTCGAGATGGGAAATTATCCTGGATTATCTGGATAGCCAAATGTAATTACAAAGATCTTGATAAGAGGGAGGCAGGAATGTCAGTGCCAGAGAAGGAGATTCAAAGAGAGAAGCAGAGATCACAGTGAGGTAGCCACGTGCCAAGGAAAGTAAGTAGCCTCTAGAAGCTGGAACAGGGAAGGAAAGAATTCTCTCCTAGAGCCTCCACAAGGAATGCAACAGGAATGCCCTGTTGACACCTTGATTTTATCCCGCTAAGAGCCATTTCCAACTTCTGACCTCTAGAACTGTAAGATAATACACTTGTGTTGTTTTAAGCCACTGTGTTTGGGTAATTTGTCATAGCAGCAATTGGAAACTGATGCACCAACTCGAATCCTGTTTTCCCAAAGTTATGACTTTTTCTTAAATACCACCCCCCCGCCCACCACTCCCACTCCTGTTTCTTTCCCTCTGCAGGAGATGTGAGGTTGGGTAGCCAAGCAGGAAGAGCAAGCAAGCATGGGAGCCAAAACAGCTGAGGGTCATTAGTGTGTGTTCAGGGCCAGCACCCCGCGGGTGTGGGAAGGTGTGGGTGGGGCCTCTGGCTGGCTATTGGAGCCATCTGGACCAAGGAAACTTGGACGGAACAATTCGAAGGGAATTCTGCTTTGTTTGGACTTGTTTCTGTGCAACCCCCCTCAATAAGCCATTTGAATCTCTTTCACACATTATAACCAGGCCAAGTCAACTGAAGCTTTAAATAGGAAATTATTCCACTCTGGAGAAATACTAATTTTCATAAGGAAAGTACCTTCCACCAAAATTAAAGAGCTATTTCAAATCCTTCCATTTATTTCTCATTTTTCTATCAGTTAAATGACTTCTTTCAGCAGTGTCTTTACTTTTTTATCATTATAAAAGAGAGTAGGGGAAATATGTACATATCCTGCTAGGTAATTCAGGGGAGTGCAACTACTAAAAGCATTATACTGATACAACATTGATTTTTTAAAGAAGGCCATATATGGAAATAGCACTAGTTTATGAGTTTATAGAAGTTTATATTTTTACAGTGCTCATTTCTGTTTTTGTCATTATTAGTTACTCTTTATGAAGTAACATACTTTTTAAAACAAAAGTCCCAAGCTGATCTTTGGAGAGATGTGGGGTTGTTTTGCTTTCTACTTAGCAAAGTTGCTTTGCTTTTATGGGCCTCAGTTTCCTTATCTGAAAAATGAGAAGATGCTTCCAGATGAGGCCCAGGTTCTCTGATTTTCTAAGATTCCATGAAGGCCACCATGTTTGCTAAGAGAGAAGTAGGCTAAGCTGTAGAATTCTAGAGATGATTTTACATATTAATGGCCTTAAGAAGTGAGTTGGGAAGACTGACAGCACACTGCTACCAATAGACAAAAGGGTGGGTTGGTCAGTAGGTCACACTTAGTGACCTCTCCTTGCCCCTGCCCCCTTCAATGTGCCACTGAGAGGACTAGTAGTACCAAGAAAAGGCCAGCTTTCCATGGAGGATTACACCTTACAGAAGTAGTAGTCAGCACAGGTGGAGAATTTCAAAGTTACATGACTTATCAAACCACAAAATATGTGCGTGTTGGGGGAAGTTTAGTAGGAAATGCATTTGGATAGGTAGGAAGGAGAAAGGAGAGAAGAGCACTTAGAGTTCTTGAGGCCATTTTCATGGGCTTGGCTTTCATTGGAGTGAGCTCTGGAGCCATTGGAGTAGAAAAGTTACGTGATCTAACTTATTTTTAAAAAGAAGAACTTTGGCTTCTGAGTTGAGAGTAGATTTTATGAAGATGAGGGCAAAAGGAAGGAAAATGGTCAGGAGGCTCTTGCAATAATCCGGGAGCGAGATGATGGCAGCTAGGATGAGGGTGGCAGTGGTGAAGTGAAGAGAACTGCTTATTATATTCTGGGGATATCGTGAAGTTAGAGCTGACAGGATTCGCTGATTTATTGATGTGGGTTTGAGAGAAAGAGAGAAATCAAAGGAGGCTCTAATGATATGTGGAAGAATGAGGGAGAGAAAATTGGGTAAGGGAAATCAGGAGTGTGGTTTTGACTATGGTAAATTTATATGTTAGACATTCAAGTAGAAATTTTTAAGTGGGAAGCTGAATATAGAAATCTGACATTCAGGGTGACTTTCCCTTTTGTGAAGAGTCTTTTCTTGTCCTTTGCCTATTTTCTATAGGGGTGATGGTATTTTTCATATCAATCAATAAGATCTTATGCTTTAAGGGAATTAATCCTTTGATATATATGTCGTAAATATTTCCTCCAACTATTCATTTGGTTTATAATTTTGTTTTAATTTTTAGAAATGTAAAGTGTTCCCAGAATCAAATATTTTCTCCTTTTATTTGTTCCAGTGTTATTTTTTTCAGCATTAGGTACTCTACTGTATGTTCATTTCATTTATCATGATACTTAATGACTTTTCATTCTTGATGTCATTGGGAATTTATTTTTGTATTTGGGGTGACACAAAGATCCAAGAAGATTTGGAGAACTTAGAGAATGAGCTATTCTAACAGTGAAATTCAGCTGGAATAAATGTATGGCTCTTACTTGTCTCTGAGATGTGACTTAACCTTGGTGAAAATGGGATCAAGATATATAATGGGGCTGCCTGAAAGACCGATGTTATTTTTCGCGTCGTTAATGGATATATGATATCTGTATTGAGAAAGGTGACACTCTTGCCTCTGGAGTGTTGGGTTTGGTTTAGGATGCTACACTTGAGGGACATGTGGAAACTGGGATTCATTCAGAAGACCATAGCTAGGAGAGTGTAAGAACTCAGAGGACAGCCTATGAGGGAGAGTTTACTGCATTTCGGGTGTAATTCAAACAAGGGATGCTGCTTTCTAATATTTAACAATGATGGTGGAGAATAGCAGGACAGGGAGGAAAACTAGCACTGAGGCCTGCAGAGTAAGCTTGATGGGGAGTGAATAATTAGTAGTAAAACAAGTAGGACCCATGAGACAAGCTTTTTATGCCTTCCTCCTTTCAGACCCTTGACTGAATATGGTTCCAGTTGTGAACTCAACAGTTTAAGAGCTGTGGGGAATGTGGGGCCGAGTGCCATGAAAGTTTAAAGAACTGGAAAATGGGATATATTCAGATAAAGGCCAAAGCAATGGCTATTATTTAGCTTGGAGAGGAAAATCACAAGAGGCGGCTTAGTTATGAAGTGTATGAAATGTCCTTCTATCAAGAAGTTTCCACCTGAACTCTCCTTTCACCTCAGCCTGGGCTTCTTAGCAAGCAGATTTATGTATTTATTTCGTATGTTTCCTCTTCTTCCTCTTTTTTTTTGAAAAGATTTATCATCCAACTTTCTCCCACTGCCATACTTTCTCCCCTCAAGAGAGTCTCACTGATAAGCTAAAATATGGACCATTTGCCTCTAGTGAACTATCCTATGCTTGGCAGTTTATCTCTTTTTTTTTTTCTGTAATAAAATATTATTTAAAACTTATGTCTTCGTAAAGCTTTCCTAGACAAAGCCTTAACCTTGGTGAAAAGAGATCGACATATGTAATGGGCTGCCTGAAAGGGTGATGCAATTTTTGGCATAGTTAGTTGGATTTATAACATCTGTGTTGAGAAAGATGACAGTCCTGCCTCTGGAGTGTTGGATTCAGTTCAGGATTCTACACTTGAGGGGCATGCAAGAACTGGAATCCATTTAGAAGAGCGTAACTGGGAGCACATAAGAACTCAGAAGATAGCCTAAGAGGGAGGAGTTACTGAACTTTGGGTGTAATCCAAACAAGAGATGCTGTTTTCAAATATTCAAGAATTATGGTAAGGAACGGGTAGACAGGGATGAAAACTAACACTCAGGCCTGCAGAGTAAGCTTAACGGTGTGTGTCTGTATATGTGTGACTAGTGAGTAGTAAAACAAGTAGGACCCATGAGACAAGCCTGACTAGCTAATTCACTTTTCTTCAGTACTCTCCTTCCGTAAAAATCATATGTGGAACATTCCATGTTTATCATATGTATCCCTGAAATTGATAATTTATATTTTACATACTATAGGTAGTATATATAATGTAGACATTATATATATACACACACTGTTATTTGTATATTTATTACATTCTTCAAAGAATCGTTCTGCGACACATCTAGCATTTGTGATTTTAACGATAAGTTCATGCTTATATTGTGTCTTCTTTTGACTGTAATCTGTATGAATGCAGGGCTGCTTCTACTAGGAGAGTTCTCAGTAGTGGTGACCGATTGGACTCAGTATGTATTCATCTGTCTGTTTGCTTATTTATTCATTCTGTCATTCACTCAGTCATATACCCTATATTTGTTGGGTGTTTACTGTGTTCCTGACACTCTTCTAGGCTAAGAGAATATAGTAATGAACACAACAACACAAAACAAACCCAAATCCCAACCCCAGCCATTTTAAAGCTCACATTTCCATTGAGGAGAGACAGATAATAAATACGTGCACAGTATCGGGCGGTGTTAAGTACTATGGAGAAGACCTGTGATCCCAGCGTTTGGGCAGCTGAGGTGGGAAGATTGCTTGAGCCCAGGAATTCGAGACTACAGTGAGCTACGATCAGGCCAATGCACTCCAGCCTGGGTGAGCAAGACCCTGCCTCACAAAAAAAAAAAAAAAAAAAAAAAAAAAAAAAAAAGTACTATAGCAGGAAAGGAAGAGAGGGAATGAGGTTAGATATTGATTAATTGATCACCTGCCTTTGAATATGAAAAGCATAATTAGTGGAGATTTAGGTTGAGAAGTAAGAATTACTAAAAGCGGTATCTGTTACCTGAAAAGGTTGTACATTCTCCTTTTGAAATAAGCTTAGTATAACTTTTAAGTGTAACCTTACTCGGGGAATGAGGCAACGTACCGAAGTTTAATTAAATTCTGTGTATCTCACAGATTATTTGTCATTTGTGTGCTTAGCTCAAGGCAAATATAAGAAATTGGACGATGTTACTCTATATTTATATCCATCCACCTTTCCCTACAGGACGGAAGATTAGATTTAGATTAAATTTCATGTGTAGTAAATGTAGTTTGCTTTAATTTGAAGCAGAAATTCTGTTTACTTCACAGCAGTATATAGCTTCTTATTGTCATGTATAAATTACATTAGCCCATAAAAATGTTTTTTATTGTGCTACTTAACATTTTGTAACCAATTAAACTACACTTTCCTCCACAGTCTCCTGCCAGTCAGTGATATCATCAGCTATAACCACTACATGAGCCAGAAACCTGGGCATCATTCCGCAACTCCAAATTCCTCACCTCTCATAACCTGTCATCACATTAGACTAAATGCATCTTGAATGGACTTGAGTTGTACCTACCATTCCCTCTCCCACCTGGTCTCCATGCTTTCCCTTGGCCCTCTCTAATCCATCTTCTACAGTGTAGCAAGTGATCTTTTCAGATCTCAAGTCTTGTGTGACCCCCTGGATTAAATGACTTTTAGTGGCTTGGATAAAGATCGAGTCTTTCATAAGACCCACAAGCTGTGCAGGTAACCTCCAGTCTACCGTTCCAGTCTTGTTTTCACGTTTCCCCTCGCTCTCTCCTTTGGCTCTGTGGATATGGTACCTCCTCTCCTGTTGCGTGGCGTATAGAAGGAATCCCTATGCATGGTGCTTCCTTTAATATTGTCTCTTAGGAAAGCTTCTCCTGACTTCTGCTCTTCTCCTCCCATAGAAGCACAGTTCTTTCTTAGAACTTAGCTCAGGTATAATTTTACATATATTAAATATAACCTATTAGTCAAATAATGTAAGCAATCAATTAAAGCATATAAACTAACAGTCGAGTTAGGTAGCAAATTAGTTTTTACATTAGCTACACAAAGAAAGATTTATGAATTTTCTTGGAATTTAATTGCATAGAGCTGTAAAGTCTGCCAACTACTAGAAGATTCCACAGTGAACATTAAAAGTACACACTTGATTTTGGTTACCTAGTTACCCTGGCTGTGTACCTAAGAGTATCTGTTGGAATTTTGGAAAACTTTGAAGAAAATTATGTAATAGAACAAACTTTAAATCACATTCTTACCTTTTTAAAAGAAGGCTGACATCCAGTATTATTTATCTGGATTTTATTCTTATTTTTTAAATTTAGAGTAGTTAAAGGAAACCAGTATTTCTACCCTCCTCACTACTTTGAAAAAAATATACATATTTAGATTGGCAGAATATTTTATGGTATGATTAGAATTGGGCTCAGAAGAGATGGTGACCCTTGCACATTTTAAGATTTTTATTTCTTTAATTTCCATGTCAATGCTATACATCTTTCCTGGAGCCCTGCAACTATGAATCATGGAAGAAAATTAAATTGATTCTGTATTCTTTTCTTCAATCCTACAATTTGGCAGTGAGAATATTTTTTTCCCTAAAAATGACTCATTTACAAAGAGGCTTTCTGTGAACATGGAAAAGGCTTAAATACTGTCAGAAATCTTGCAGATGAGGGTAGGGTGGATATTTGGACCTGCTAATAATTGCAAAATGGCAAAAATTCATGTAGAACAGTATTAATCAGTCAAAGATCATAGGAAATTTGTAGTTCTGCAGTGAAACACAGAAACTTGTGTGTTCAAAACAATAAAAACTCAGTAAGCTACATAAAAAGCTTATCATTTTTCCTGTTTTAGGGCATTTTTCTTGTTTTAAGGTACCCTTTTATGAGTCAACCAATGTTTTATTTCTTTCTCTTCTTGGAAATTTTCTGTGTTGTAATATTCCCCCCATTAACCTTTATTTTCCTGATTTTTACTCCAAAATTGGTTTTTTAAATTTCATCCAGTTTCTTCTGGTGTTTTGCCCTGGGATCCCCCAGCTTGGATTTGGTTTGGTTTTCTTTATTTTGTTACTAGGCATGTTACCTCTAGCTTCTAAAATCAACTTTGTTAGTGAAATATTGCAAGAATGGAAAAATAAACACCATATGTACTCAATACTAAATTGTAACTAATCGATCAACACTTATGTGCACACATAGAAGTAAAACTCAACAGAAAGCAAGCAGGTGGGAGGGGGGAGAAGGGGAAGGGTAAATTCATAAGTAATGGGTACAGTGCACACTGACATTTATAACTTCAACTCAAACTGTACAAAAGCAAATTAGTAACGAAAATGTGTGTACTCCCATAAAATTCTGAAATAAAAAAATATCGACTTTGAATTTCTTTCTGCAACTAAGATTTCAAAAATGCATCTCATTGTAAGCTTAAGAAATATACATACCACAGTATTGTTTTATTGTGAGAAGCATTTATTATTTATTCCTGTATTTTAATTCCTCCAAGGACAAAACAAACAGAGCCATTTGGGGGTGGGTAACCTGCGGCCTTAAGGCAACATGTGGCTTTCTAGGTCCTTAAGTGCAGCATTTTGATAGAATCCAAATTTTACAGAACAAATCATTTTATTAAAGGGGATACAGCAGGGAAAGATAAAGCTTTTCTTGTCTCCTTTGGTGCTTGAAATCAGAAGGCCGCAGGTTCCCCATCCCTGCAGTGTTCTTGTGCTTTTGTACAATAGTCATCGAGTCTCAAGAAAAGAAAGAAACTCACATTTATTGAGTTCCTGACATCTGCCAGCCATCTTCACTTGTGACTCTATTTATTTCTTTTCAAAAGTGAAGAATTCTTATCTCAGTTTATGGTAAGCCTTTGCTAAGCAAAGTGACTTAGCCAAAATTGCATAGAAAGTAAAGGGAAGAGCAAAAATTCAGCCCAAAGTCTTTTCTAATTTCAAAATTCATTATCTTTCCACTTCACTGTGTTGCCTCCCAGGATTTGGGGATTTGTTGACTCTGCTTGAGGTCACATTATGAGTCAGAGGTGAGCCTGGAACACAGTCCAGGGCATCTCCATATTCTTTTAATCTCTTAAAATGTAATGTGTCCTTTCTAACAAATGTACCACATCAACCTCTTCGAAGAGGAAGGACAGTACAGTGGCTTTTGACCTTTTGTAAAAGATTAATTTTCTAAAAAAAGTAATAAGGCAGATATGACATTTGGCTTAACTTTTGAAAAAATGGGAAAGAAAAGTAATTCATTAAATGTGAACTTTGCAGATGACCGACCATTTTGATCAATAGCCAATCTCCATGGTAACTTTCTTTTGAGGAATTTTATGAACATTCCTTTCCTCTGGGCACTCAGAATTCTAAATAATTTAAAAATAGTCATGCAAAATGGACTTCTTTGAATATGATGAGTCATTCTAGAATGATCAGATCTGCTCCACCATGAAGCACTTTCTGGTGATGTTCCCACTGGCTCTGTCAATTTACTGTGTAACTTTGGGCAAGTACTTAACCTGTGTGCCTTAGTTTCCTCATTTGAAAATGGGGATACATTAAAGTGTGGTTGTGAGGAGTAATATAAATTAATATATGTGAAACATTTAGTATGAAACATGATAAATACCACATAAATCATTGCAATTATTATTTTTTCCTATTATAACAGTCTATTATAAATCATGTCAGACTATCTAGAGAATGCACAGAGGGTTTTGAAGGATCTGAAAGATATTCAAGGTGGTGGCATTTATAAGTAATCCAGTTCCATTCATTGCTAGTAGTGACAGAGTCGAGATTTAATTTCAAGCCTGATTCCAAAGTGGTTGAGGGAGGAGATTCAGTGATAACTAAAGTGGTAGAGATATGGGACTGAGAAAGCTCTATGTAGATTCACCTTCTTCTTTCTTTTGACTGATCTTGAGAACAGGAAACACATGATATTACTAAAAGTTTCATTTTTCTACTGAAAGCCGCACAAACATAACAGAGTTCCTTGGGGAAAGAAATTTTACACACTTACGTGCAGAATGGGTGACTTAAAGGTAAATTCTTTCAATGCTTGATCAACAAAAATGTGCCAAAAAGTGTGTCCAATGCTGTAAATACAGAAATGAATTAAACCTAGTCCCTGATCTCAAGGGGGCACATAATCCAGTGGTAGAGACAGTGCTAGTCCGGAGAGCAGATGGTGGGTTTGAAAGTTGCAGGTTGTTTTGTGCAGTGCATGGAGATGTTTATAATGAGACTTATTGTTCACTGAGGAAGTGAAGTGGTTAAGGATTGGACAAGGGGACCCAAGAGAAATATTTGAATCTGAGACATCATGGAGAAATCAAAACGATATACTCTGTAAGGAACTGAATGGAGTATGGAGGAAGGGATGATGGTTAGTGATAAAAACTATATAGTCATCATCATTCTGGAAGTAACTGAAAAGGCATTTTATAAAATAGGAAATTTAAGTGCATGTAAAAGTAGAAAAACAATAATGTAAGACTGATTTTTCAGAGATAACCATTATTATTATTATTATAGCTAGCAAAGAATATTAGAATATTTGAAAATG
>NW_012148530.1:1256927-1258274 GCF_000956105.1 Propithecus coquereli | reverse complement strand
TTAATTCCAAGTCCTGACTCATTTATTGGCTGTTCTGTTTTTTCTTTTTCTACTGACATTATTAGAAAACTTACTACTTTCACTGAATTTTTGTAGAGTGGTTCATATTTTGTTGGTTCTAAACTCAATTTCCCATCTTCACTTTTGGTATCATTGAGAAGTAACATCAGTGACTCAGTGGCAGGAGCTCGGGAATGTACTTTTTTTTGTAGGACTGAGCAGTTCAATGGTAATCCCAAAACCTAAAGGGAATGCCCATCACTGTGTTAGGGAGAGGAAATATTTTAGATTTAAACAGTTCCCAATAAGTCATTATTGCCTGAGCCTGTGTAAGACTTAGCTTTTATGTTTTTTTCTTTAATCTGGAAGGAGAAGGAAACACAGATCTGTGCAAGACTTGATGTATTGTTTGCTTGAAGGGTTTTACTGTTGTGTGTACACTTTTCTGTTTCATTCCTAGATATGTTTTGTGTTGCCATTATCCATATGCATTCCTCATCACATTCAATCCTCACAAAAAGTCCTATGAGTTCAGTAAAGTAAATCTACGATATGCATTTAACATTAATTGTGAAGTAAATTATTCTTATTTTACAATTTGGAAAACTGAAAAATGAGCTTGTCATTTGTCTAAAGTTACTCAAGGATAGGGGAGCTGAAATAAAATCCTTGCTCCCAGTGTGGCTTTCTTTTCCCTATATATATTTTTTCTTTGGCCAGATAGTTTTTCACAGTGTGATTTGTGGCTCTTTTACTCTATTGCCTATACTGTGAAAAGAATCCCTGGATGTCTGTCAGTAGCCAAGAAGATAGGTGGGGGAGGGAGCAGGATGGATGACTTCCCAAGGTTGTGCTGACTGAGAATACTCATGGTCTACTTATCTCTCTAGGGCAGAGGGATAGTTCACTTTAGATCAGGGATGGGGAACGTGTGGCCTTCTAGGTTCTTAAGTGCAGCCTTTTGACTGAATCCAAATTTTACAGAACAAATCCTTTTATTTTTATTAATACATTTTTGTTTGTCTTTCATATTTTTATTTTATTTTTAAAATGAACATATTTAACATACCAAAGAATAAAATAAGTTTTAACAAAATAATCCTTCCAGATTGACTGGCACAATTAGAACATCAGTAAGCCATAAGGGCTAAATTGACGGCTGCTATGCTCATGATTTAGTTCTAACTTCCCCTACCTGACTGGCACCACTGCCTCATGAGCTGGTTGGCAAGAGTTCATGGGGGGGTCAAGTATGCCAGTCTGTTATCAGCTTTTGACAGTGGTGCACTGTGTTTCTGTTTAAAGTGGAATTTGTGAATAGTTGCATAGCTCGACAGTATTTTTTAA
>NW_012148530.1:1250490-1256877 GCF_000956105.1 Propithecus coquereli | reverse complement strand
TCTAGATAGCCATGAATAGCCACATGGAAATGAAGCTCTTGGATTTAAGAATAAAGATGAATTGGAAACCTTAATTAGATCTGTGTCAATACTGTCGACAATAGGAACTGGTACCCAAATAGTAAGATCCATGAAAGATGGAATCGAGTAGAGAATGGGAGTAAAGTGGAATCTGATAGTGGTAAATGTGTTTGCAGGTGCCAGGTGGTTCAAGTTAACCTGATGTTGGCCCTAGGAAACCTAGATAAATGTCCATGGCCTGCAAGTTTGTTTGGAGGCTTTAGTTGCCATGTGCTGAGTGAAGAATGAATAGTTTGCCTCTGTCTAAAAAGGTGCTATTTTACCAAGGGTCCAGTTTCTGGAGTGATGTGTAATAAGCAATGGAGATGAGACTTCTCTCCTCCCTCCTCTCCTAGCAGACAGCAAAGCCTTGGGCGGTTGTGGAGGGATATGTCACAACCACATTCTTGGGTTTAACATCAATAGCTTAATAAAATGAGCAAAACAAAGGTGGTTACAGACTTAATCTAAAGAATAACATTCGTCAAGGTTTACTTTATTCCAGGGATTAACTCAGATACCATTAATCAGGTAGTTTAAAAATATATTACCTTTGTTTAATCTTCCAGTGTCCTGAGGTGTTTTTCTCTTGAATATGTTGAAGGTGTTCCCAACATATTCAGAACATTTCTTCAGGAGCTGTGAACAGCTCTATATTTTCATCCCCAAACTTTCCTTTTAATTTAAGAATTTTTGGGTATTTTTATGTATTTAGAGATATTCAAGATCTTTTCCTATACATTTTAAAGGATTTCATGAAGTGGAAGGGTATGGCTTCCTTATTAAGCATTTGATACTTTATAATTTTGGAATGATCACTAAGTGAAGTTTTAGGTATAACATACTTGAGACAAGGGCGAATCCTGAAATGGAGAGCTGTTCTTTGTAAATGTGGTGAAATATTAATTACTTATTTTTTATTTTTCTTTAGGGATATCAGGGAATTGCAGGATCACCAGGTGTTCCAGGATCTCCAGGAATACAAGTATGTGATGCTTTTATATACATTTTAGGAATCTAATTTCTAATGAACCAGAAAACATAATTAACAGAATTTTATTTTGTGGTTAATCTAGGGAGTTCAAGGACTGCCGGGTTACAAAGGAGAGCCAGGGAGAGATGGTGAAAAGGTAAACACACACAAATAAAAATGCAATGAGTGGTTTAATTACTCACAGACAAAGGATATAAGCTATGAAGGCTCCCATTCAATTCACCATGGTGAATTCCAAGATTTTTGGGCTTAGAAATTTGTCACTGGCTATTGACCAATAAAGCTCACAAAGGCTTTATCACTAGGTAAAAATGGTCATCACTGATGGCTGTCTGATAGGACAGATATTGGCATTGCCTTGATGCCATATTCTCTGTGGTTAAGCTCCACAGAGAGCTACCTTCTTAGAAAGGAGTAAATTGTATGAAAGGAATGTGTTACCATGTTAGCCTTGGATAGCCCAATACTTGAGGGTCCATCTCCACAATAGGTGTCCATCTGGCAAGTAAATGGCCTATTGGCCTAGCATTAATGGACTTTTCCCTTAGGGTTTCAATGAGTACAGACAATATTTGTATTACTGACACTCTCTCTCTCTCTTTTTTTAATAACTCAGATTTGCCAAGCTTCCTATTCAAGTATATGTTCTTTAAATATGTTAAATACGTTAGTACCTTCCCATGGATCTAGTCAATACCTACTGGCCCTGGTGGCTAGTCCATGTCTAAGATGCCCACCATTTATATTTGCTCAGATCCCCATGTTGGTTTGTTGACTTAATTTCTAAAGTACAGTCTTATTTGCAAAGTCTTTGAAGGCATTTTGCTGTTTGCTGATGCTAAAAACCTACAGCAATTTTCTAAGTGCCATCTTTCCAAAATTCTTAACCTTATTAAAATAATGTACACAGCATTCGTAACTGAGATACGGTGATCTAGACTATATCCATTTCATGTTTTTATGGTTGCTTATGCTTGTTGCAGAAAATTTTAGCTGTTAAAAGTACCACATCAAATGTGATGGATCTGCTACTTTCATGCTATTTGATCTTGGGCAAGTTACTTAATGTCTCTGAATCTTATTTTCTTTGTTGACAAAATGGGGATTTTTAAAATGGGGTTAAATGTGAGAATTAAACAAGATAATATATGAAAACAACATAGTATGGTTCCTGGCATAGGGATTTTTAAAAAATAAGTGGTTATTTCTCTTGTTCTGTCTTGTTCACCAAGTAGCATCGTGGTAGTTGGGGTATAGCATGGGTTGAGCTGGCATAAGTCATGAGCAAATCATGGCTAAGAGTGGTCACCAGAGCAAACAGGAGGGTTAGTGACTGGAAAAGAAACAGAGAAGATGGAATAGGTAACAGTAGATTTTCAATATGGGGAGAATTAGAGGAGGTAAAGCAGAAGCAATAGTCAATATAATTCCCAAAGCAGAAGTATAAAATCCTCTTGTCCACAGAGTGGCTCTGGGTCTTTATGAGTCTCTTAAGCCACTGAGCAATCTCTGCCAGTTTAAAATGATGTGGGAATCTTTAGAGATAGCAGGAGCAGGCCAGGCCACAGGAATGGGAGATGTCTTATATATCCATGCTCTGGGGGTGTCATGGGAGATAGTCTGACCACCTTCAGGTGAAAGGGGGATTATACTGAAGGGTAAGGATACCCGCTCTGAGGAGACCATGCGCCGGGTGCCTCACCTGCATTCTAGTCTGCAGGATCACTGCTGTCTCTTTGTAGTCTCACAAACAGCCTGCTTTTGGAGAAAACAGTGTATGAAAGTGTGTTTGTGTGAATGAATTAATGAATAAATTAATTTTTCCTTTTAGTTGAGGTTTTTATTTATACTTTGAAATTGACAGATAAAATTATATGCATTTACTGTGTACAACATGATTTTTAAAGTATTTATACATTGTGGAATGACTAAATCTAGCTAATTAACATATACATTACCTCACATGGTTATCATTTTTCTGGTGAGAACATGTTAAATCCACTTTTAGCATTTTTCAAGAATGTAGTATATTGCTAATTATAATCACCATGTTGTACAATAGATCTCTTGAACTTATTTGTCTTATCTAACTGAAATTTCACATCCTTTGACCAACATCTTTTCAACACCGCCTGCTGCACCTCCCCAACCATCTCAGCCTCTGGTAACCACCATTCTACTCTCTGCTTCTATGAGATCAACGTTTTTAGAGTCCACATGTGAGTGAGACCATGCGGTATTTGTCTTTCTGTGCCTGACTTATTTCACTTAACATAATGTCTTCCAGGTTCATCCATGGTGTTTCAAATAATAGGATTTCATTCTTTTTAATGGCAGAATAGTATTCTATTGTGTATATATACCACATTTTCTTTCATTTATCCATCGACAGATACTCAGGTCGATTCCATAGCTTGGCTGTTGTGAATAATGCTGCAATAAACATGGGAGTGTAGATATTTCGTCAACCTACTTATTTCATTCTTCAGTTGAGTTTTAGAGAAAAAAATATAAAAAGGCGGCTTTTTATTTATACACCTTAAAAAGAATTGAAATAAATTCTGTGGAAATAAATTTACGTTATTTAAAAATAAAAGAACAATCATTCTAGTAGTGGCATCTTAACCTACTGCTTTATTGTTTGGGGTCATTGTGCTGTCTTTTCAATATAGGTGTGTGAATTTTACAAAGTCATACATTTTACTAGATAAGGTAAATAAGATGCATGTTTATGCAAAGGTCTCTGTTTTCAGACCAGTAATGATTTCATTCAGAGCTGGTTATTTTCCCAAGTTCATTGTTGGGGTTGAACAGATTTGACACAGTCATTGCGGGCCTAAAATCACCATGTGCTACCTTCCAAGTTCCATCCTCACATTCCCTGTGGCTTCTGAAAGTTCTTTACCCAGAGTTAAAATAATTCAGAAGTTAATTAAAGGTTTTTGCTTGATTATTCTTTCATAACATGGTTCCTTGATTTCAGTAATGGGAAGGTTAAAAAAATATACCCCAGAAACAGCTTTGATTTGTGGCAATGCAGACATATTTTTTCCAGGCCTCTTATAGTGGCCTTTGGGAGATTGTTCCACACAATACTGTTCTCCATTAGGATATTTTCCCAGAATAATTTCCATTTTGTGGATTTTCTCTAAGTCTCCCACAGAGGAGTTTCCACTTAGGATAATTAAAATTAGATGTACTTTCTTGCTGACTTTAACTTTCATTCTTCACATAAAAGACAATAGAATGTGTATATATTTTGCAGGGTTTTATTTTTAACTAAATTCACAAAGTCAAAAGGAATACTTAGCAAATGGTCTTCAATTGGTAACTCATTTTATTACATGCTTTAAAGCTATTGTTTGAAACCTAAAAATTGCTTTAAATACTTTAAAATAGTTCCTGAACCTTAAGGAAACCAAATATATTTCAATTGTATGGAGGAATATATTTTGATAAAACTTATAGTAGGCTGTGTTGGTTAATATGTAGGTATGAGTTTTCAAATTGAGTATGAAACTCTTCTATGACAAATTCAATTCTAGAGATGAAGGAAGTATTAGTTTATTTTTTTTAACCTATTTGGACTTTGTACAAACTCATTACTCCATTTTTCTGGGCTTAAGAAATAAAATTTATTAATTATGTCTAAGGTATTATTGGAAAAATTATACATTTATTTTCTCTTTTTCTTTTTGTTTATTATTTCTTTTTTTTTAAATTTCAGAATATTATGGGGGTATAAACATTTTTGTTACATATATTGCCTTTACATCTTTGTTAGAACATATAGCATTTAAGAGTTCCCTTCAAAAACCTCACTTTCTCATTGTGCTCAGCATTCAGACTAGGGTGTCATGTGATGGGTGAGACTTTCCTACCTAAGTCCCTTACTTCTGGGCTTCCAGCATCAAAAGACGAAGTGGCTTTACAACAATTTCTATTATACAGTCAATCACAATCAAGGAACTCCAACATATATTTTGAGAGAACAGTAATAAAGAACCAAGCTAAACATGTTGTTAGGGAATAATATGTTAGAACTTACTACGTTAGTGGTGATACTTCTTGCAGTATTCTTGAAGACCAAAAAACAAAAAAGTTTACAAAATTAAAACAAAGCCTATAGTGGCATAGGAAGGAGAATAGAACTGGCTTAGCAAAGTTGCCTCCTTGTTCTGCTTTTTCAAAAGGGAGAATAATGTACCTATGTAGCTTTCTGATAGCACGATCCCCCCAAACACTAGCGCACCCACGCGCGCATGTATGTGTATGTGTGTGCTGTATGCATATGAGAGTAGGGTGCTTACAGAAGTTACAGGTTACAGGCTTGGTTCTGAATTCAGACAGCTTAACTCACAAGTTGTGCTTCTTAATCTCTTTAAACCTGGTTTTTATCATCTAGAAAGTGGAGGTTACAATATTATATCATAGGCTTTCTATGAAGATTAAACGAGGCCATGAATATGCTTGTCCTAAATTAAGCACTATAAATTAGTGATGATGGTGATAATGATGGTTTGTTATTGGAACCACCATTCTGATTACCTAAGGTAAAAATTTTGGAAGTAGTTTTGGTTTATGCTTTATCCTTTCTCTAGCTGTTGAAGTGCCCCATCTGAAACAATCAGACAGGAATTTTACCCTCTCACTTGCATATGTACCTATATCTGCCCCTCTTCCTGCTAATACGGGTGAATTGTCCATATATAATCTATAATCCCGAAGCCTTCTTTTGTGTCCTAGATCCCATCTTTCTCTGTTACTTTGTGTTATTAACCAGCCCTTCTCTTCTGTGTCGTGTGTTTTTTCTTTTCCTGTTAAATTTTCTCAATACTCCAAAGGATGACCCATCTGAAACCAACCAAACAAAACCTTCCTTCCTCCACGGTATAGCCTCCTTCAGCTGCCAGCCTACTTCTGTTTCTTAACACAGTATTAGCACTCCAAAAGGCTTGCCTTTATTCTCTTGACCTTTTCAGACCACTCCAGTCAGACTTCCATCCCGACTTTCTCCTGCATATTTAGATCACTAGTCTACAGTCTTTGGAATCTAGTAGTCAGTCTTTTTCAATTATCTCTTCCTGTCTTTATGTCTCAACAGCCTTTGACACAGTTGACTATTCCCTCCTTCTCAGAATAGTTTCTTCTCTTGGCTTCTGGGATACCACATGCTCCTAAATTTCTACTTGCTGTCTCTAGTACCCTTTTCATGTTTGCTTCTTGGCTCCTCCTTCTGTATCCACTCTCTGAATGTTGGGGTGTTTCAGGATTCGGCTCTATGCCCTTCCTTTTCTTCCTTAATAGAGTCTATTATTGTAATTTTATTAAGT
>NW_012148530.1:1244117-1246140 GCF_000956105.1 Propithecus coquereli | reverse complement strand
GTAGTTAGATTTTTAAAAAATAATACATATTTTTAAATATCTCTAATTGAAGTTTCTTGAATGTGATCTTATTTGATTATAGCTAAATTAATGTGATCTTCCAACATGAAAAGATTCCCCACCCCTGCTCCAAATCACAGGTCATCAAGGTTTTAAATTGCAAAACCTTTGCAGTAACAGACTTTTGGACACTTAACTAGAGTATATTGGGCAAACCACACGAACTTGAAGACATTAGGAAAGTGTGATTTTCCCACATGCTGGGAAGTAGAGAGAATCTGGATATTGGTAAATTGTATTTAATAGTTACATGTACCAAGAAGAAACAGGAGTGAATCAAAGATGAATTCATTCCTCAAAGAGGTTGGGTGGACATAACACTTACAAAGTAACTATATTTCAAGATAGTCCATGTTAAGTTCCAAAGAAGAGAGTCAAATAATATTCTCTAGGAATTTGAATAAAAGTTGAAAATTTGAAAAGCCTTCATGAAAGAAAGAAAGTATAAAGAAAAGGTTAATCACAGCTACACAATATAGGGACTCTTCTTATCCATTGTTAGAAATCCCTGATGAGTGACTTCTTCCACTTAACATAATACTTACAGATCCATTCCATGTTGTTGTGTATCAGTAGTTCTTCCACTTTTTAAATAGCCAAATGGTGTTTCATTGTATGCATATTCCATAATTTGTTTATCCATTCACCAGTACGTGTACATTTGGAAAGTTTTATCTAATACGAATAAAGCTGCCATGAACATTTTAATACAAAATAAAAAGAAATCCCTAGGTTAGAAATGCTTTGATTCTTTATTATATATATTTTCTGTATTCCTAACAAAACTATAAGAAACATCTTTGTATACATTGCTGAGGAAATTTTTCTGAGTGTATCCATAGGAAAAATTCTGACAAGTAGAAGTGATTATTGGATCAAAGGGTTAATTTCATAGTTAAATTTTTCTATAAATTGCCTATTTACCTTCCAGAAATTGTATACTCTTCCAAGTATATAAAAATATCTTTCTTTACACTCTTATCAGCCCTGTAGTTTGTTAAAATTTCTTATTTTCAACAGTGTAAGTTAAAAATGGTACTTGTTTGATTTTCATTTATTTAGTGAGCAAAGTAAAGTATCTTGATATGATTTGGGGGCATTATGTTACTTCTTTGTAATTTGCTTTTTGTTCACATCATTTTGAGTCATATATGCATTTCATAAATTGTTTATATGTGTGCAGATATTTTTCCTGATTTATGTCATTTGTTTTGACTTGGTTTTTGAAATTTAGCCATACAGAAATTTTTAATTTTTATGTATATGTAGGTTTTTTTCTTTTTTCCTCCTACGTTTGTATCTATATAGAAATATTCCACACTCTGGCATTTTGATTATAATACTTGTAGACTAAAATAAAACCTTAAGCCGGCTGGCTGAATGGACCCCCTCTTGGCCAAGGAAACGCCACCCCAGAAAAACCTTAAAGCTGACTTGCCAGCCATGAGGAGAGGGGAGGTCAGGCACGCCTCGTTATGCCCCCTCCCTTTTGGAGCTACTCTTTGTAACAGTAAGATACAAAAGCAGGAACAGGCCCTACGGCTGTGCAAGATAAAGCTTAAACCACACTTGCAGGCCTTCAATTTATTTAACAGATCACTTGAGTCATGGTAAATGTCCTGGTGGTTTGTCTCTGATTAACAGACTTCCTTATATTAGAACATTACAAGCTTTTAAACAAAGCTTCATTTCTTTAACCAATTACGAGTCAAAGAATCTTTAAATGTACCTATAACCTCTAACCCTCCCCCACTTTGAGATATTCTGCCTTTGCGGGCCAAACCAATGTATGCCTTCCATTCCTATCTCCATGAGTGTATAATACCAAACCTGACCACCTCGGGCACATTTTCTCAGGACCTTTGAGGCCATGTGCTCTGGGCCATCAGTCACACACACATTGGGCTCAGAATAAACCTCTTTAAATTATTTTTACAGAGTTTGGGGTTTTTTTTCTATTTTA
>NW_012148530.1:1219816-1221878 GCF_000956105.1 Propithecus coquereli | reverse complement strand
AGAGAGAGACTTCTTGGGAAGCAGTAGCTGTTTAAAACCATGGCTACTGAGAATCGATGTTATGGGCCTTCCTATTTCCTCATGCTGAAAGAAGATTACATTCTCTGTATATTTAAAATACTCATTGCTTTTTAATTTTGTCAACATATGGTTTCTGTGCCTAGATGCTTGTCATAATAATTCTGCATCTATTAACATGTTTCTTGTCCACTGGGCTGATAAAATAATACTTTGCAGAGCCAACATGAGTTGTAGTTTCACGAATTCTTTCACTACACAGAATGAGGTTAACTTATTAGCTTTTCTATTTAAGTCTAAGTTGGTACTTGAAAACATTATTGCAAAGATTGTTTTTTAAATGTTCATTTTTAATACAGGGTGCAAAAGGTGAAAAGGGGAATGCTGGCTTCCCTGGCCTTCCTGGACGCGCTGTGAGTTTGATAGAATGAACATTCTTGAGTATTTTACTTTAAATAAAAAGCATCTTATAGTATCTTTCTTTAAAAAGAAAAATTAGTGCCAAAATATATTAAAACACATGTATTTATTTTTTCAGGGAGAACCAGGAAGACATGGAAAGGATGGATTAATGGGTAGTCCTGGTTTTAAGGTATTTATAAAACAATTACAAAACAAAGATTTTTATACATGAATGGATGTTTAAAAACATACCAATATTAGAATTTTTTGCAAATGGCATTAGGATAAAATTAATGGGCTAAAATTTTTAGTGTAATTTTAAAATGATACCAAATTTATTTGTGTTTATTTTGAACTCTTGTATGTTAGAAATGAAATCACAGGTTGTTACAAAGTTGAACTTCTTTGATAAACCCTTCAGATTGGTAGAGGCAGAGGTTCTTAGCTTTGTCTCCCAAGGCATTAAAGTTTCAGGGGGGAAAAACTGTCCCCTTAACACTGAGGACTTCTTTATCAGTTGTGTGGAATGAGTATGAGAGAATTAAAGTAAGAGGGAACTGCCAAGTGCCAATCATTCACCATCCCTGAAAAAACTCAAAAGCATATGCCCTTATGATTGTGGGTTAGCACCATCATATTCTTACAGTTTGGACTTAGCTGATTTGAATACCTAAGGAGAAAATTTGTGTAATACACCAGAGCTGAAGAGGCCACTTGGTTAAGCATTGGATTTAGGGATATGTCTCCTAATAGTCAATACTTTGAAGAACCAAACTTGCTCAGAAATCCAGTCCAAATTTTCTTGGTCTGTAGTTGTCGTCTCTTCCTTCGGAAAAATTGCCCATTTCTTTGCTTCATGTACTATGGAAGTTCTCCAAATATCCATTATTCTTCAAAAGACGGTGCTTCCTAAGATAACAGTAAGCTGAATATAAAAATGAGTTTACAGCTTTGCCGATATATAATTGATATACCATAAAATTCACCCATTTAATATATACAATTCAACAGTTTTTAGTATATTTACAGAGTTATGAAACCATCACTACAGTCTATTTTTTGAACATTTTCATCACCCAAAAAGAAAACCCCATACCCATCTAGTGGCCACTCCCCATTTCTCTCCAAGCCACTGCCCCCCACCTTCAACCCTAGACAACTGTTACTTTCTGTCAGTATGGATTTGCCTCTTCTGGACATTTCATATAAATGGAACCATACTACATGTGGTCTTTGTTGCTGATTTCTTTCACTTTCCATAATGTGTTCGAGGTTCATTGATGCTTTGGCCTGTATCAGTACTTCATTCCTTGTTAATGCTGATAATATTTTATTGTACGGATATATCATGATATTTAACATTTTGAGGTCAGTTCACTCTTGATACTTGCTTTTCTGATAGTCTCATGACACCCTTCATATTTAATCCTGGTTATGTCTTCTAATTTCTAACTAGTGTGGATCTCCTAAAAGTAATTAGGTTTATTCTGTTTTGTTTGTTTGTAAATTTTTTACTGGAATCTTTTGTAAATTTCAAAAAGGGTATGTACTTTTTTGTTTATATAGACTTTATTTTTTTAAAATAGTTGTAGGTTCACAGCAAAATTGACATGAAATTTTTCTAGAAGGGATCACAGATTCT
>NW_012148530.1:1218790-1219766 GCF_000956105.1 Propithecus coquereli | reverse complement strand
ATAGCAACATATTTATAGGAAACTAAGCAATTTAAAAAAGCAATATTTGATGCCAGAAAAAGAAACATTTGGGCGGGAAAGGGCAAGTAATCAGAGTATATTTTGGCTTAGCTGTGAATCTTAATATAATAAACCCTGACTATTGATTTAACCAAAGCTGTAATAGGTGGTTCAGGGGAGTTGTGCCTCTTAGAAGTGGAGATGGGGAGGGGTATTGGGTGGTATGAGAAGTTAATCCTCTTCATTTGCCATGGGAAGTCAGTTGATAATGCTGAAAATTGAAAATGTAGTTGCATGTAACCATGTGGTTTGGTGATTTGAACTCAAAGAGATATGGAACTTCAGAGTAAAAAGTTGCCTTTGGAGGGTTCTCTAAGTCTTGAATAACTATACCACTCTTTAAAACATGTGAATAACCTTCATAAAAATTACATCAGTCATAGGTAACTGGTTTCATCTGCCTCTCTCTCCACCAGACAAGCTAAGAGTATAATTACTTGTTTGCATGCAGTACCTTAATTTGCCTAGATAAAAGTGAACCAGACCCAAATCTTGGCATGATAGCCATTGGTTCTCTCTTAACTTTGTCTTCACAATTAATATTTTGAAGTTAAAGTAACAGCATCCAACATTTCCCACAGAACTAAGTATGAAATCTATATTTACTAAATATCAAGCTGTTCAGATTATTCTTAACCTTTCCTCTTTTGGAGATAACTTAGGCCTTTCATCTTCATAGACACGTATAACCAGATACCTACTGTGAACAGTTTGTAAGATCAGCAATTAAAAAAAAATCCCCACAGAGTCCTAGAGTGTGTTGAGACTTCCAGTTTAGGGTCTTTCCTTACTGAGCTGGATGGGACTTCAGAGGGTGATTCTGTCTCCAGAGCACATTGGCACTAAATCATTTCAATGAATTTATGTGTCTTGCCCTTGTAAAAGCCTGAGTCATTTTCAGAATAGGTGGTGGCTC
>NW_012148530.1:1215440-1218740 GCF_000956105.1 Propithecus coquereli | reverse complement strand
CCTAAAATTCATTTTTGTTTCTTTTGTGCCTTATTTGGATAAATTGTTGAATTTTAGGAATAATTAGTTCTAGGATGTTGTAGGCTTTTAGTGGGTCTCCTCACTTTCTTTCTCTCTCTGTTTCTCTCTTTCTCTCTCATGCACAACAGATTGTTTTTAATCTTTAGTGGGAAATTAAAGTAGTCAAGCGGGAGCTATAACTTTTGAGAAGGACACTCATTAGAAGCTATAAAAATACTATTTCTGTTTAGACTGGAAACACAGTTATTCGTTGTATTTGTTAAGTTGATGGCTAAGCTCCATAACAAATAGAACCCCAAATGCCATAGCTTAAATAAGAAAGAATTTTATTTTTCTCATATAATTTGTTATGTATGAACTCATTCAGAGACTCATGTTTTTCTATCCTTTTTCTCTAGTCTCCCTAAGATTATTGTTCTCTTTTACACAGTCAATGGTACATCACTAGTTATTATCTTATCTGCATTCTAGTCTGATGGGAAGGAGGAAAGAGAAGTCACAGCAATATATTTCTTTTTGATAATGTGTAATTTGTATATTTGTATATCTTAGTTCCACACAAATTCTTATGGCAAGAACTTAGTCACATGACCATGCCTAGCTGCAAAGGAGACTGGGAAATATAGTCTCTAGTTGGGCAACTATGAGCCCAGCTCAAATTCGTTTTTGTGGTGGTAAGAAGTGAATAGATTTTGGATGTAACTATCAGTCTACCATACCCTTTATACCATATGGACTTAATAGATCAATTAAAAGAACCAAATATAACACAGTATATCTAGAATTTTGTCATTTTTGTTTCTGATTTGCCATCATTGTTATGGGAGAAGATTAGGGAATTCCTGGACTTTGTGCTTGGTTTTCTCTCTGTGAAAATGTATCTTATAATGGCTGCTATTCTCTCACTAATGAAAAATAAAGGGGTATTTGTATTTGTGGAATAGGTCAGTGTTAAAAGTTATAAGTTTTAAGTGAAAAAAGCTGATAGCTTATTGGTCTAGTTAGATAAGTATATTACCAGATTTTCCTGCAGTCAGCCTGAGTGGATCAATAATGAAGTTGATTCAGCATAATAGAGAGCAGGTCATGAATGTTAGGACCCCTATACAAGAGGTCACAGTAACCCTGTCTGGGAGGTTAAAAGCCTCCCACTGGAAAGTATCCATAGGAACAGTTGGAGATTACACATTTATGGATGCTTTCTTAATTTGTATCTTCCTTTTCTTTGTCCTGTTGTCTCCTGCCAGTAGACTATTGTGAAGCCATGTCCCTAGTGGCCAAGATGCCCTCCAGGGCATCTGTTACCGCTGAAGCGTCAATAAATCACTAGGGCTTCTTGATGAAGATGAAGGGCTGAACACAAACATTTGCCTTCTCTCTCTCTCTCTCTTAAATTCCCATTGAAACAAGGGTACCACGACAACAATAATAAAACCTAACATGACATAAATCATTAAAGAGGAGATAATAGTTCTACATTTTTGGAAGCTGAATCCTAAAATTAGAAGTGATGTGATTTATATGAGAGAGGCCTCCTTTAGAGATAAATACATACACACTCACTTCTATGCATGCACACATAGGCACAGGTACTCCAAAGGTTCAGGAAATGCTAATATCAAGTATTTCTGAAGTAGAGGTGAAAGCAGAGCTAAAAATAGAAGCATGGTTCAATGTCCGTTTAAGGTTTAAGAATAGTTAAATCCCACCATCCCTTCCTCAATTCTATATAGCCAAGTGAATCTCCCTTCTACCTTGGAAGAAACATAAATGTTTACTTTTTGGAGAAGGTAAAACTTAGGGTCTCTAGACTGGGGAGAAAAGGGAGAGTCATACTAACATTGAAACAATGGAATTTAGAGGATGTTTTGCCATGTTGAGACCCCTCCTATTCCTCTTTCCCTACCTGGCCTCCAGAATGCTGTCAACCAATCCTGTACGCTACATGCATATAAGATCCTTCTATGGGGAATCCACTGACATCTAGAGCTATCCAATGAAATGGCCCAAGCAGACCATATTACAGTGAAGCTCACAGTCAGTCAACTCTCTCATCAATTTCCATATGACCTGATAATAAAGAATCACCTAGTATCTCAGGAAAGTTAATGATCAATGAACAATAAATCTTGGAAGAAGTTTATGCAAGGCATGGAGAGGAAGACTTGAAAAAATTCTGTCATAAATGCCTTCAGAGAGGCAGAACCCCTGATAGACCCGCTTTAGCTGCACTTCTCAGTGTTTAATGAAGAGTCCTCAGACCCGACCTCGAGGCACACCTGTGGCCCATGAGACCTTTGTAGACCACATTCCACATTCCAGTTCCAGATCTGGAATTCCCTGCACAATCCGCCCCAATCCCATTTCCCAGGTTCGCAGGTCTCTTTCCTACCTTGGTCCTCCTAAAGGCCTTCCAACACAATTATGTGTCTACCCCTATGCAGAGAGGTAGCTGAGAGGGGGCTGTTTATGTGAAGTATGGATGGAGCTTAGAAGTGTGGTCAGGGATGTCCATGTGTATGGGCATGAGGTCCCTATAGGTGAAACGATCTACAGAGTGCCTAGCATGATGCATGATTGTAGGCCACACCAGTGCATAACATTATGATGCTTCAAGACACTGAAAACAAAAAATTTACAAGATTTTTGAGAGAAAGACAACCACCACCTCTACTCCTCCACCCCTGGCCAAAAAAAGAAAAAATAGGCTACATACCAATGACCAGGCATCAGAAAAGCATCAAACACCTCACTAGTGATATTGAAATAAAGAACTGAATGGAGTAGAGCCTTTGAAAGTCTGGTGGAAAAAAAATCTAAATTATATTTCTATATGTGAATTATCAACTTATGTAAGTGTATAGAATAAAGACATTTTCAGAGACATTTTCATTTAAGGTCTCAGAAAGTTATCTCCCATGAATTCCTTCTCAGGAAGCCATTGGATGATATATTCTCCTGAACAAGGAAATAAATACAGATAGAAAGAACAACAAACCCATCTTGAAACAAATGAGACAAGTCTAGCAGGGATTTATTAAAGAATATGAAATTTTCAATGCATATGACTATAATGAGAAGTGATTTTGACAACTGGAGAGATTTTGGAGTTTCAGATAGCAACATATTTATAGGAAACTAAGCAATTTAAAAAAGCAATATTTGATGCCAGAAAAAGAAACATTTGGGCGGGAAAGGGCAAGTAATCAGAGTATATTTTGGCTTAGCTGTGAATCTTAATATAATAAACCCTGACTACTGATTTAACCAAAGCTGTAA
>NW_012148530.1:1214257-1215390 GCF_000956105.1 Propithecus coquereli | reverse complement strand
AGAAAATAACTTATGTGTACTTCTTGGTTTCTTTGTACAAAACACAAAAGCACCACTCATGCTGGACTTTCATTTTTTAAAGGCATTCTCCAGTTTCATTATTTACCTGTTAGAGATAAGAAAAAAGATTGTTATCTCCCAATTCCAGTATTTTTAGGCTTAGCCTGTTCCTTGCAACCTGGCCAAATCTTTTCTAAGCTTATATTTTTTATGGTATTTTATCAAGTACAGCCAATATCAATTAGTTTATAATACCAACATTCTGTTTCCTCAGTTCTTTAGCTCTGGTTGTTAAGTTCATTTGATGTATTGTTTACCTTTGCAAGTTGCATCGTTCCCAAACAGTTTTGCTCACAGTTTTCTTTATCTGCATGTTTTCTGTCTCTGAGTTATGTTAACATAGACATCATACGTAATTTTTTTGGAGAGGTATCTCACTCTCCTGCCCGTGTTAGAATGCAGTAGTGTCATCATAGTTCACTGCAACCTCAAATGCCTATGCTCAAGCAATCCTCCTGCCTTAGCCTTCTGAGTAGTTGAGATTACAGGCACACACTACCACTCTGGCTAATTTTTATTTTTTATGTATTTTTTGCAGAGACAGGGTCTTGCTGTGATGCCCAGGCTGGTCTCAAACTCCTGGCTTCAAGTGATCCTCCTGCCTCAGCCTCCCAAAGTGCTAGGATTACAAGAGTGAGCCACTGTGTCCAGCCTCATACCTTTTCATTATACTTAAAAATCTTGCTTGTGCACATGAGGGTAGCTTTGTCCGACCTTATATTTTTTATGTCCCAATGTGAATGAATGCTCCTAGTTTTCTCCCCACTTCTTCTGAGATCTGTTTATCATCTCCAGTAAATTAAAGTTTGGAGATTATGTCTTCTATAACCTGTAGCCAGAGAATGGAAGTCTTAGCTGGGACTTTGTTCAGCCTTAATAGATGATGCTAGTTCACCCCTTTCTATTGTAGTTTTATTAAGTACTCATTGTCCAGCTAATTTCCATTGTATCACGAGTATATCTTAGTCTAGACTGGCCTTTAACTGGTTATCTCAATTCAGTGTTTTCTAGAGTCAACTCAGGCTGTTCTCTTAATTTGAATCCTCTTTCTATCTCAGAAAGTAGTTTTAGGC
>NW_012148530.1:1205481-1207619 GCF_000956105.1 Propithecus coquereli | reverse complement strand
CCAACCCCTAAGCCATTCTGCCTCCCAGTAAGATTCTCAGAAAACCAACCAAGCAGGAAAACTGTTCTCAGCTGGATATTTCTGGGTTTCCCTGAGAAGTACTGAGAGTGAGAAACAATCCTAAACTCCCAGCCCTTCAGCAGTAGATGAGTATATCAAGCTAGAAAAAAAAGGGTCATTCTTTGAAGACCTGCATTCTGTTAAATGACCATAGAAGAAGGATTTTCATCCATGTTCATGTTAATAGGCTCAACTACAGCCAGGCTTCTGTCTCCTAAACTCAATACAAAAATTTAGAGTGGTTTGAGTATTACTGATTGATAGCCAAAGAGAGCTAGTCTAGAAAAATGGATATTTTCAAAGTCATCTGTGCTTTTGATTTAGTGTATTATTTGAAACCAAAACATCAGTTACATTGATGGTTTCTAAGAAAATGGCCAGGAAATCATTGAGAATTGGAGGGAAACCAATAATTGAATTCATTTACATCTTGAAGTGGACATTAGATGGTAATAATTTCTAGTATCTGCTGCTACAGGCTAGATTTTAAGGACTAGCTCCATGATTCTTTTCTCCTCTGCTCAGTTTAGTTGCTTTGTCACACAAGTGAATCTTAAAAGGACTTACTTACTAAAGAGAAAGTCCTATAGTCTTACGTTGGCTTGCAGTGTACCAAGAGGTACCATTGCTTATCAGAGGTTACAGCTAGATACAAAGGACAATCCCCTCAACTGACCACAAAGGGGACTATACTTATTATACTTCAGCAATAGTTTACAACATCACAGGCATGTAGGAATAAATTATTGGTCCCCAATCCTGACTCCTCAATAGCATGAATATACACTTGAATCTTTACCCTGACCTCCTGGTGGGCAGAGAGTCTACCCCTTGACTTTGGGTCTTAGCCGTATGACTTGCCTGGCTACTGGGATGTTATTAAATGTGATATGAACAAAGGCTTGCAATGTGCTTGCACGGTTGTGCTTACTCTCTTCTCTTGCCCTCTGGCCTTCTTTTTGTTACGCAGACTTTTTTTTTTAAATTTCAAAATATTAAGGGGGTATAAGTGTTTTTTGTTACATGGATAGCTTTTATAATGCTTAAGTCAGAGCTATTAGTGTGCTCATCACCCAAATAGTGTCCATTGTACCTGTTAGGTAGATTTTTAGTCCTCTCCTCCTTCCCTCTCCCACCTTTTTGATTTCCAATGACCTTTACTTCTCTCTGTGCTCATGTGTGCCTATCAATTAGTTAAAAATTATTAGAGAGTACATGTGGTGTTTGTTTTTCCACTTTTGAGATACTTCATTTAGGATTATGGTCTCCAGTTCCATCCAAATTGCTGTAAAAGACGTTATTTCATTCTTTCTTATGGCTGAGTAGTACTCCATCATGTATGTATATACCACATTTGTTAATCCATTCATGAATTGATAGTCACTTAGGTTGATTCCACATCTTTGCAATTGTGAATTGTGCTGCAATAAACATTCGGGTACAGGTGTCTTTTTGGTAAAATGACTGCTCTTCCTTTGGGTAGATACCCAGTAGTGGGATTGCTGGATCAAATGGTAAGTCTATATTTATTTCTTTGAGGAATCTCCATACTGTTTTCCACAGAGGTTGTACTAATTTGCAGTCCCACCAACAGTGTATGAGCATTCCTTTCTCTCTGCATCCATGCAAGCATCTTTTGTTTTTTGACTTTTTAATAATGACCATTCTGATAGGTGTAAGGTGATATTTCACTGTGGTTTTACTTTGCATTTCTGTGATAATTAGTGATGCTAAGCATTTTTTCATATGTTTATTTGGCCATTTATCTTATTCTGGAAACTTCTGTTCATGGCTTTTGCCCACTTTTTAATGGGATTGTTTGTTTTTTTCCTTGATGATTTGTTTGAGTTCCTTATAGATTCTGGATTTTAGCCCTTTATTGGATATATAGTTTGCAAACATTTCCTCCTGTAGTGTATGTTGTCTATTCATTCACTCCGTTGATTATTTCTTTTGCTGTGTGGAGGCTTTTTAATTTAATCAAGTCCCATTTATTTATTTATTTATTTATGTTGCTGTAATTGCCTTTGGGGATCTTAGATATAAATTCTTTGCCTAGGCCGATGTCTAGAAGAATT
>NW_012148530.1:1204535-1205431 GCF_000956105.1 Propithecus coquereli | reverse complement strand
ATTGTTGATCCTATTATAAATGCTATTTTTATAGCTTTATAGGCATAATTTACATATAATATAATTTACACATTATAAGTACAATTTGATGAATTTTGATAAAGGTATACCTTTGTGCAACTACCACCAAATTCAAGCTTTAGAATTTTTTTAATACCAAAGATTTCTTTTGTTCTCCTTGGCAGTCAATTCCCATCCCCATTCCTGGCAATAGGGATCTATTCCTCTGTAATCCCAGCACTTTGGGAGGCCAAGGCGGGGAGGGTTACTTGAAGCCAGGAGTTTGAGACTAGGCTAGGCAAAAAATTGAGAGCCGGTCTCTACACACACACACACACACACACACACACACACATGAAAATTAGCCAGGCGCAGACCTGTAGTCCCAGCTACTCAGGAGGCTGAGATGGGAGGATAACTTGAGCCCAAGTCACTATAGTTTTACCACTGTAATAATTTCAATTAAATGAAATCTGTAGTATTTAGTGATATGGATATTAATTCATCAGTTGATGAACATTTGGCTTGATTCCTATATTTGGCATTTATGAATAATGTTGCTATGAATATTCTTATACACATCTTGGTGTAGACATGTTTTCACTTCTCTTTAGTTAATACTTAGAATTGCTAGGTTGTATGGTGAGTGTATATTTAAATTCTTAAGAAACTATTAAACTGTTCTCCAAAGTGGTTGCATGATTCTCTATTTATATTAGCAAAGTAAGAGAGTTCTAGTTTTACAGCATCCTGTCAATAATTGGTATCACCACCCTTTATATATTTTAGCTATTTTAGTTGGTGCATAATGGTGTTGCATTGTGGTTTTAATTTGCATTCCCTGATGACTGACCATGTTGACATCTTTTTTATAGTCTTGTTGACCATTTGTATAT
>NW_012148530.1:1200331-1203000 GCF_000956105.1 Propithecus coquereli | reverse complement strand
TGAAAGAGTTTGTGTAAGATTGGTGTCATTTCATCTTTATATTGTTGATAGAATTCACTGGTCATGCCATCTGGGCCTGGGCTTTGTAGGTGTGTTGTGTGTGTAAAGAGGATTTTAATTACTAATTAAATTCCTTTACTAAATATACAGCTATTTAGATTTTCTCAGTCTTGTTGAATAAGTTTTAGTGATCTGTGCCTTTCAAGGAATTTGTCCATTGTCTTTAATTTTCAAATTTATTTGCCTATTTTGTTTAAAATAATTGCCTTATTCTTGTCATTTTAATGTCTGTAGGGTTTGTAATAATAGCCTATATTTCATTTCTGATAGTGTATGTTTTGTAATAAACGGTTTCTTATTGATACTTACAACTGACCTCCAGCACCATGGGGTTTCTCCTCATCTTCTCCCCTGTCATTTGGGCCTTGTGCTTTTTTTGTTCTTGGATGACTTTCTCTTATCTCTTAAATGGGAATTTGTCTGTTTAAGCATTCTCTCATAGGGTAAATAACAGTAAACTTCACTTGCTCAAGAAATTAGCATTTCATCTGGACTTTTCAAATGATTCATATAAAATTGTGCAAATTCCTTTCATGATTTTTAAAAAGTTTTCTGTTTTAATGATTATTCTTCCTTTGTCATCTCGTACTTTGAATACTTATGCTTGCACTCTACTTTGATTTTGCTTGAATATATAAGCTTCTGGTTTCTCTACTATGTTGTTTTTTTTCAAAGATCCAACATTGTAATCTAATTATTGACTTCATTAATTTTCCTGTTTTCACTTTATTTCTGTTCTTTGTTCTCTTTTCCTACATTTTTTCCAGCTTTACAATTGAGAACTGAATTCACTTATTTTCATTTTTAATGCAGTTTTTGCTCTAAGTGTTTAAATTATAAATATTTTTCTGATTATTGCTTTAACTGTATTCTCTTGATTCTAATGTATAATGTTTTCATTAACATTACTTTTTTTTAGATATTTTGCAATTTTGGTTTTAAATTCTCTTTTTCCTGAGAGTTGTTTAAAAAGTTGAGTTTCTTTTTTTAAGGTTGAAAGGCCTTTTATTTTGATTCTGTTGCCAATTTCTAGTATTATTGCACTCTATCAGAGAATGTTATTTGTATAATTTCTTCTTTATAAGTTTTATTGAATTGTTTTTCTTTTCTTCTTCTTCTTCTTCTTTTTTTTTTTTTTTCGGCTTAGCACAACCAGGTTTATTTCTCTCTTACGCTACATGTCTAGTGCAGGTCAACAGTGGGACGCTGCTCATTGTAGTGACTCTGGAGCCTGGGCTGATGGAGCAGTCACCATCTTGAATCTTGCTGGTCACTGTGCCAGAGGGACCAGAATTCTGGAGAGTATTTCACTGGATGTTAAATGGTAGATCCCAGAAGTTACGTATGACATGCTTGCTCACAATTCTTTGGCCAGAATAAGTCACATAGCACCACCCAACCACAAAGGAACTGGAGGCTCAGTCCTCTGGGTACCAGGAGGAGAGGGGAACTGAACGTCTGTAATGAACATCAGTGATGACTGAAGTGGTAAAGCAACTTTCACAACCTTCACAGGGTCTCACACCTACCCAGTTGCACAGTCAAGAGTGAAGTCAGCCACAAACCCCAGAGCTCAGGCTTCCAACCCCTAAGCCATTCTGCCTCCCAGTAAGATTCTCAGAAAACCAACCAAGCAGGAAAACTGTTCTCAGCTGGATATTTCTGGGTTTCCCTGAGAAGTACTGAGAGTGAGAAACAATCCTAAACTCCCAGCCCTTCAGCAGTAGATGAGTATATCAAGCTAGAAAAAAAAGGGTCATTCTTTGAAGACCTGCATTCTGTTAAATGACCATAGAAGAAGGATTTTCATCCATGTTCATGTTAATAGGCCCAACTACAGCCAGGCTTCTGTCTCCTAAACTCAATACAAAAATTTAGAGTGGTTTGAGTATTACTGATTGATAGCCAAAGAGAGCTAGTCTAGAAAAATGGATATTTTCAAAGTCATCTGTGCTTTTGATTTAGTGTATTATTTGAAACCAAAACATCAGTTACATTGATGGTTTCTAAGAAAATGGCCAGGAAATCATTGAGAATTGGAGGGAAACCAATAATTGAATTCATTTACATCTTGAAGTGGACATTAGATGGTAATAATTTCTAGTATCTGCTGCTACAGGCTAGATTTTAAGGACTAGCTCCATGATTCTTTTCTCCTCTGCTCAGTTTAGTTGCTTTGTCACACAAGTGAATCTTAAAAGGACTTACTTACTAAAGAGAAAGTCCTATAGTCTTACGTTGGCTTGCAGTGTACCAAGAGGTACCATTGCTTATCAGAGGTTACAGCTAGATACAAAGGACAATCCCCTCAACTGACCACAAAGGGGACTATACTTATTATACTTCAGCAATAGTTTACAACATCACAGGCATGTAGGAATAAATTATTGGTCCCCAATCCTGACTCCTCAATAGCATGAATATACACTTGAATCTTTACCCTGACCTCCTGGTGGGCAGAGAGTCTACCCCTTGACTTTGGGTCTTAGCCGTATGACTTGCCTGGCTACTGGGATGTTATTAAATGTGATATGAACAAAGGCTTGCAATGTGCTTGCACGGTTGTGCTTACTCTCTTCTCTTGCCCTCTGGCCTTCTTTTTGTTACGC
>NW_012148530.1:1186609-1188996 GCF_000956105.1 Propithecus coquereli | reverse complement strand
TGTGTCTTGGAGGTGTCCTATTTGCTATGACTCTTCCCAGTGTTTGATGACCATCTTGTATATGGGTGTCTGAATCTGGCGATACCAGGGAAATTTTTCTCAGTAATTCCCTTTAATAGATTTTCCATGCTTTTTGATTTTTCTCCTTTTCCCTCAGGGATACCTATAATTCATACACTAGTTTGCTCCACATAGTCCCATATTTCTCTGAGTGATTGTTCAATCTTCTTTATTCTCTTTTCTGCCTCTTTGAATGACTGAGTTAGCTGGAGAGCCTTGTCTCCAAGCTCAGATTCTTTCCTCTGCTTGGTTTAGCTTGCTGTTGAAGCTTTCTGTGGTATTTTGAAATTCCCTAAATGATTCTTCCATTTTTTCAAGTTCTATTATATCCTTTCCTACGTTGTCTAGGCCTTTAGTGACTTTTTCATTTTTTTCATTGATAATCTGAAATTTTTTGGCTTCTTTTTGTTGGTTTTCAACTTTCTCTTCAATTCTGTTTATCTTATTTGCCATCCATAGTCTGAATTCCATTTCTGACATTTTGACAATTTCCTTTTAGTCGGTGTCCGCTACCATACCTCCATTGTGATCCCTTGGGAGTGTTGAACTGTTTTGTTTTTTCTTGTTGCCAGAGGTCTTTTACTGGTTTCTTCTCATGCGAATCCTGTTCTTGCAGTTCAAGGCTGATAGGTTTGCAGGGCTCCCGTTCTCCTTTGCTGGGAACTCTCCTACTTAGTGAGAAGAATGGGAAATCTTTAGGTATTGCTTTTGTGTCCTACTCTGGAGTGTTGACCCAGTAGGAAAGGGTCAGGTGTTCTGAGAGCCTATAATGCAGCTGTTCTGTTCTGTTTTGCCCCATTCCCCTGTGATTGTCACAGTTCAAGCCAGTGCTGGATGATCTTTGTGTGGGGTGGTGGGTTGTTCCCTAGTTCATTGCTGGAAGTTCAAGTTGGGAGCTGGGTGAGACCTTCTCCATGGAGGCTGGTGTTGTAGGAGATTTCTCTGCTGGGGAGTCTCCCTGCAGTGGTGACAGTGGCAGCTGTGTGAGGCTATCTAGGCAGTGGTTGTGGGTGTCCAGGCTTTGGCATTTGCTTGAACCAGGTCCAGGTGCAATGGCAGCTTGAGGCTGGAGGGTCCCTAGCAGAGCACTGGACCTCAGGGTGGTTCTGCAGGCCTTGTGGTGGTTGTGGAGACTTGGGCTGGAGTCTTGGAGTCCAGGCACAGCATTTGAATCTCAGGGGCAGAGTCATGGCCCAGCGGGAACACTGGAGCTACAAGGGGCAGATCCTCAGGTTCCTGGAGTCTCAGAAGGGTGGAGCCATGGTTGCAGTTGCTGCAGGGATGGAGCTCTGGGCCTGGGCACAGTAAGAGCCTCAGAGCTGGAGCTCTGGTCTGGAGGCAGGGCAAGGGCTACATAGGTGGAACCATGGGGTCAGATCACAGCCTGGGAACCACAGAGATGGAGCTGTGCCTGTTGCGGGGGTGGTTCTGGCAGTGCGGGGAGTGCAGAGGTAGAGCTGAGTGGTATTGAATTTTCTTCTTTGACTTATTATATGTTTGATTTTCAGGAATGTTTCCTGTGCATATGAGAAGGTAAATCTATATTTTCAGAGTATAAAACTCAGTATACATTCATAAGATCTACTTTATTGAATATTTATTTAGATATTCTCTATACTTAATTTTTTGTTTGTTTGGCCTGTCTTGAACAGAGAGTAGCATATTATCATCCTATTATTAGTGCATTTTTGTCTATTTCTTATTACATTTTCTGTCTCATGAATGTGGTTTCTGTGTTATTTGTTGCATAGATTTTCATAACTATTACATCTTCATTTTGAATTGTGGCTTTAGCATTATAAAATGTCATTTTTTGTCTCCTTTAATAATTTTTAGTTTGAATTCTACCTTGTCTTGTATCAGGACATACCTTTCCTTTCTGATTATTTTAATTTGCTTTAATATCTTTGCCCATCCTTCTATTGTTTAGCTTTAGCTTTTTGAAACACTTTGTTTTAGTTCTGTCTCTTGTCTTTGCTTTTTAAAGCAATTGGAATTTTTTTCTTTTAATATATTGTCATTTTTACTCATTGATAGGTTTGGTCTTATCACTGTCATAATACTTATGTTATAATTTTGTTAATACTATGTGTATTATGCTATATTTACTATATTTCTTACTCAGCGTGGTTTATTGCCTTTGCTTTTAATTTCTTTGGGATTTAGGAAGATTTATATTTTTATTTTAGTGGTCTTTATAATAATACCTTTACTAATCTTTAAAAATATACATTTCAGAATTCCTGTAGTCTCCTTTTGTTACTTGAGTATCGACTCTTTGTTGTGTTAACTTATACCCTAGTATTTATGAATTTATTCTATTTTCC
>NW_012148530.1:1184765-1186559 GCF_000956105.1 Propithecus coquereli | reverse complement strand
ACCATCCTTGCATACCTGGGATGAAGCCCACTTGGTTTTGGTAGGTTGTTTTTGGTGTGCTGTTGAATTTGGTTTACTAGTATTTTATTGAGGATTTTTGCATCTATAGTCGTAAGGGATATTGGTCTGTAGTTTTCTTTTTTGTTGTATCCTTTCCTCGCTTGATATGAAGGTGATACTGGCTTCACAGAATGAGTTAGGGAGGATTCCCTTCCTCTTGGCGTTATGCAGTAATTTCTGTAGGATTAGTACCAGTTCTTTTTTGTAGGTCCGGTAGAATTTGGCTGTGAATCCATCTGGTCTGGAGCTTTTTGGGGACCTGGGGGGATTTTAGTTTTATTACTGCTTCAATTTTGCTGTTCATTATTGGTCTGTTCAGGATTTCTGTTTATTCCTGATTGAATCTTGGGAGGTTGTATGTTCCCAGAAATTTTTCCATTTCCTGTATATTTTCTAGTTTATATACATAGGGATTTTAATAGTATTCATGGATGATATTTGGTATTTCTGTGGTATCAGTTGTAGTATCGCCTTTTTCTTTTCTGATTGAGCCTAGTTGAGTCCTTTCTCTTCCATTTCTGGTTAATCTAGCAAGAGGTCTGTTGATTTTGTTTATCTTTTCAAAGAACCAATTTTTTGTTCCATTGATCCTTTGTATTTTTTTCTATTTCATTTAGTTCTGCTCTGAGCTTTGTTATTTCTTTTCTTCTGCTGGCTATGGGTTTGGTTTCTCTTCCATTTCTAGTTCCTTCAGTTGTGATATTAAGTTCTTAATTTATGATCTTTCTGTCTTTTTAATGTAGGCATTTTAGGCTACGTATTTTCCTCTTAGGATTACTTTTGCTGAATCCCATAGGTTTTGATAGCTTGTGCCCCTTTGTCATTCAGTTGTAGGAATCTTTTGATTTCCATCTTAATTTCATAATTGATGCAAGGATCATTTAGCATCAGGTTGTTTAATTTCCATGACTTTGAGTAGATTTGAGGGCTTCTCTTGGAGTTAATTTCTAGTTTTATTCCACTGAGTTCTGAGAAGATACATGGTATGATTTAAGTTTTTTTGAATTTGTTGAGACATGTTTTGTGGCCTAATATATGGAGAATGTCCCATATGCTGATGAGAAGAATGTATATTCAGTAGTTCAGTACAATGTTCTATAAATATCTGTTAGGTCCATTTGTTCTAGAGTCCAGTGTTTCTTTATTGATTTTCTGCTTTGATGATCTGTCCAGCCCTGTCAGTGGAGTGTTGAAGTACCCAGCAATTATTATGCTACACTTTATCTTTTTGCTTATATCTAGTAGGTTTTGCTTTATGAATCTGGGGACTCCTATGTTAGGTGCGTATATATTTAGGATTGTTATATCTTCTTGTTCAATTGCTCCCTTTACCATTATATAATGACCTTCCTTGTTTTTCTTTACCATTGTTGATTTAAAGTCTATTTTGTCTGATCTGAGAATGGCTACACTTGCTCTTTTTTGATTTCTATTTGCATAGAATATTTTTTTCCCATCCCTTCACCTTGAGTCTGTGTGAGTCCTTGTGGTTTAGATGTGTTTCCTGGAGACGGTGTTTACTTGCGCTTTTTAATCTATTCACTCAGCCTGTGCCTTTTGAGTGAAGCATTCAGACCATTTATGTTGAGTGTTAGTATTGACATGTGGGATGGTTTTCTTTTCATCATGTTAGGAAGTATTTTATTGTGTTGTTTTTCCTTTTATGCTATTGTTTTATAGGAGCTGTGAGCTTAACTTTTTTTTTTTAATTGTTTTAAATTTTTTTTTTTTTTT
>NW_012148530.1:1174977-1180314 GCF_000956105.1 Propithecus coquereli | reverse complement strand
CGGCTTAGTAGGCTTCTTAGTTTGAAAGCCTCTCCACTTTTATGTATAGTGAAGTTAGCAGTTTCTTTAATCAATGAGATTTTGTATGTTTTCTGCTGGGAATTTTGTTTGTTTTCTGCTGGGGAAGTGGAGGAAGAAGAAACATAATGTGTCCATTTTAGATTCCTGTGGCACGTGCAAAGGAAGATGTCCAGGAAGCAGTTAGATCCAGATAAGGAGGTCCATCTTATTTGCAGGGAGGAGAAGGAATGGGATACAGAAAAGAGTTAGAAGGGATTATTTAAGGTTGGATGAGGGACACCTGTTTGCTGTAATAAAAAAAGGGAATGATGGGTGCAAATACAGGTAAATGTGTTGGTTTGGTGGTAGGATATTTGTCTTCTGTTTTTTCCTAAGAATGTGGGAGTTGTCACCTGTTGAAGGGGGAGGAAAAACAGCTTATGTTGATTAGAAAACTTTTTATATAGCAGAAACTTTCTATATATGTGAAAAATATGGCAGAGAAGAGATGAAGAACATATAGAAGCAGCATTGAAGTCCATTTCAAGCTGGAAGTTACAATCTGTGTGATTATAATGGTATTTTTTCCCCATAGCCATATACTTGGAATCCAAGCATAGGTCTGAGGTGGCTTTCAGTTTGGTTTACTCAACATTGGAATTTGTATGAACCTCTACAGTGGATGTACAGTGAGGTAAAGCGGTAAGAATTTTAGTTAGAGAGTGGTTGAAATAATGGAGTGTGGTATTTAAGCTGGATATGAAGAGAAGTGATGATAGGAGAGGGTGGATTATGACTAAACATGTAATTCATTGGATATTTACCACATGCTTGGCTCTTTTTGCAGCACTTCGCATGCATTTTTTCATTAATCTCATAAATCATCATGAGTTAGAAAGTGGAAAAAAAGTTACCCTTTTACAGATGAGGAAACTTAGATTAAATAACTTGTCCAACATCAGATAGCCATAATTAAATAATCAATGAAAATTCTTTTCACCAACTTGTTGAAAAGTCATGTTAAACCCAAATAATGGTAAAACTGTTGATCCTACTGTTTTTAATGATATTTTAACTAGATTAAAGTAAGGATTGACCATACTTTAAAAAATATTCATTTTGCCAAAGTTATAATGACAAACCATAGCAGTTCAAATATAAAAATAACATGTGACTTGAAAATAATACAGTCTAAAACACATCATGAATAAAGGATTGTTCAAACCCCGACTGTTTGGTGGCAGTGGATCGCCCCTTCTGTGCCTAAAGTTATGTAAGGCACTTTCACAAAGGCACTTATTTTCCTGAAAACAAACACACAAAACAAACAAACAAAAAAGAAACTGTGATGTTGGAGGTATTCTTTTTTTAAGAATCGGTGTCTATCTCTGTTGCTCAGGCTAGAGTTGAGCGGCACAGTCGTAGCTCACTGCAGCCTTGAGCTCCTGGCCTCAAGCAGTCCTGCTACCTTAGCCTCCCAAAGTGCTGGGATTGTAAGTGTGAGCCACTGCACCTGCCCGAAGTTGGGAGTATTAATGGAATTTTATGCATAGCATCAGGTTAGGAGAAATTAAAGGATTTGTACAAATGTGTACAGTTAGTTCCGGGGCAGAGCAAGACTTCCAGGCCTCGTTTGTGTGCTCCCTTCTGTGCGTGATGCCTTGCAGAGGTCTTGTCTGTTTATTTTGTCAGCCAGAGGAAGATTCCCCAGCCTTACATCTTTAATACATCCTCTGACATGCTAGAGATTTGTTTAACTACTAAGAATAAACTATGCAGTGAGATTGAAGTAAAAATAAAGTGTTTCCTTAATAACAAATAAGGGTCTTCCTTAAAATTAAATTACATTTTCATGATCAGTAAACCATACCTTCCACCTGATTTTATAGATTGCTATGATTGCAAAGTAAATTACTTCCATCTTTTTATTTTTTGTGGATAAATACCAAAGGCCACAGCATGAAAGGAAATACACATGCAATGCAAGTTTCATATGTCTGTTTTTGGTTAAATTTTCTTTTTTTGAATAACTGGTTTGTTGTGGAATAAATCATCTTTGACATTAGCTGTAGAAATTGGATTGAGGAATAATGTTGGGCATGACATTTTTTCAATTGTTTTACATCAAGAAGGAAGTTAATGCATAGCAAAATGCTAAATCCAAAGTGGAGCCATGTTGTATGCTTTTTCCAAAAGCCAAACAAACTGACTTGTACCAGGTTCTCCAGGTCATGAAAACAATCAAGTGACCAGGTTAAGTTTTAGTTACAATATTGAATTTTACAGGCTAGTTGTATATTGCATTAGATTATTTTAGGGAAAATGGTCAAGCAGAAATTATCCTTTCATTTCCTGATAAAACATTATTAAAATCCATTATTAAAAGAAAGAAGAGCATATTCCTAGGTAAATATTACAGGCCATCCTCTTGTAATAACTAACCTGCATAATCCTCCAGCAGCAATGATAGAGCCTTATTCACAAATGTTTTTTACTATTTCTTTTATCCACTTGAAACTGAGCATTTAAGAATAGTCCATTCCTCTTTCCTTGATATGTTCCAATGGTTGTAAAGAAGTGTACATATAGTCTTATGCTTGGCACTATTGTAAATTTTGTAGGTGACAAAAGAACTCATGTAAGTTATGTTTCCTGCCTGTAAAGAATGTACAAATCAGGAAAACAACACTTATATAAGCAAGTCACCTGCTGAACAACCTGGCCATCATAAAATTTATTACTAAGTGTAAAGCTATGCAGTGCTGTTGTAGTTTATAGAAGAGAGGAATTCGTAAGAGCAGAAAGGGTCTGTAAGTTTCCATCTTGAGATCTCGGCTACAGGAGTAGTTCTCAAAGTGTGGTTCCAAGACTAGCACTATCAGCACCTCCTAGAAACTTATTAGAAATGCAAATTTGGGGGCTCTACCCCAAACCTACTGAATCAGGAACTCTGAGATGGGGTCCATAATCTGCAGTTCAACAAACCTTCCAGGTGATTCTGATGAAGCTAAATTTTGAGAATCGCTGCTGTAGTTGATAAAGAATGGGCGATACTTTGTTCATTAAATTCCATATTATTCTGATTAGCTGTCTTAAAAAGTAGGAAGAATAAGAATAAATTAAATCCTCAAATAATTGTGGAACTTCATTATTGATAAACCTTGCTGATGGCTACTTTAAAATAAAACTTGCTAATTAGAATAAGATTAGATCGATGGACAGACAGAGAAGTAAAAGGAGAGATTTTTTGCAGACCAAATTAGTCATGCAATTCCAAATTAGTTGTTTCTACTGTTTGACAACTGTTCTCCCCTCTTTATTTTATATACAGAAAACTTAAACTGCAGATTTGCTTAATAAGTCACATATAACAATACCTCAAGGTATCAAAGTTAAGTCACAGCGGTGCCATGATCTCACGTGGCTGCATCAGAATCAGCTGGAGACTTGTTAGAACAGAGATTGCTGGGCCCCATCCCGAAACTTCTGATACAGTGGGCTGAATTAGAGCCTGAAATTTTGCATTTTGTAGAAGTCTCCATGTGAAGGAAAGAAGCTGATCTACCTGGTCTAAGGACCATATTTGAGAACCACAGATGTGTAAGATCCCTCCTGACTATTGATAGAAACATTGAGTTCAGATAAAGATATTGAATTATTTTCTTGTTGTATTTAGGACCTAATTTATCCCTTGTCTTGAATTTTTCAGGCTTTTTAAACTGTAGCTTTCAAAATAAGTGGACCCAACATACATTTTTGTTTCCTCTGACATGTTCGTAAGCTTTTCTGTATAGAACCATTGGCTTAGCAGAACCTTCCCTCACTCTCCTTTGGTTAATTTACAAGAAAGCTTTATTTGCTCCTTCTATCCTCAACTGTCATCTGGTGTTTGTAAATAAAACTGGAACAGATGACATATTTGGCTTTAGCTGGTATTTCAGTGTGCTAATGAAATGCAGGAGTTCGTGTAAGTGGGAGAATCGTTTATACAAAATGATATGGGTGAATTTTTTAAGTGCTGATTATATTTTCAAGTTATATAGAATTTTCTATGCTTCATTTTCTACAATTTTTGGAAATTCATTAGAGTATAGATAACATCACTGTTATCTACAGTTAACAGTGTTGGAATCTGCTTCAGTGTTTATATTCTGGGACTCTTACCCCTTTCAACTTATTTCATCTCTTATATTTGAGACATTTACAAGAAAAATGCTTTTGTTTTACTTTCTCTCTTTATCCCGTTTAGGATAAAATGTTCTTCTAGTATGAAACAAGTGTGGCCTAATTGCTTGCACAGAACTTGCTTGTTATGATGCAGCACTTTGGTATAGAAACAAACTCGTGGCTCTTAATGCCTGTTAGCTTTCAAAAGAATCTTAAATATTTGAGGGTGACTGTGTGTGTGTGTGTGTGTGTGTGTGTGTGTGTGTGTGTGTGTGTTTGTTTCAAGAGGCTCTTCCCCTGCCACCCTTTATTTTGTTCAGGTAATTTAATAGCTGTATTAATGTGCAGATATTATACATTTTAAGATTATATTCAGATAATTTTTGTTTTAGTAAGGCAGGGTGTCAGACACTTTTGTTTACCTTGGCACTTGACTCATTGGAAAAAAATTTTAGCATACCAAAAGGTGGATGTAAAATAAGATGGTTAAATAATTTGAGAATGGTAATTTAAGTGTATATAGATGAAAACTATTATAATTTTAACAGCTACCAAAAAATATACATATAAGATGGTTATTTTAAATAGGTATATACTAAATTAAAGTGTCAGATAATTTTGAGTAATAACCTATAAGTAATTACATTCCTAATGAAAGTTTTATTTTGATTTTAAAATGCAACTCTTGGAAGGCAAGGTCAAATTAGTTCCAACAGGAGGATAAATTTTAAAGTAAAAATGAAAATCAAAATAAATATAAAAAGGATTGATATAGAATGTTGATCACATTTATTTTGAAGGGAAGACTATTCTATTCTCATAAGAATGACTATAGTGTGACATAGTTATTTTATAACTTAATTATCTGCCATTAGATATAAATTTTAATGTTTATACAGTCACTTTATGAATTTCTGGAAAAGTTATTTGATGTTAAGGAAAGTAAATACCAATAATCCAAAAGGAATTTTTATTTTTCTGTTTGTATTAAGTGTGTTTTAATATATAATGCTATATACTGTTACTCTAGTTTGTAGACCTAAAAATGGAACTTTCTATTTCCTCTTATCAAATCATTAAAAGGGAGAAGCAGGATCACCTGGTGCTCCGGGGCAGGATGGACCTCGAGGAGAACCTGTAAGTACCTTCTTAATTCATTTCTAAAGGATG
>NW_012148530.1:1159218-1161712 GCF_000956105.1 Propithecus coquereli | reverse complement strand
CCCCCCCCAAATAATCTCAAATCCTAATTCCTGAAACCTATAAATGTTGTTTTATTTGGAAAACAGGTCTTTGCAGATAGGATTAAGTTAAGGATCTTGTGATGACCAGTTGGTTAGTTCAGTTGAAAGTTCAGAGAAAAACTGAAGCTTTCTAGAGAAAGAAGAAATTTGTCCATGGACTGCAGTGTTAACTCTCACCTGACAGTTTCCAGCTTGCCCTCCTAATGGCCTGCCCTGTGGATTTGGTACTTGGCTAGCCAGTCTCCACACTTGGATAATTTATTGCAAGAGCAATAAATATCTGTCATATGTTAATATATGTGTGTGTGTATACATACACAGTCAGACATGTTAGCTGTTTCTGTTTCTCTGCTGGAACACTGACTTATGCAGATTTTGGTTCCAGAAAATAAATACCTTAATATGTGGAAGTGGCTTGGGAATTGGGTAATGTGTAGAGACTGTAAGAATTTTGAGGCACATGATAGAGTTAGTCTATATAGCCTTGAACAGACCGTTGGTAGAAATATGGCTATTAAAGACTGATAGTGATGGCTCAGTGAAGAAGTGAAGATCATGGTAAAGAAAGTCTTTGTCATCTCAGAGAATGTGTATATCATTATAAATAGACTATTGGTAGATCAATGAACATTAAAGGCACTGCTACTAAGGGCTCAGGAGGAAATAAGGAACATGTTACAGGAAACTGGAAGAATGTTGATCCTTGTCATATAGTGGCAGAAAATTTAGCTAAATTGTGTCCTGCAGCTGTGTGAAAAGCAGAACTTTTAAGTTATGAGCTTGAATATTATGCTGAGGATCCAAAGTACTAAAAATATGGCATGATATCTTCTTGCTGCTTATAGTAAAGTGTGAGGATAAACAATAAATTGAGGAAAGAACTGTTAAGCAAAAAGGAACCAGCACTTGATGATTTGGGAAATACTTTATCCAGATTGCAGAAGATGTAAAAACTAGCAGATTCTCTGTTAGAAAAGCATGCTGGAAATAAGGCTAAGGATGTGGCCAGACAAACTTTTGCTAGCGCCAAAGAGCTTAGGTATATGACTCATGAATCCACTCAACCATCCCAGTGGAAGCCACAAACAAAGATGAGATTATCCAGGAAAGACTTGTGGAGGAGCCTCTTGTCTAAATGTATAAATCACTATGATATACACAGGAGACCAATAAGGCTTTTGAGAATGTTATATCAGCAGAAACACCACCAATTTGGACTGAAAGGTTTACAAACAGGACAAAATGAAGGAAGGCTGTAAGATTCCTCTGATTCTATAGGTAGGGAACAAGCCAGTTAAACTGCTCAGCTGGACATATGTGCTATCCTTCAAGAAAAAAGAATAATGACTTCAAGGCTGGAGTCGTGGACACAGAGGCCAGAGCCTCTGGACCAGAAGACATAGCCTCAAGCCCAGAGGACTATTCCCAGAGCTTGAAACCTGACAGAATTTGCCATGTTGAATTTCAGCATTACTTGGGACCAGTGACTTCTTCCTTCCATGTTCATCCTTTTTGAATGGGGATGTTTGTAACTGTTATCCTCTGCCTATATCAACATTGTATTGTGGAAGTAGATAATTTGCCTTCTAGTTCACAAGTTCACAGGTGGAAGGAGATTTTGTCCCAGGATGGATCATATCCATACCTGATTTAGAGTATGAGATTTGGGACTTTCAAGCTGATGCCATTGAAATAAGAATTTGTGCTTAACTGTGATGTGTTGAGACATGTAGAGATGTTGGGATGAGGTGCATGTATATTCATGTGGGATGAGTGTGAATCTTTGGGGGCCAGAGGGTGGACTGTGTTAGGTTGAAAATTGCCCTCCCCCCAAAGGTATTACCTCCTAATCCCTGGGATCTGTAATTGTTACTTTTTTTGAAAAAAGGGCCTTTGGAGATGTGATTAAGTATCTTGTGATGGGGAGATTATCCTAGTTTGTCCCAGTGGATCCTAACGTCATCACTAGTGTCCTTATAAGAGAGAGACAAAGGGAAATTTCCCACAAAGAGGAGGCAGTGAGACCATGGTGGCTGAGACTGTAGTGATGCATCCATAATTCAGGAAATGCTGGCAGCTGCCAGAAATGGAAAGAGGTGAGTAATGGAGTCTTCCCTAGACCCTCTGGGGGAATCACAACCCTGCTAAGACTTTGACTTCAGACTTCTGGCCTCCAGAACTATGAGAGAATAAAATTCTGTTGTTTTAAGCAACCAAGTTTATGGTAATCTGTTATAGTAGCCATTGGAAACTAGCATACTAAGTTTTTCATTTAGTCTAATCCTTAACAATTATTTTATGTAAAGATCCTGTGTAAAAATGCCTGTGGGTATATGTTGATGTATGTTGCAAACTGTTGATAGCACATGTATTGATTAAAAACATTTGGACTTTCAGCAAGTTGATAAACAACTTGGTTTAAATGACAATTTGGTTAAAAGCAAGGCTTTCAATATTTTCTATGCCATCAATT
>NW_012148530.1:1156836-1159168 GCF_000956105.1 Propithecus coquereli | reverse complement strand
CCAAGTGCCCATCAATACATGAGTGGATTAATAAAATGTGGTATATGTATACCATGGAGTTCTACTCAGCCACAAAAAACAATGGTGATCTAGCATCTCTTGTATTATCCTGGATGGAGCTGGAGCCCATTCTTCTAAGTGAAGTGTCCCAAGAATGGAAAAGCAAGCACCACATGTACTCACAATCAAACTGGTATTAACTGATCAACACTTAAGTGCACATATAGTAGTAACATTCATCAGGTGTTGGGCAGGTGGGAGCGAGGAGGAGGGGATGGGTATATTCACACCTAATGGGTGCGGTGTGCACTGTCTGGGGGATGGACATGCTTGAAGCTCTGACTCAGGTGGGGCAAAGGCAATATACGTAACCTAAACATTTGTACCCCCATAATATGCTGACATAAAAAAAAATTAAAAAAGAAAACTGGGTGTTATTGAATGAGACTCTCCTGCTCCAGCCCAACAGATTGGGAAAGTCAAGAAAAGACTCCCTTATCCTTTTTTTCCTGTTCTGTCTTTCCTGATGAATGGCAAAGAGGAAGCCAGGTTTCCTATGCCAGGAAATGTACTGTGTTATGAAAGCAATTAATAGGTTCGGCATCTAAAATTTGCTGATGTTGTTTGTATATAATTCTTCTGGCTTGTATTTTCTTCCAAATAAGTACACATAGCATCACAAACTATTTTGATATTTTTACAATTAATGAAAACTTGGTTGTTAGAAATATTTATGCTGTGGAGACTGATACTTATCACTTGTGGAAAAGCTTTGAAAACAGAAAAACATCTCTGAACTTTATATATTTTGTGACATAAGAAATGAATATTCTTCCATGGTGTGTGACTAATGGTTTTAAGTGTTTATAATGAATGATTTGGCTTCACTAAAAAGGACGTGTTCACTTCATTCTACAATGTGGTAGCCAAGAAAATTAATGGAACTTAAGTTGGAAAGACAGAAGCACTCAGAAAAATGCTTTAAAGCTAATTAAACACAGCTTATGGCAGCCTAACAGTGATTTATCCCTGTAAACAGTTTGATACGTATGAACACTAACAACTGGAATTCAAATTCAAGGCAAAGGCTGTATTTCATTGAGAAATGATTATATTGCTTTAAGGTATAATATAAATACATTTATTTGTTAATATTTTGAATTTTAAAGGCTCTAATTTGTCAATCCTAAAAGTAATTCAATGCTAAAAGTAATTTACTTTCTAAGTGGCAAATTATACCCAATTAACTTCAATCTAGGTGACTGTGAACTCAGTTCTCACACTGACTGGATGTATTCCAATTTGTTTCAGCCTGTGTATCCCTATGTTTAAGCATCATGTTCTTTCAGTGATTTATTCAATAAGCACTTACTGAGTGTCCACTTTGTGTCAGACATTATACTTGTTGAGGAGAATGTTAAGATTAATTAGTCCTGGCCCTGTCCTCAAAGAGTCAGATGAGCCAGTAGATGACAACACACTATGAGAGTTATGGAAGTAGGCATTGGGGGGCTTGATGAATTTTAAAAGACATGTATAACCCTAGATGAGTTTGGGGGCATTGCTGAAAGGGATGCGTTCTTTAAAAAAAAAACCAGCATAACTGAGATATAAGTCAAATACCGTACAATTCACCTATTTAAAGTGTATAGGGATGCATTCCTAAACAAGGCATTGTCTTGGTCACGTTCTGGAAAATGAATGCAAGTTGCCTAGTTGTTTGGCCTCGTAAGGCAGGAGCATGTCACATGTTCTAAAACATAGAAGAAAACATGATTCTCTGGGAAGAGCTGACACTAGTTCAGGCTACCTGGGGTGCATAGCTGGGAAGGGACAGAAATGGTAGATGAGGTGGTAGGGGTAGGTAGAAGCCAGATCAAGAAGGGCCTGTTTGGACTTAAATCTGAGAGTAATGGGAACCATTCAAAGGTTTTAAGTAGGGAAGTGAGTTGATCAGATTTAGAAAGTTTTAGAAAGATCACCCTGACAGCAGAGTAGAGAATGGGTAAGAGGTGGGTAATGGTGGAAGACAGAGCCTGGTCGCAGTCTAGCTGAGCTCTGTCACCTCTAGTACTGACTAAGGCAAAAACTTTCAGAGTTGGGAAGGGGGAGAGTGGAACTGATGTGAAATGAACTAAAGAGGTACTAGCAGGACTTGAAGATCAACTGGTTGTGGGTAAAATGAGAAGAGATGTCTCTCAAAGTCTTATTGCATGGATGAAAGCAGTGGAACTACAAGCAATAAACAGAGAATAGAACAAGAATCAATTTTGGCTGGGGGAGGTGATCCTAAAATATTTGCAGATGGAACATACCTAAATAATAATAAGAG
>NW_012148530.1:1154350-1156786 GCF_000956105.1 Propithecus coquereli | reverse complement strand
GTATCCTTAGGGAATTTGCAATTTTCTTTGAAAGGAGCTAGGTCAAGAAATGAAATAATAGCTAAGATATATTGCTATTTATCACGAACTCTCAGTTGAGAGTCCAGAATCTAAATATTGGACATAAGAGAGGAAGAGGTATCATTGAGGCTTTTTAAGTAGGGTAGAGGGATTGAACTACTCATAAAATTTATCAAATTTTCATTGAAAAAGTTATGCATAAAACTATTGCCTCCAAGGAGCTTATAATCTAATTTGGAAGACTGAAAAAAATGATGCAAATGATTACCTGATGATCAACATAACACTGTAGTATGTGCCAAATACGAATCTGATACAGAATCAGAAGGCAGGATTTGAATATGATCTCTGCTACATTCCAGCTGTGCAAGCTTGGATAAGTCACATCACATCTCTGAATACCTTTATCCTCATCTGTATAGTATAGATGCTTATAATGCCTGCTTTATAGCATTGTTGTGAGACTTGTATAGGAAATTTGAAAAAGAATTAAAAACATTACATAAATGCATGTGGTAATCCTGCATCTTGGGGTGGTTGGGAAGTTTTTACCAAAAATTTGGGGCTAGATTTGTTCATGAAAAGATGACTGGAAATGAAAGGAAGATAAAACAGAACTAATCTGAGTAAAGACATATAGGTGAGATGGGTAAAGGTGTACCCAGTAAATAATTGTACTGAGGTCCTAAAGCCACACTGAAGGGTCCCTATTGGGTGGTAGGAAGTCAAGTCAGGAAGGTGGTTAGGTACACAACGTAGAGGTCCTTGACTGCAAGTTTGGAAAATAAACTTTATTCACTTGCTGTTGAAGTTTTGCAAGAAAAAAAATAACATAAAAGAAACTCTTTAGAGGCGATTTACGAGCTACCGGTGTGTGCAGAATGGATGGAAAAGAAAAGGGACTGGAATCAGGATGCTAATTAGCAAGTTATTTTGGCAGAACAGGTGTGTTGGGAGGCCTCAACTAGGGTGCTAATAGACATGAATGAGTTCAGTAGGGATAGTGAGAACTCAACATATCTGAGCCATAATTATTATTATAAGGGAAGAATTATAGGACTTAGTACCTGGATGTGAGGCTGGGTGTGATTATTTGTTTAAAGTATTGTTTCAGAGACAATATAAAGTAAATGTGTGAGAGACAGAGAATATAAAAGGTGAGAGAGAGAGAGGGAAGAGGAGAGAAAAAGGAAGGAGATAAGAGACAATGGACGTGAGAAGCAGGTTATAATGTATGATGTGACTGAGTTCTAAATATCTGTGTGACAGTTATTTGGACTCTAACTCATTTTCCCATAGAAATGTTATAAAGGGCAGACTGACCAGCAGGTCTATGTAGACCATAATGTAATGTGAGGAGCCTATATTTACTTTGAAAATAATACTATTGGAATCCTGTTATAATAATAAGCCAAAACTGAGAAAAGAATATTAAATAGGAAATGAGGAATGCTCAGGGGATGTTTTCCTCCCCCAAAACTGCCTGTTTCTCACTTTTAGCCAGAAGCAGACATTGCTTTGGGTTTGCTCCTGCCCTTCCCACTCCCACTTTATTCAAGACTTATTCCTGTCTAGAACCTTGGCACTAGGATAAATTTCCATTCCAAGAAGCATGGCCTTCAGATTTTAACCTTTTCCTTCTTTTCTTCCTTCTTCCCAAAATTCACTGGGTAAACCGTATATTGTGTGGTTTAGTGGTGAGAGAAACACAGGTACTGCCTCATGGAAGCTTATAGCCTAGTGGGAGATAGATGGTAAAAGGATAAAGAAAAATGAAATCATAATGTTCAGAAAGATAGGAAAACAAGGTGCTGAGGCAGAGAATAATGGGAATGGGGTAGTGGATGTTATTGAGATGCAATCTCTCCTCCTAAACCCAGTAGATAGAAAACTGGGATTTTTTTCTTGCTGATTTTCTTGAGTTTTATATAGATTCTAGTTATCAGTCCTTTATTGGATGTGTAGCATGAGAATATTTTCTCCCATTCTGTAGGTTGTCTGATGGCTCTCATGATAGTTTCCTTGGCTGTGCAGAAGCTTTTTAATTCGATCAGGTCCCATTTATTTATTTTGTTGTTGCTGTGATTGCCTTTGGGGTCTTCATAAATTCTTTCCCTGTTAAAAAGTGGGCAAAGGACATGAACAGAAACTTTTCAAAGGAAGAAAGACTAAAGGCCAACAAACATATGAAAAAGTACTCAATATCTCTAATCATCAGGGAAATACAAATCAAAACCACAATGAGATATCACTTAAGTCCAGTGAGAATGGCTTTTATCAAAAAATCCCAAAACAATAAATGTTGGCATGGATGCAGAGAGATAGGAACACTCATACACTGCTGGTTGGATGGCAAACTAGTACAACCTCTGTGGAAAGCAATATGGAGATACCTCAAAGAGCTACAAGTAGAAC
>NW_012148530.1:1134156-1144494 GCF_000956105.1 Propithecus coquereli | reverse complement strand
ATTTAACTTTAAAATTTTTTGTACTTTTAAAAACTTAATTTGTCCATTTTTTATTTTTCTACATGTGTAATTGTATTTAGTAACTTTTAGCCTTTATTTCTTCTATTTATGTGTGAAGTTGAAACAATTTAAATGTGTGATACTTAATGTATTATGTATATAAACCATAGTTAAGAAATACATAAATATGTATGTATAAATAAGGATCTATATGGATAAATATCATATAGTTTAATCATGTTTCAGTTACTTTGCTTATCCCCCCCCAGTGGGTTCTTAATGTCTGTTATGTTCCATTTTTGCTTGCCTGTGTTTTATTTTCTCCCATGAGCCTGCTATTGTTTTTGTAATACATTATAACAAAAATTAAGGCCTGAATTATGAGTGCTTTTGGACATTTTTTTTTAAGAGGCCAAGCTTGTCAGATTGCATTTTAATTTTTATGCCAAGAAATGAAGGACAATCAGGTTGTTTCAAAGAATCCTCAATTGTTGTACGTGGTTTTTCCTAATTTCTTACAAAGTCACTATGATTTAATTCAGGGCAGCTAGATGGATGGTGGGAACAGAGCAATATGAGGGCAGCAGTATACCAAATATACCAGTAGTTGAAAAAAAATAGTAACAAGGGAATATTCATTTTCAAGTAAATCAGCTTTTAGACCAAATTATCATTTTAAACGAACTAATTTGCTTTGGCCAATTCTTGCCAACCAAGTTACCTGTGATCTCAAAGTATTCAGTGCAGCTTTGTCCTAGTTATTCTTGTCCTGGTGCTCAATCCTGATGACTGTACTTAGTGTAACCTTTTACAGCGGGCAGTCCAAACCGTCTGCTTGCTAGTCCTCTGCTCTCTAGCCAGCCCTGTTGTACACAGGGAGCCTTGTGGCTCATGGTGAAGATTTGTAGGCAGGGATTGGGTTCCACTCTGAGCTGAGATCTGCAGAGCTCTCTGAGGATGAGCCACATTTTCTAGATTTAGGGAAGTAAGCACATATTTCTTAATTAAGGATCCTTTAAGCCTTTTTATTTTGGGAATGTTTGCTCTCATTTTTTCAGGTATAAAGACATGGGGATCACTGTAGTATGTTTGAAGACACTGGCTCATAGAAATTTTTGTTGTTTCCTTGTTTCTTTTCCTCATGCCTTTCGAATTCTTGCTAAATCACACATTATGCTTGTTTTTATGATGTAATGTTAACTGCTGAGCTGGTCCAAGTCACCATTTACTTAAGAGACAAGTAGATCTTTTGTTTAATCACCTTTTCCATGGTGTGATTATTTGGCACATCATTTTTATACATTTGGCATATCATTTTCGGCAGAAGACATGCATAAAATCCTTAGGGAAAGTGAATGTTGCATTGCTGTGATGATTTCCCATGTGGAATAATCCACTTTATTATGCTGGAAAAGTGGAGGTGTCTTTATTTACCCACTTGGCTATATTTTTATTTTGATTGAGAAGAAAGGTAAGAGGAAAACCTCCCACTAGTTCTATTGTTGTTGTTATTGTTCTTATTTGATTTGCAATTGCATGGTAAGGTTTTTAAGTCTTTTCTACAGATTTGTAATACTTTTTCTCACCCCTCTTTCAGGCTGCAGGAGTGGCACATCCTTGGTATGTGTTGTGTAAACCAACTTTAACATGAAATTCATATCTGCTGTTAAGAAATTCACACAGCACTTCTTAATGTGAAGGCAACCCACATTTAACAATTTAGATAATACAATTTGAAAATTCAATTGTATTTATCATAACAATCCCTTTCAAGTTCTAGGGATTATGTTTTAAAACGTGATTGAAAATAACTCTTACAATGCATTTTGAAATAGTCTTTATCTAAATTAAATAAATTTAATTTATCTGGGAGTGATTAAATTTATCTATAGGAGTGATTAAATTTATAAGCAGTATCTACAATTTTTTGGTATCCCGACATTTGGCATTGCAACGACTGTGAAAATACTACATCTAAAGATTGAAAAACTTCCAAAGCAAATGTGGGCCCATTATCTGTACAAGTTAGTTAATAAAATCTCACCAGGTTTGATCATGGATCTGTTTGATTCCTTACTATTATAAAGGGCATAAATATCACTGGGATGGTAAAACTGGACCACCATCAAACAACTTTATAAAGCAACATTGTGGATTTTAAATTTAGAAGCTCTGTGTGTATAGCCCTGATCATTTTTTGTGGTGGTGTTCTGAAAAAATCTTTTAAAATATCATTGTCAGGACCATTGTTAAGCATTAAAATATTTTATTTGCATTTTCTTCTTCTCTATTCATCTCTTTATAATTTGAAAGAGGCCCTATTGAGCCCTGAAGTTACAAGAGGAATAAATGCAATTGAAAATATGAAATGATGTATGATTAATTCTCAGAATGAAATGATGTGTGGTTAGTTCTCAGAATGGGTAATGGATAATGAGTAAATAGACTCTCATTGTTCTTTATGTGGGCTTAGTAGTCTCACTGACTTGGGAATTGATTACATTCTTTGTTTTGAAGAGAATGGGTAAGAAGAACCATCATATATATAGGATATCAAGTCTAGATTTTAAGACTTAATATCATGTAAATAGCCTTTGACTTTAACGCCAAATTATGGGGTTATGCATAATTTTCATTATGCATAATTGTCATTAAAAACCTTTAATATCTAAGAGAAACTCAGATGAAATTCTTGGATTAGCCAAAATATAGTCTTCATTTTCAAGTTATAGGACAATGTAAAATCTATCTGATTTCTAGCATGGCTACATTTCATCTAACCTCTGTTATTGAAGTTATGTATATTTCTACTTACTTGTGCAATGGTTTTCCTGAAGGATATATTCCTATAAGTGGAATTGCTACTATAAAATATAGGCTATGCTTAACTCCTGAATTTAGTATGTGTAAATGTTTAGTGTTTCACTGAGTATGATGTTTATCATCGGTGTCTGATTGATTCAGATTCCTGTTTACAAAGTTCTATTTCCCATAGATTATTAAGGGTTTTTCACGAATAATGCATGATAAATTTTACAAAATACACTTTTAGTATCTTTTGAGTTGATTTTGTATGTTTCTCCTCTAAACTATTATTATAGTAATTTATATAAGTATAGCATATTATGTGAATATATTTCTTAATTTGAACACTCCTTGCATCCTGAAACAAACCCTACTTAGTCATGCTTTGCTTTTGTTCTAATTAAATGCTATATTTGATTTACTAGTATTAAAGTCATTTGCATTTATATTAACAGATTAGATCAGTTTGTAGATTTATTTTTTAGGTGTTATTCTTAACCGATTTTAATATTAGTGTCCTCATAATTTGAATTTATATTATTTTCATCCTTTTAATGCCTCAGAGGAGTTTAATTACATAGAAACTATCTGTTCCTTGGATATTAGAAAATATTTCTGTGGTAGGCAAAATAATGACAATTCCCCTCCTCCCCAAAGATATTCATATTATAATCCCTGGAATCTGTGAATATGTTACTTTACAGGGAAAAGGGATTTTGCAGATGTGATTAAGGTTAATGACCTTGAGATGGGAATATGGTCTGCAATTATCTGGGGAAGGCAACCTAATCATGAGTAATTAGAAGTGGAAAAATATAGAAGAGTAGTGGGTCAAAAAGATGTGACTCAAGAAGGACCTGACCTGTCATTGCTAGCTATGATACAGGAAGATACAGGCAGTAAACCAAGGAATGTGGTGGCCTCTGGAAACTGGGGTGGCCCTCTGTTTACAACCAGCAGAAAAATGGGGACCTTGGTCCTACAACTGCAAGGAACTGAATTCTGCCAATAACCTGAATAAGAAGAAAGCAAATTCTTTCCTAGAGACTCCAGAAAGGAGTACAGCCCTGCTGACTTTTGGAATTTAGTCCATTGAGACTATACTGGATTTCTGAGCCACAGGACTGTAAGATAATAAATTTGTGCTATTTTAAGGCATTAAATGTGTGGTAATAATTTGTTGCAGATCAATAGAAAACTAATATAATTTCCTTAAAATTTTTATTTTTGTCAATGCTTATTAGTCTGGCATTTCACTATTTTTTAGAAGGAAAAATAAGAATATATGAGGTCTGTCTGGAAAGTATCCAGCCATGTAATGTGAAAACTAGAGACATTTATTGAAGAAGATACAAGACCATAAGAAACATTGACATAGGACAATGACGCCTCAGTCCCCTTCAAAGTAGGCACCTTGGGACCTCACACAGTTCTCCCAGCATCTCTTAACCTAACCCATACACATTCAACATTCTCAGGTGTTCTGCTTCTTACAATCCTTCTAGAACATGGATTACTTCCAACAGATTCTCGATCATCTTTGAAACATTTGTGCCACACTTTTATTTGCGCTGCACTCCTTGCATTGTTCCTGAAAGCCTTCTGAATCATCCGAATAGTTTCTGTGGAGGAATGGTCAAGCTTAACGCAAAATTTGATGCAGATTTGTTGCTCTACTCACTCAATAATTTTGAAAGTGACGGCCTCACAGTACACCTGCTCACTCGACGCGTCCACCAGCCACTGACTAGTACAGTGAAGTCGTCATTGTTCACACGTGTGCATTGCAGTCCACTCTCTTTGGCTGCCAGGTTACATCAATGTCGTCGTGCAAACCATTCTCATTATATTAGTAATAACAATGGCTGGATACTTTCTGGACAGACATTGTATATTATATAAACATAACAAAATTCATAATAAGCCAGGTTCACAATAAGTATTACAGAGATTTAGATGGAATAGTATATATATAATATTTAAAAAATATGAATTTATAAAACAAAAAAGATATAAAATTAGATATGATCTTCAAATATTTACTTTTTACTAAGGTTAAAAATTTGTTTTCTTGATCAAACGGGCTTCATCTTTGATGTGGTGTTTTAAAATATTTTTGTTTGATAACCTCCATCATATATGAAATTTCAAAAAAGTTAATACAATTTTCAGATTTCTTTGGAAAATAGTATTTAACTTTTATTCAGCAACTGAATCAGCTATAAAGATCTTTGAAAAATCCACTTAGTTTTTAATGATTTTTCCACAATTTGTCTTGAGTTATGCAGCAACAGTCCATATACCCAAAAAGCATGGTCTTTACTTTTCAGGCTTTCGGAGGATCAGAGCCCATTTTAGAACAACTCTGGTATTATTTTGGAACATTTTTTTGTTTCAAAATGAATTGTCAGTTTTACATATGTATGTACGATACATGTTCCTTTTAACACATTGATGTATTTTATATGTGTATCACTTTCTTTGCTGATATAAAGGGGCAGGTTATTTTTCTGGATTTTGGGGGCACAGGTGGTCATAGGACTTTCCCACAATGCTGCAGTGCATACACTGTCCCTGGTCTCTTGATCCCGTCCTTTCTTCTCCAGATAGTCTTCCGCCCTCTCTGGGTTTTTAGGTATGTTATTTTAATTCATCGAACATTTGTCTTTTTGTCTTATCCTGAAAAACGCTGCTTTTGCAACAGTAACATTTTTTAGACTATCTTATTGGCCTTTAAAAAATGTAGAAATGCCTTGAGGTGTGGAAGAGAAATGCCAGTAACTGGAACTAGCTTTGCAAATGGCCTCCAAAAAGCTTTTCCTTCCTGTGGCATCCTTGCCCTCTTTTGGTAACTTACAGTCTCAAACGGGTGATACTTTTGTTGTATGTAAATATGAGTAACCTAAAAATACTGGCCAAAGCATTTTCTATTTATATTATTTATCTTTGGGTAATTTGAGTCCATACCCATGTGGGTCCTGGTCTGTAGGTCAGGGTGAATAAATTCATCCAAGATTCTTAGATAATTTTTTTTGTTTAAAGATTAATTAGAGTATAATATGGAAGTAGTAAAACTGGTAATTGCCTTGTTAAGGGTTCATTGCAAGTACGTGTATATTGGTTTCTTTTAGCTTTGACAACTGTGATTACGAGTTACTTGTCTTTATAGTTATCTTACTACTGGTAATGTGTTGTAAATCATTCATAATGATCTGTCAGTGTGGAGATTAAAAATAGGAATTGAAAAACACTGGGGAATTTACGAATATGTTCAAAGTTCTCAGTCATAGTTTTCTGAATAGTGATGAAATTATTTAAAATATTTAAAAAGCAAAAATATAATTCTATAATCAAAGTCAGCCAACCATGAAAAGACAAAAGGTAATGAATCAGGGGCAATGCTGACTTGTTGGCGCCCCCCAGTGGGAAACTTTAGATTGCTAGAGTCATCCTGCATGCAATGGAAACCTTGGGAAATGAAGGTACAGAAATGCAAGTTGGAAAGAGGGGAAAAAGGATTTGCTCAGAATGGAGAAAGAAGATAAAATTTTGAGACATGGAGAAGGAAAAGAATTGACTTCATCTATTTCACAACTTTCAAAGGTCATGGAGGAGCTGTGGAAAGACAGTTATAAAAATTTATTCATTATAGTGCCAGCACTGAGCTAAGTACTTGTGAAAGTTAAATGATAGAATGGACCAACTCTATGAGATATGTTTTATTATTTTCCCTGTGTATAAAATTGGAATGCAGAGATTTCACAGTTTAAATAACTGGCCTAGAGTGGATCAGCCGCTAGGAAATGGGCTGGTTGACTCCAGCATATAATTTTTTAACTGTTTCATCCTGCTTCTGTTATACTCTTTAGTATTAATAGTAATCATATTGTAATATTTTTAGCTAATAAGAATGATGTTTACAACATATGGGTTTTTCCTTTATTGAATGTTTAGAAATGAACAAATCACTTCTTGATATAATAGAAGAAAGCATGTAATATGCTTCTAATATTTTGATAACTGATATTAAATATCTCTCCCACTATGTAGAAAGGACCATTTTAATATAAAAATATCATTAATGTATTAGATCTGTCTTTAGTACATTGCGAATATTGCAGTACTTAAAAGCACGCTTGAGACAACATGGTCCAATTTCATGAATAAAGTAAATGCATTCATTGCATGTGGGAAAGTATAATGTGGTATTTTTCTTTTCTAAGTAATGTATTATGGACACATTTCCTTCATTATAAAGTAGTCTCTAGGAAATAGAAGCCGAACTGTTTATTCTAAAGTGTGTATTTCTATTCTTAATAAATTTTTACACAGCAATGATTTAAATGGTTACAGAGAAGCTTCTAGAACATTTTTTTCATGTCAACATTCTTTTACCACAACATTATGCAGGATTTTCCAGTTGACTTTCTGCTATTCCTCAAACTCAAACTGAAATCACAGAAGTGAAGAAAATAGGTCCATTTATTCTTACCAAATAAAATACTTGTTTCTGTCTTTACTTACACATTGTCACAGTTGCCTGAACCCAAAACCACATAGGCTGAAAGTGCAATATAAAATAGTTTGCTTGGAAAAACATATCTCTATGAAATAATTGTCACTAAATACTTTTGACTCAACAAACTGGTAACTTTCAAATGGTATTGAACGATATTACTGCTAATGTAAAATTGGCAAAGTTTGGTCAATTTCAGCATATGTATTGGGAGCCCAGGAAAATATTATCTAGGAGAATTTTATTAACAAATGTAGCTCTGAATGATTTCAGTTCTTCTGGTTAACCTCCCCCTCAATAGTCTTTTTATTACTATGCATGCTTGTGGTATTATGTTAAGTTTTGCCAAGAGTTGCTTATGTAAATCAGTTTTACATTTTAATATTGTAGTGTTTATATATTTTTACTTGGTATTTGCAAAATAAGTATTAATTCTCAGCATAATTGGACATAGGAGATATTATGACTTCTTTTCATATCTATGAAATGTATATTAATTTTTGACCAGTTTGAAAAAGACAATAAGAAAATAAATAATTTTTTCCTAATCTGGAATCTTCCCAAAATAATGTCAATATCTGATATATTGAAATAATGTAAGATTTTTGGCTATGCCTTAGTATTGACTAAGTTCAGTATTAGAATAACTCAGATAAAAGCATGTCAAATCAAATTCGGGGAATGAATTGCGGGGAAATGGACTCCTAAGGGATCCTGGGAGGTGGAAGCCAGGGTGGTGTTTGTGGACACCTGCCCATAACACTGTTTGTCCCCAGGACTTGCTGACACTGGGACTGGCTTCAGAAATAGGAGTAGAGGCAGTATATCTGTAACTAATTCCCACTAACATCACAGATTGTGTAAAGACAGACAGAGTCTTGAATAGCGGTGAAGACTCTAGGTAATGAAAGACTCCGTGCAGTAAGAAATACAGCTTCTCAGGTCTGACAGTATCATGGGCAATTGCATTTCCCCTTTAGGGATTGTGGGGGCCAAGGTCTTTGCACTGATAAAACTCTACCCATTTTCCAGCATAGAAAACTGTATAGCCACCTTGCTTCTGATAAGATTTTACAGACATATTTTTAGTTAAATTCAGAACTTAGAGTGAATTTGTGTGTGGAGTGTGTGTGTGTATCTGTATTTGAATGAGAGGAGGTCACAGGGTGGTTTCACACCAAATCATGGCCCCTTGAAAAGGAGGGCTTTATTTTGAACGATATTTATCTTAATTGGTTGCATTGAGAATATGCATTTTCTGCCTTAGAAGGATATAATTCATTTCACTCTATTTTCTTTATACTCGTAACTCTATAATTTTCGTTTTGCTTTGTGTTTTAGAGTGCTTATTGGGTGCACTGTGCTCATGTTTTATATTGCTACTTTAAAGTATCTATATTGTTTTTCTATTCTCCAGGTAATATATTTATAAAGGCTTATCTCTTCAACTAGGTTGTGAGCCCCTGTTGATAGTCATTGCTCACATAAACTTTTGTTACCTTCAAAGAGTGGAGTGACGTGGCAAACTGAATTGAGCTGAATAGAATCAAACTGAATTCCAATGTATGATTCAAGTTCAGATTTTAAAACTAAAACTATTTACTTGTCTTGTGCTAGAATTGTGATTAGCACATTGATCAGTGAGGATTGTGTTAGGAAACTCAAGATGTGAAAATAAAAATAATGGCAGACTCTTCCATTTAGAATAGAATACACTTTTTCTCATTGTTAGTGGTAGTGCTACCACCTGCCCTGATTTACTGACCAGTAGTATTGCTATTTTTCGAAAGCCCTAATGATGCAGAGGGTTTTCAAAGATATAATGATGGGGCCTAATTTCCTTGTCTTTCAAATTCCCTTTTCTGCCTGAGAGTCAATACGTATGTATAAAAACAAATGTTAATTATTTCAACTGAAGTGTCACCAAGAAAGGAGCTAAGAAAACTGAATAAGAAATGACAATTAGTGCAACAAACCACCGTTTGTTTGGGGTGATAAATGATCATTTTGGGTAAACACATTGAAAAGCTGACAGTAGAAATGCTTTTTCATGAATAAATGTGCTAAATTCATTCTTAACTTGATAGAATTAACATTAATTTTCTCTGAATCTAGCTAAAGACTTGTGCATTTAGGTTGAGCCATGTGAAGGAGTTCTCTCTCTTTCTTTCTTTCTGTCTCTTCACAAACTTTGGTCTACCCATTCTTCATGATTGCACCAGCAGGGGAATTATTAGGAAAAAAGATTGCCATAATTTACACAAATAGTTAGGTTTATGGCTGTTTCAAGACTTAGTTTGGAGGAAATGATTTAGTTTCATTAATTTTTAACTAAGGCTGTCAGACTCTGAGGGCCTTTGGAACTGTTGTACTAAATCTGAACTCCTATCATTTGACAGTTTTTCTTGCATGATTCATTATAAGTCATCTAAGGATGTGTTTAAATGAAATATCCTTCTTATTTTATCATTTGTCTTCGGTTGAAGGAAGAACCAAGATAAATTTCCTCATAGTTTCTTTTTTAAAAAGCCTTTATTTAAAACTTTAAATATCAATAGACGTTCATATAATGCCGTATCTCATGTATTTTCTTTTTTCTAAAAATTGATTATAAGTCACAGTGTTATAATAAGCATAAGTTTGAAAGTATGCATTATTTACAAGTTAAAACTCCAATTATGACTGATTCTTCTTTAATGATAAAGTCCACAATTTTTTTTAAATTAAAAATCTATTTTATTTGTTTTTAGGGAATCCCAGGATTTCCTGGAAACCAAGGATTAACGGGCCAAAAGGTGAGTATTAATAAGAGTTAGAAGGTTTGGGCCTGGACCTGCTCATTAAAAGAGTAAAGTGGTGATGCATTATTATCTTCCATAGAATACATTTTTACAATATTTATGGTCACAGTTAATTGTTCAAATATGATATAATTTTAGAAGCTGTTATTTTAACCTTGCAAATTAGTTTTGTGTTTGTCGTTTTATATAGATAATATTAATTTGGATTTATGCATC
>NW_012148530.1:1131710-1133291 GCF_000956105.1 Propithecus coquereli | reverse complement strand
TTGTTATTTTGTTATTATTTTTTATTTGTTATTCTCAGCCTTCTGACTTGCTATCTGCTGTTTCCTTATTGTTGATTGTGAGCTCATTGCTTCATTTTAATTTAGTGGAAGTTCTTTTAGTCTAACAGGAAAATGGAGAGCTGCTTCCTGCTGGTAGCCACAGATACCATTTCAGCCGCCTTTGAAAGTCCTGAGTCATCAGATACTGAAAACTTCTGCCCCCTTCTCATGGCTGGTCAATATTTAGCTTCCCAAGAGCTACTCATATACCCTCCGACACTCCCACCTTTCCTACATCTCTACCTCTGGCAAGGTTTTTGCACAGTTCCAAATCCTCAAGATTATAGTCCCGACTCAATATATTTTATTAAAATGAGAGATCTTTGAATACCTCTGCTACTTCTTGGAAGACCAGCACTCTCTCACGGAGTATGTCCTTTCCAGGGCTGTTTTGTTTTGGGCTTAGAGGGTCCTTAGAGCACCTAATCAGTGACAATCCCAGAAGTTGAAGACTAATGCTGTAGTTTTGTGCACTATTTTTTATTTATTAATTTGTGTTCACTATCATATCTCTTACAGTCAATGATATATAAGAAAGTTTCTCACTTGATTTTTTTTTCTGTTTTCTTACCTTACCAACTCTGTCTGAGCTGTTCCGTCTTCTTTTGAAGGAATAGCAAGTGTCAGTACAGATTTCACAATGAAAATATTTGACAGTAATTCCCCTAGACCCAGGTCTTTAAGGTGTTAGGTTGCTGCCTTGACTTGCTCCTTTCTTACAGTAGTGGAAGAGAACACAGAAAAAAGTTGGACTGATTGCTATTGAATTTTCATTCCATTATGCTTAGGCAGAAAATTCCTAGAAATGAGTTGATAATTAATAATTTTAAAATTTAATCTGTATTTGATTTTTTAGGGAGAAATTGGGCCTCCAGGACCACTAGGAAAAAAAGGAGCTCCAGGGATGCCCGTATGTTAATGTCATTATTATCAAAGTGTTTAAAATATTGTTACTACATAGCAGTAGTTCATATTCAGTGGTTCACAAAACTGTAGAAATACAGCAACGAGATTTTTGAAGTTCACTAATTCCATTCACTTGTATGAAAAATATTACATTTACGTCCATTTTTCTGGAGGGGTAAAGATTTCTTCAGATGCTTAAAAAGTTGGCCACCAAACATAGGTCAGAAACCCTTACTGTAGATAAATCAGAAAACAAATATGCTAGCTATAATATTAATTTTAAAAAATATTAAGTACCATGAGAAAGTCTAAAATTCAGTGAATGTTCTTTTTTCACTTTTTAAAAAATTTACAAATTTATTACACTGATAAAGGAGAACATGTTCAGAAGAGTTAGTGTGGGATGATCCTAAATCAGTGAGCAAATTATTTTAGATGTTTCAGGAATTGAAGGGACATATAAATTTGATATTAGATATTATGAAAATCCTGTCATGCATGTATAAAATTCCCAAAGTAAAATAATTTCTAAATTGCCAGAAGTGATGTTGATTTTAATCTATGAATCAAATTGCCTGTAATATTATAACTTTTTTTAAAGTAAAACAAATCACT
>NW_012148530.1:1113825-1131115 GCF_000956105.1 Propithecus coquereli | reverse complement strand
TATGGTTAAAAATATAGCTATTTTGTAACTTGAGAGATTACTCAGAGAATTTATTACATTGTAACTTTTTCAAACTATTGTTCAAGATAATAGAAATTGTAAGTAATGTTGATAAAGATAACATCTATGAATAAACCTAATTCTTAGCCATCATGACAAAAGGAAGAAAGTAAGAGTGTAGAAAAAATAAACTTTTCTTTACATCTGTCCTTTACTAGCTCTCTAGCCATTTTTGGTATTTGTAGGTTTTTTAAGTAACAGAATTATAAGGGCTCTGCTAACCTTCATGCTATATTGCATGCTATCTTGCATAGCTTGGTTCTTTTTTTTTTTTTTTTTTTGAGACAAGGTCTTGCTCTGTTGCCCTTATAGTTTGATTCTTTACTTTTATTATCCTTTATTTGGATGTTTATGGGAAGTTTCTGTAATATTATATTATAATTTAGTGGATTAATTATTATAAGAATGTGTGACTTGGAAATGAATTTAGTGTCATTTAACATTTTTTCCTGTGTTACGCTTGAAATTCCCTTTTAAAAATGTAGGGTTTGATGGGAAGCAATGGCTCACCAGGTCAGCCTGGAACACCAGGATCTAAGGTAAATATAATAAAATTAATAAGATTAAGAAATTAGTGCAATCACAGTGGCCATTTATAACTTCAGTGAAAATCCTGACTTACTACACTAACTTTATTTTGAATGAGGTTTTCATTCTATGAGCAATCACTTGTAAGAATGAAATCTTAGGCAAAAGCTTAGCTTATGAAAAAAGCTGAAGTAAAACAAATCTGGTTTAAGCTGGAGAGGGTCTGGAATCCCTCGCCACTTAACCTCCTACACCCTTTTTGGTGTCTCGTAGGCACTGAGGGATGCTTAGAGCTCCGCAAAGCTCAGTGCCAAAACCACCAATCTGGAGCGTTAGTAGTTATCAATGAGGATAGCGTTTTACCAATTTTCTACTCCTATTTTTGGCATTTTTATTTAGTGGAATGTATATGTAGTTTTTATTGTAAAATGCCTTATTATGCATTCACTTATTTAGGCCTATGGGTAAGGGAGCATATTATCTTTATTTTCAGAATTTAAGAAAGTAAGATAAACTTGACAAATATATTTAGGATGTCAGGTTAGTTATTCTCAAGGTAGAACAAAATCTTTGAATATCATGATTTGACCATTCTCTAAGGACACAGAATCCTGTGCTAAGACAATTATTTTTTTTCCTTGGTTAGTCAGAGGCTCAAACCAAGTACATTCTGGCTAGACTCAGGAAACTATTCTCAACTATTTAGCGAGTAGACTCTAGGACAACCTTCCAAAAGGCAGTGATGGAATTGCTGTTTTGGAAGCATTCAACCTTTGACTAGACATTGTCCCGGGGGAAAGACTCTGGCTTACAAGATGAGTAGATGACCTCATCTATTTTACTTTTAATTTCTAAAACTATTATACTTAGAAAAAGAGAAAGGATAAAATGTCACGGGAGCCCAATAACAGGAAAAAGTAGTTGCTCTTTGATCAGTGGTGGACCACTGTGGATCCTTGAAGTATTGCAGGTTCCAGCAGCTATAGGTATGCAGAGAGTTGGTATAAAACCTTTGAATAACTAGGATTCCTAAATAGAAGTTCTCCATAATTTCTAAAGGTCATTTTGTAAGAATACACCCCTTATGAATGGGGCACAATGGGCTCTCCCATTGTCTTTTGGATGCTCTAATTCTTAAGAATGCAGCCTAAAATTTCATCAGCCTTTTTAATTAGCTACATCACACTGTTGGCTCGCACTGAGCTGGAGGTCAATTAAATCTGTTGGATTTTCCATAAACGATTTTACAACAATGTGTTTGTGGCATCTACCACTTCTGTAGATTGTGCTGATTTGGCTGGGTTGGCAAGTGGGTGTTTCTAGCATCACAGTTTGTTTATTTTTACATGGATTACTCTGAAGTTTGGTTTCCCTCATCTTGTGTTGGGCAATTGTTTTCTTAAAAATAGATCCAAGATGTTAAAATTATTCCTAGTAAACGTAATCTTTTCACTGAACACATTTCAATTTTTTTTAATGTGGTGTATGAGCCCAGGTGTTGGAAATGGTCTCTCGCAAAGGGCCAGATAGTAAATATTTCAGTCTTTGTGGGCCATATTGTCTCTAACGCAACTACTCAATTTTGCCATTGTAGAGCAAAAGCAGCCACGGACAATACATAAAACGCATGGGTATGGGATGTGGCTGTGTCTCAGTTAAACTTTATTTCAAAACTCGCATTGGGCTGGATTTGGCCCCTGACTGACCTCTCAGTTAGCTTTTTTCTGCTAGTTTTGTCAACTATATTTTTGCGTATGTTGTCAGTAGCACTGGTAGAAGTTCTAGGGTGAGACCAAAAAGTTGTATTAAATAAGGCAGAGAAGAGGCCGAAACTGTGATAGATCTTTAGAAAACTTCTGGTTTAGATTATAATACTTGAAAAAAATCTGTTGAAACATTTATAAGCCTACTTTACCATACTATATTTCAGTTTTTAGAAATATTATCTAAATGATATTATGCTATATTAACATAATCAAATCCTATTACTTGTAACAAGTCTTATCTGTGAGTTTCGGCTTAATCACTTGAAAAGTTAGAAATTTTAAGGAACCATCATTATTCTATGGTTCAATAATGCTATTATGTGTTAAATACTTTAATGAAGTCCAGTATTACATTTACATATTTCTTACAATGAGCAGCCTAGAAAACTTTCTAAAAACTGAAAATGAAGTTGATTTGCTTTACTCATTAGTGAACCCAGGTTGACTCTGAGTGATCATTGGCCTCCTCCTCTAGATATCACACCAACCTGTTTAATCACGGGCTTTTGCCAAACACCAGGTTATAATATCAGGGATCAAAGTATTTGAAAACCAGAATTTGATAATCTCTCCTTATTAGCTAGCAGGCTTGTTCTCTCTTCTTATATTCAACTTTCTCTTTCTGTATTACATTCTTTGCTCTATCAATTTAGCCTTGTTCCCCAGCTTTCTATCTGTTAGAAAGGACTGCACTGGAATCCTTAAAAAGGAGCACAAATTAAACATTTTCTTATTTACACTTCTTCAGAAAAGCCATTGTACATTTGAAGCTATTTTTTTCAATTGCATACTGAAGGCAAATCACACTGAGAAAGTGAAACAGGACGATGACGAGGAACTCAGCCCAGAGGATGCTATTGAAGTGCATGGCTCCCACCTGTGCAGTGTGGAGTCTGAACTTATTCATGCTGATCCCTAAAGATTTGAATCTCTTCCCTTGTACTTGAAGCTACCAGCTTTTAACACATTCTTTTAGAGAGCTTTATAAACATGTGGAGTGAGTCCACATTAAACGAGTTTTTCTTAATAAATAAGCTTAATGTACAGCATCTATGTTTCAATTAGAAAGTTAAAAATGCAAAAAATATTTTAAATATATTCCCTAAGTTTCCATAGCAGATATAGTGTGACAAAATTTTTTTTTTAATTCAAATGTTTTCGATGCACTGACAGGGGAACAAAGGTGAACCTGGCCTTCAAGGGATGCCTGGGGCTTCTGGGCTCAAGGTAATTGCGATGTTCTACATTTGGAAATATTTTCAAAGAAATTATAATGTAAATTGCCATTGTTACTTTAGAAAATTAACATTTTGTATCCCTTTAGAAAAGTTCCATGAAATTAAGGATTACCTTTATCACAAAATTAAAGTACATGAAAGGAAATGTTCAATGTAGTGTTTCATTTCTGTTTTTTAGACACTTTGTTTATTGAGTAATAAAGACATAAAAGAAACTTTGGCTTATTTTATCTAGAAATGGTAAAAATTATGAGCATACTCTCCGATCCAGGGAATATCCCTGTTAAACAGCTCAAAACAAGAGTGTGTAGCTCCCACAAATGGTACTGTTCCTTTATTTGCTAATTAATTGGACTTTCTTCTTTGGTGTGGAACTCACAATTGCTTTCAGCAGTTTCCTCTGAACCAAATGGTTGATATTTATTTCAATGGGATTTTAAATTCACATCCAGCCTTTAAAAATCTAGAGCAATATTCAATAGCTAGGGAGTGTGTACAATGAGCAAAGAGAATAAAACTTGGTTTCCACAAAAGAGAGTGGTCTTTAGTTAATGTGATACAGTTATGGGCTAATGGTAAAATAAAAACAAAACAAAAAAACATGAAGCATGTTCAGGATTGTGTTCCATATCTTACAAATATATCCTAAATATTGTCAATGCATTGTCAATTTATGCTTGCAAAGAACTTATTTAAGGCCTTTAAAAAACCTTTACTTCACAAAGAAAAACACTACAGGATGATGGAGAGTAAAGAAATTGAGTTACGATAACGCATCTAATATGTCCTGTACTGAAAACAGCTCAAGAATTAATTTCTAAGAAAATAATATTCCATATATATAAAGAAAAAAATATGTTATTAAATTTAACTATGAGGATGTTCATTCCAATGTTGTTTATAAAAATAAAAATTATGTAAACTGTATTATTTAACAGTAGGAATTTTATTAAATAAAATATAGTAGCTTAATAAAATTGAATAGTCTTCTGTAATTAAGAATAATGTTATAATGGCATATGAAGAACAATTATAATAATATATTTTGAGATTAAAAGTCATAAAATTTTGCATATACAGTGAACACATTTTAGTAACCAAATTGTGCATGCAGGTTTGTGAGTTAGGGATAGAAAAAAAACACATAACAAAATAAAAACAGTGGGTAATGAGACTTTCAAAAAATTTTATTACTTCTATTCATGTATCACTTTTGTAACAAGGAAATAAATTTTTTAAAGTAGCAATATGAGAAAAACAGTTTCAAGGAGAAAGAAAGTGTTAGTAAATATGTAAACAAAAAGAAATACCCGTGTTTATTAATTTTACTACTTTATTATTTACTTTATTTTTGAAATTATAAAGTATAATAATAGCACCAAATACTTATTTTAAAATATGAAATGCTGTCAGAATTTTTCAGCTGCCAAAGACAGAGAGAAACATAAGAAATTTTATTGGGATTCCAGTAAACTTTTTATTCTTTACTATTTCTACGGTAACTCCGTTAAGAAATGTTTTAACCATACATTTTAAATTTGAGGTGTTGTATAGAGATAAAAACAGTGGTAGGTTTTTGTATATGCATAGGTCCATGATCTTTACAGAATTTCTGTGTTACCTAGGGAGAACCAGGAGCAATAGGCCTCCCAGGAGAACCGGGATACATGGGTTTGCCTGGAATTGAAGGAAAAAAGGTATGCATTGGTTAGGATATATAATTCAAGGCTTACTTGAATGTAAGGCTACTTACATGTAAGTTTTCCTTTTATGAAATTAGCGTAGTAGGACTGGTTATATTTTTAATGATAAAGTACCCTATGTTTTTAGTGTATGTATAATGTGTTCAGTCTGATGCTAATAGCTATGATATGTTTCATATTCCTCTATGGGTATTATCTACTAGATGAAGACATTAGAAGAGGCATGCAGATCTGAAAATATAAATGTATAATTAAGTAATATCCTGCAAATTCAGATTGTTTGCCATCAATCCAGGTGAGTCAAGAACTTTTTTAGGAAAATTATCCAGTGTCAAGCACTCCTACCAAAATATGACTACCACTCTTATCAAAACTGGGTCAAAAGTCTGAAAGGCTAAAAATTATACTCACAAAAGGCTGGGCACCAGGGCTCATGCCTGTAATCCCACCAATTTGGGAGGACATTTTGAGCCCAGGATTTGAGACCAGCCTGGGCAACATGGCGAGATTCTGACTCTACAGGGAAAAAACAAAAATTAACAGGGTGTGGTAAAGCATTCCTGTAGTCCTGGCTACTTGGAAGGTTGAGGTGGGAGGATTGTTTGAGGCCAGGAGATCAAGTCTGCTTTGAGCTATGATTGTGTCACTGCACTGAAGCCTGGGCGATAGAGCGAGACTCTATCTCTAAAAAAATAAAAAATAATTATACCCAAAATGTTTGACCCTGAATTTCTTATCTATGAAACAATTATGTAGAAGTTCATTTAAAATTAATTTAAGGGGTTTAAAATACAAATCGAATATACTCATTTAAAATGTTTTGGTGAGGTAAGACAACACTATGTTATCCCTCATCTCTCTATTTCTTTTTTAAATTTTTAAAAATTTTTTATTTTTAATTATCACAGGTATATAATAGTTGTATATATTTATAGGGTACATGTGATGTTTTGATATGTGATATGTTTTGATACAATGTGTTTAATCAAATCAGGGTATTTGAGCTATCCAGCACCTCAGGCATTTATCATTTCTTTGTCTTAGAATATTCCTTAGAATATTCCAATTCCACTCTTTAAGTTATTTTAAAGTATATCCTTACTGTTGATTATATTCACTCTGTTGTGCTATCAAATATTGTTCATCCTATGTAACTATATTTTTGTACCCATCAACCATCCCCACTTTATCCTTCCTTCTCCTCTACACATCCCAGCCTCTGGGTCTGGTAACCATGAATCTACTCTCTATCTCCATGAAATCAATTGTTTTAATATTTAGCACCCACACGTGAATGAGAACATGTGAGATTTGTCTGTGTTTGGCTTATTTCGCTTAACATAATGTTCTCCAGTTCTATCTATGTTGTTGCAAATAGCAGGATTTTATTCTTTTTAGGCTATGTAACATTCCATTGTGTATATGTACCACAATTTTTTTATCCATTCATTCATTGATGGACACTTAGGTTGATTCCAAATCTTGGCTATTATGGATAGTGCTGCAATAAACATGGGAGTGTAGATGATGTCATTTTGATATACTGCTTTCTGTTCATTGGGATATATACCCAACAGTGGGATCGTTCTGTCATATGGTAGTTCTGTTTTTAGTTTTTTGAGGAACCTCCATACTGTTCTCTATAGTGGTTACACTAATTTAATGTTTTCACTAACATTGTGTAAAGGTTCCCCTTTCTCCATATCCTCTCCAGCATTTGTTATTGCCCATTTTTTTCTACAAAAGCCATTTTAACTGGGGTGAGATGATATCTCATTGTAGTTTTGATTGGCATTTCTCTGATGACTAATGATGTTGAGGATTTTTTCATATACCTGTTGGCCATATATATGTCTTCTTTTGAGAAATATCTATTCATATTCTTAACCCATTTTTAGTTGTATTATTTGATTGTTTCCTATTGAGTTGTTGGAGCTCCTTGTATATTCTAGTTATTAATACTTTGTCAGATGGGTAGTTAGCAAGTATTTTGTCCCATTCTGTGGGTTGTCTCCTTGTTGATTATTTCCTTTACTGTGCAGAAGCTTTTTAGCTTGATATAATCCCATTTGTCCAATTTTACTTTGGGGGTGTTACTCAAGAAATCATTGCTCAGACCAATGTCCTGAAGCATTTCCCCAATGTTATCTTTTAGTAGTTTCATAGTTTTGGGTCTTAGATTGAAGTCTTTAATCCATTTTGATTTGATTTTTGTATGTGGAGAAAGATAAGCACCTAGTTCATTCTTCTGTATATGGATATCCAATTTTCCCAGCAACATTAATTGAAGAGACTGTCCTTACCCCACTGTAGCTTTGTTGAAGATAAGTTCACTAAAGACATGTGGATTTATTTCTGGGTTCCCTATTCTGTTCCATTGGTCTATATGTCTGTTTTTATACCAGTACTGTGCTGTTTTGGTTACTACAGCTCTGTAGCATAATTTGAGGTCAGGTAATGTGATTCTTCCACTTCTGTTCTTTTTGCTCAGGATGGCTTTGACTATTCTGGGTCTTTTGTAGGTCCATCTAAATTTTAGGATTTTTTTCTATTTCTGTGAAGAATGTAATTGGCACTTTTATGGGGATTACATTGAATCTGTAGAGTGCTTTGCATAATATGGACATTTTAACAACATTGATTCTTCTAATCCATGAGCGTGGAATATCTTTCCATTATTTTATGTCTTCTTCAATTTCTTTCATCAATGTTTTATAGTTTTAGTTGTAGAGATTTTTCACTTCTTTGGTTAAGTTTATTTCTAGATATTTCATTTTATTTGTAGCTATTATAAGTGGGATTACTTTCTTGGTTTTCCTTTACAGATACTTTGTTGTTGGCATATAGAAATGCTACTGATTTTTGTGTGCTAATTTGGTATCTTGCAACTTTACTGAAGTCGTTTATCAGTTCTAATAGTTTTTTGTGGAGTCGTTAGGTTTCTGTAGATACAAGATCATATGGTCTGCAAACAAGGATAATTTGACTTCTTCCTTTTCAATTTGGATGCCCTTTATTTCTTTCTCTTCTATGATTGCTGTAGCTAGAACTTTCAGTACTATGTTCAATAACAGTGGTGAAGGTGGGCATCCTTGTCTTGTTCTACAACTTATAGGAAAGGCTTTCAGTTTTTCTCCATTGAGTATGATACTCACTGTGGATCTGTCCTATATGGTTTTTATCATGTTGAGATAAATTCCTTCCATTTCCAGTTTTTAGGGAGTTTTTATCATTAAGACATATTGAATTTTATTGACTGCTTTTTCAGCATCAATTGAAATGATCATATGGTTTTTGTCCCTTGTTCTGTTGATACGATGTATCACATTGATTGATTTTCCCATGTTGAATCATCCTTGCATCCCTGGGATGAATCCTACTTGGTCATGATGAATGTTGTTGAATTTGGTTTGATAGTATTTTGTTGAGTAATTTGCATCTATGTTCATCGAAGATATTGGCCTATAGTTTTCTTGTGTGTGTGTGTGTCTTTGTCTGGTTTTGGTATCAGGTTGATACAGGCTTCATAGAATGAATTTGGGAGTATTCCCTCCTTAATTTTTTGTAAGAGTTTAAGTAGGATAGGTATTAATTTTTCTTTGAATGCTTCGTAGAATTCAGCAGTGAAGCTATCAGGTCCTGGGCTTTTCTTTGATGTGAGACTTTATTACTGTTTCTACCTCGTTACTTGTTATTGGTTTATTCAGGTTTTGGATTTCTTCCTGGTTCAGTTGTTGTAGGTTGTATGTGTCTAGGAATTTATCCATTTTTTCTAGGCTTTCCAATTTATTGGCATATAGTTGCTCATAGTAGTCTCTAATGATCCTTTGGATTTCTGCTGTATCAGTTGTAATCTCTCTCTCTCTTATTTTGGTCAAGCAAGGGAACCTTGACCTTCATCTGAAGTATTATTTGGAGTTTTTGAGGAACAACTGATGCCCTTTTGCCTAAAAATTCCATGTCATTGCAGGTGCATACATTTCAGGTTAAATATAAACATACTGGCTTTTGTTCTGAAAAACTTTTATGTCTCCATCTTCACATCCCTTGCTGTTTGTTTTCTACCATTTCATTTTCTATCCATCATGTATTATCTACTTGACCCCTAGGTTATTATATGTAGTGTGCTCCTGGACCTTTTTGTTCTGATGAGCAGTAGGCAGCACTTGCTGAGACAGAGATAACCCCTTACAGCAACAGTTAAGTGTTAGACTCTCAGTGAATGTTAAGGAAATCTACTGTGGATGTATGATTGGGCTTAAGAGAATTTTCTTATTCAAAAATTTGCTGTTTACAAAAAATCTATATTTTCTTTGTTGTAAACACAAAACTGTACTCTATACTTAAATAGCATGATGAGGTAGAAAGGAAATTTAAAAACAGTGTCCAAGCCCCACTTTGGACAAGTGCTTACCTTTCCTAATCTGTAATTTCATTAATTATATAAAGGAGGATGTTGTATTATACTAGTTGGTCTCTAATTTTCCTCCTAGCTGAGAAATTCTATGAAACTTATTATTATGAAATATGAATTTTTCTCCAAAAGCTCATTTTTGAAGCACATATTTTCTAAACTATCATTGAAACATTATATTTTACTTTGTCATTGTTTCCTATAAACTTGTGGCTACTAATAGCTTAATGGAAGATTTTCAGTTTGATTTCATAAAACAACATTTGTTAAAATGAGTCCTCTCTTGTTAGTTTGTTTAACCTCAGACTGTGAACAATATAGAAAAGTTTCTTCTTTCTGGTAAAATAGAAATTGTGGTAAATTTGCTTTCAAATGTAGGAGCACAAGAAAGCATTCTTTTAGAATATCATTTTGACATAATGTGGTTTTGTTCTCTTCCCAAATACTGTATTAGGATCAGCTTCTGTATATACAGGCACTTGTGGAATTTGCATGAGACCTTATATTTTTCTCTGCTGAAGAAAAACATGTTTATTTGAAAGGATACAGAATATACTAGATTATGATATACATTTAATTTTTTTTGTAGGGGGACAAAGGAAATCAAGGTGAAAAAGGTGTTCAGGTTTGTTGTTTACTTTTTATGGGGGGGTGCTTAGCAATAAAATTGGGACTTTGTTCTTTTAAATTTCTATAATTGTTTTCCTATTTCCTTCCTGTTTCACCATCAATATCTAGTTATTAAATCCCATCTTTATGCTGCTCAGCTTCTCAGACAACATCAAATCTAACCTTAAGATTCTTCACCACTTTGCTGTTGTAGAAAACTTGGGAACCAAATGATTTAACAAAATAAAGATAGGGATTTTATTACATAGTTCTGATGTGTATTTATTTATATATTTATAGTGTGTTTGTTTCCAAAAATGATTTGAAAAATGACAAAAACGAATTTGATAAAAAAGAAAAACACTAAATACAAAACATACTCAAACTAGTATAATATATAAGGAAGGAACATTATATCAAGCTGAGGAAACCTGGGGTGATTTAGAAAGACATTTAGTTTGGGGTGTCTTAGCAACAAAGGCAAAGAGAAGAACCATGCTGCTACTTTGGGAGATGAGGATAGTTTCACCTCAGTTAATTTAAGTGACTGTGAAAGGTATTTTTCATTCACCGAAGGATGACCCTTGAATAGGATGCCACTAGTTGAGCCAATGATATACTTATCCAGAATAAATTATATCTGATGGGGGGCCGGGCGCGATGGCTCACGCCTGTAATCCTAGCACTCTGGCCGAGGCCGAGGCCGAGGCGGGCGGATTGTTTGAGCTCAGGAGTTCGAGACCAGCCTGAGCCAAGAGCGAGACCCCGTCTCTACTAAAAATAGAAAGAAATTAATCGGGCAACTAAAACTATATAGAAAAAAATTGGCCGGGCATGGTGGCACATGCCTATAGTCCCAGCTATTCGGGAGGCTGAGGCAGAAGGATTGCTTGAGCCCAGGAGTTTGAGGTTGCTGTGAGCTAGGCTGAAGACACGGCACTCTAGCCCAGGCAACAGAGTGAGACTCTGTCTCAAAAAAAAAAAAAAAAAAAATTATATCTGATGGTCTTTCAATCTTTTTAGTTTTAGAAATATAAAACTTTTTCAACCATGAATTATATTAATAAGTCTAGTATCCAGACAGTATTTTAATGAGGTTTTTAAGATTACAAATCTCAGTTATAGTGTCTGAGCTCTGCTATTCAGAATAAGCTTAAAGTAAATAGAAAAATACTTTGAAAAATTTCACAAATATAGAATTCTGAAAGCTCTAGAATTTTTAGAGGCATATAAGGAGATTTCAAATTAGAATAATAATAGTCAAAATCTACTAAGTTCATAGTCTTAACAGTCCCTACTCATTAATTTATTCTTAATAACATATATGAAACCTTTTAGAGCAGCATGACAAAATTCAGTTGTTTTTGAATATTTTTTTATGGAGGATCTTCAACTATTAGTATAATATGAGATGAATTTTAAGTACAGTTCTGTGAGTTCTAGACCCATATAATCCAGTTCCCTTCTTGGTATTACATTTGGATACTTCCTGGGTACTTCAAGTTCAACATGTCCAAGACCGAACTTGTCATCTTTCCCCATAAACCACTTTCTACTTGTAGGTTCCTTGTCACAGTAATCAGCCCTAAATATTTCTTGAACTTGGCCCCATCTTTCCATCTCCGCTGTCCTGATTATTTCTTGTCAGGCAGGGGTCCTGGGTTACTGCAGTATCGTCTTAATGCATCTCCTTGAGTCCATTCTGTTTCCTTCCCCCCATGCTTTTACTAGCATGAAATAGCTAAGCCGTGTATCTGCTTTGGAATCCTTTAATGGTGCCCCACACATTTCAAGATAAAATCTGTCCCACAAAGTGCTTCCTGGTTTGATCGAATCTTCTTTAGTGGTATCTCTTGCCACTCTGCCCACTATTATCCATTCCTGCTGAGCTGCTTTAGCCAAAAGGAACTATGTGCCTTTGTCCTGCGTCTGCTCTTCCTGGTGCACCCTCCTTTCCTTTCTCCAATTGGCCACCTCTGACTCATCCCTCAAGGCTGCATTCAAGGGTGAGTCACATTACCTACCCTCTCTGTCAGATGACCCTCCCCTCCCTAAGTTCCAGTAGTATCGAGCCCGGATGTTTAATCATGCATTGTACACTTACGAGACCATATTTTCTTCATTCTTGATTTAATTGCTTATCTTTCCTACCACACAGTAAACAACTTGAAGGCAATAATGATACCTTTGTTTCAGTGTCCCTAAGTGCCAGCAAATAGATGCTGCTCAATAAATATTGGGAATTAACTTATGTAAGTAGATGAGTAAATCACTAGGCCAGAGTGATTTGAAATTTTAATCACTAATCTATTTTTTAATCTTTCATTGAATGTATTATCTAGGCATACATCTTCCTAGAAACTGCTAATTATCTTGTTCAGTATAGGGATGAAGTAGTGCTTCCAGGTCTAGCGTGATGTCTTATATATGGTGGATGTAAAAATATTTATTGAGTGGACATGTGTTTATATCTTTATTAATTTTTCTCTCCTTGTCTTGATTTAAAGACTTTCATTAAATCTTTTTACTAAAATGTAATAATATGTTTTAATTTTTTAAAATAAAATTTTAAAGAGGTCTTTTTGTCTTTACATGTTCGCAGTCAATATCTTCCTCTCTGGTCTCTTTGAGTCCATTTGACTTCCTTCCCCCCACACTTTTATATTGCAGTTAGATGCCTCATGGGCACCTCAAGTTCATATACTGAACATAATTGTGTGATTGAAATTAATAAAATGTCCACATCCATTGGATTTTTAAACTACTTTCATAGTTTAAAATGAATGTCATAATATGAGCTCAGCAGAACATCCTCAATATCTAGAATTATTTCATGTTCACCCAGTATCAGTTGTTTTTTCCTTGTCTTCTATTCATTTTAACTGTAAGATTAGGATGACTTTCCTTTACTTCTTCTTTTCCTGTGAGTGACTAACTTTCCCATCTCTCACATAATTTACATATTTGCATCACTGCTTTTGTGACAATTCTTCTGTACTTTAGTGTAATACGTAGTTTGTATTGTGTATGTGATTGCATCATAAGTGTGCAAACTAATTAATCATGTTTATTTAATGTTGAAGGGTCAAAAGGGAGAAAATGGAAGACAAGGAATACCAGGGCAACAGGTATTTTTGTTTTTCCTTTGATGAAAAATGAAATAATGAGTTACATAAATGGACAATGCTGAGAGAGGGATACTTGCAAATAAAAGTGGGTGCAGAGAAGAATAGGTATAACATGCATTCTAAGCATACTAGGTTGAAGATGTAGGGGGTGATGGTGATAATGATTTTCTTTAATTGTTTGTTTTATATTTTCACTTTCCCATACTGATAAAATTGGTGGCTGTGAAATTTGGTTTTCAATACTTTCTTCTGGGCAAGTAAATGCCTGAAGGTGGAAAATTCCACTCATATCTTGTATGAGTTATTGGCCTGAATAACACAGTCAGCCACACAATGGCAGCATCTCTAAACTTGCTGGTTAGTCTTGATTTTCTTCTTCAAATGTGAAAAGCTGGGGCCACATGTAGTGGCGGAACATACTTGTTGCCCTTTAGTTCATTCAGAGATATAACTTACTACTCTAGAGGCTTATTAAAATGCTATCTGGAGGGACCGTGTTGTGGAACAGACACATAATAATATTGCTTTGTGTCTGCCTTGACTAAACTCTTCTCATTGGGTAGTGTTTCAGTGAGATTGTCATGTGGTCTGTGAGTTTAATCAGAGCCAGCATGGACCCAAAAAAGCATAAAAGTGATTGGTACTTACATTACATGTTTGCTGCTGCACTACCTATAGTTTGCGTGATGAGCTCAGTTCCAACTTGGTCTGAACTAAAAGGACAAGGTATATATGTGAGTCTTCCCATGGGGTAGACCTCCTTCTCTGAGTGGGAGAAACATTCAGCCATGACACCAGCTCTGGAGATAGGGGCATAAAACTGTGTAGCAATATTTCCAAGGACAGGGCCTCGGTTCCTTACTTGGAGGAGTCTGAGGGGCCATGGGGGACTACCTTGGGGCCCTATTGTTCCAAACATTCTCCCTCCTGGTCTCAGATGAAAGGTGAGTGCTCAATATTTAAAAAAGTTGAGAATTTAGAAACTAATAATAAGAACAAAAGTAACTGAGAGGAGAAGCGAATTGAGTTTGCCTGAGTACAATTATGTTCAATAAAAAAATGTCTTTTAATTTTTCTGCTCCTCCACTCCACTCGAACCCACTTGATGACACAGCCAACTCTTTCCCTAGTCCCTTCCCTGGCAACACAGATCAACCCTCTGAGTTTCCCTAAGTTAATCACACAATAGCTATAGCTGTTCTCATAGGACCTTTGCCCCTTCTTCCGTTCAACCTTCACAACCCAGGTCTTTCACCCAAAATTGTTACTCATAATAACTATCTGGAAAAGAAAAAAGATATTTCCTTTGGAATTTGAGCTCACAACCTAGCTAGCTGACTAGCTTACAGATGACACTTCCTCCAAAGTTCCATTAACTTATTTTTTCTCACTTCTAGAGGAAAATAGCGTGTCTACTCTCCTAAGGCAGGATTTGGGATCCCCAGAAAGCTTCTGCCCTAGATTTGTTGGAAGCCATGTTTCCCACCACCGGGAGCTGAGTCTATATGAAGCAACCAGGGGCCAGAACAGCTGTTGCTTTTCAGCAGCTGAATAGTCATCCCAAGCTCCTTATGTAAACAAATTCTTAGTTACCTGTCATCCTACCAAGTGCTGCATGTGTGTAATTTTTTGGCCCTCATTTTGTGAATGGAGTCCAAGTGAATGTTTCTCTCACAAAATCATCTTAATGGATTCTCAGATGACAGCTGTTTTCAGTTTCGGCTCTAATTCAGTTCTAATACTGAGAAATTGCTATTTTATCTTTCCCCTTATACTGGCTCCACTTGTAGGATTATGTCTGGTAAGGGATCGCCCCTGCATTTCTTCAGAAACAGAACTTATGAATGGCCACACAGAGAATGTTTTACTCGTTAATAGATTTTTACATAAAACTAAATATTTGGTGTTTTTATTCTCACATTTTAATTTGAGAATCTACCTTTCCTTGTGACAAATGACTTTACCTAATTCTTTCTTTCCTTTGTCTAGTTTAAATACCATGTTTAAGGAACCTAAGAGTGAAAAGATACACCCAAACTCAAACTTCCTTGTGTGAAATGTTATACATTAAATTTCATATTGAATTGCAGAACATAGGTTTTTAGAGTGGAATAATGAAACTGTACCTGTGTATATGAAAGTTATACCTCTTTTCCTGACTGATATTGGGTGATTCTAGAGTGCAAATGTACAATGAATTTCAAAAATGGAAAATTTGCGTGCATTTCCTGAGAGTTTTTATCTGTACTATATCATTGGAGTGAATATGTGAGACAGCTGAGTGGGAAAGAATTTAATAGAGCCATCTAGATGCCGCTAGTAATTATAGTGATGAGTGAGCTTCATGTTTGGGCTCCCTAGTGTTTATATCACTGGAAAAAAAAAAACATATTTTACATTACACTGCTTCTCTGGGCTCTTAATTACCAGCAGTGAGTGGTTCAGGCACAGGAAAAATTTGTGTTTTCTCTTTTATTAGTTACTTTCAATGGTATCTTTGCTTTAATTCACCCTTTAACAATAATACTCAATCAAAACTTAATTTAATTTTCCTAAAAATGGTAATATATTTTAAAATCCACTAGAATTCCATCCTAAACTACATATTTGATTCATATCTAAGAATAAAACAGTTATAGAAATTAAAATTTTTATGTTATTCAGTTAACATATTTCCTAGTGATTAGCCTCCTTTAAAAAGGCAAGAAAGGTCTCATATGTGTAATTCTGTCACTAATCCTATCAATATGTTCCTAACTGAATATTAAAGTTAGATTACATATGTGGTAAAAGGTACATACCACATTATTAGTACTGTAGCTTGAACATTTATTATAATTTTTTCCTATTTCCAAAGGGAATTCAAGGCCATCATGGTATAAAAGGAGAGGTATGTTTCTTCATATATTTTGCTCCCTTTGTCCAGTCCTTATTGCTTGGATTTTGATACTATGTAAAGCTAGCTTTGAGTTGAAAACAGGAACTTTGTGTTCTTTAGTAGAAGTTTCTAATTAGTGATTTTCAGAATATATATATTTATACTGAATTAGATATGAAATATATATTTACCAATATTGGTTCTTCTTCTAGACTGGAAGCTAAATTTTTCTGCATATTTTCAGTAAAGAATATTGTATGTTTCAATATTTGTTCCACTTGAAAGCAAGCTCCTTGGGAACAGGACTCTGTCATGGCCATTGTTTTATCTCTGGTACTATGCATATTGCCTGTACAATATACTCAATAAATAGTAGATGTTTGTAGGGCTGGCTGGTTGGCTGTATGGATAAACACAAGTTTAATATGATATGATATTTCTTTTCTGGTCAATGACAGTGTTTCCCAGCTATTTTCTGTATAGCTTATATATATATACACACACGTATATATTCATAGTCATATCCTTAAGGACTTTTATGATGCAATTATACCTTCTGAAATATTTACTAGAACTTTTAAAGATTTCTCTTGGTTTTAGAGAGGTGAAAAGGGAGAACCTGGTGTCAGAGGTGCCATTGGACCAAAAGGAGAATCTGGGGTAGATGGCCTGATGGGGCCTTCGGGTCCCAAGGGGCAACCTGGGGAAATAGGTCCTCAGGGACCTCCCGGTTTGGATGGGAAGCCTGTATGTATTCTTCTTCGTTCAAGTTTTAGATTTTCATTGCTTTTTACTCAGCATGTACATATTATAACCCTTAATAATTTGATGCAGGGAAGAGAATTTTCAGAACAATTTATTCGACAAGTTTGCACTGACGTATTAAGAGGTAAGTCTCAAATGTAGAGTTTTAATAACTTCAAATTACAAAAATAATACAAATTCTTGGTAGAAATTTTAGAAGAT
>NW_012148530.1:1107537-1111928 GCF_000956105.1 Propithecus coquereli | reverse complement strand
ACAGTGAATGATAATCATAGTTATGTTTTCAATTAATGTTTGCTATTATTATTTTAGATGTTACTAACTCATGAGGCTTTTGAGTGGATCAAATTATTTAATACTGCTTATGTAAAACACTAAGAACAATATGTACTATCCTAGTTAAGTTCTAAATAAATGTTTATTAGTAGTAGCAGCAGTAAGTAGAGTAGTAGGAAATACTCCAAACCCCTCTGCTCCATCCCCAAACCTGAATATTTTGTTTTTGTTATTTGGAATCATCTTTAAATGGCCAATATCCTAAGTTAACTTTTCTGTCCTGGAGCATGCTAACTGAACTAATCAGGCAGTGTTTCACAAATCAATGCTATAAAACCTATGTATGTCGATGACTGTTATGCTATGACAATGACAATGTATTGAGATATAGAAACTATGTATATAATGGAAATAGTCATTTTTACAGCAGATATGGCACCAAAAGGACTTTTAGAGCTTTGGCTTATCTATATATCACCTGCTAATTTATAATAATATTAGCAAAAGATAGGCTGAAAGGAAGAAATAAGTTTGGACAATCCACAAATTAGACTATTAGAATATTAGCTTAATGTCTTAATCAGTAGCATGATTGCTATATTAATATGCCTAGCCTAGTTTTTCAAAAATTTACTGATTACTTTTGGAAAGTTCTTTTCAGAAGGGAAAACATGTAGAATTAGCAAGACAATGCCTCCTCTTTTAAATTAGTGCACATATGTAAAGTGTTCAAGAGGTTTTATTTTTCAGTTTAAATTTCTTGCAGAATCAGTTATTTCTCCATCAGAAACCAAAGTCCTTTGTTCACATATTGCCAATGTCCCATCTCAGGTCCAGAGGGCCCTCCTGGAATAAGCAAAGAAGGTCCTCCGGGAGATCCAGGTGTCCCTGGCAAAGATGGAGATCATGGAAAACCTGGAATCCAAGGGCAACCAGGCCCCCCTGGCATCTGTGACCCATCACTATGTTTTAGTGTAATTGTCGGGAGAGATCCATTTAGGAAAGGACCAAACTATTAGTGTCTGATGCCTCATTCAGCAACCTGGGCATGGTGCTTTTCTTTTGTGGTCTTTTGCATCTCAGGAAGATAACCAACAGTAATCCCTTGAAAAGAAACTAAAGTACCTCGGTGTTTTTATTTTTTTTTCCTTATGGAAAAATATATACAAGGTCACATATACTGATTTTAAAAGCTCCTCAGTAATTTGGAGTCCTTAGACTAGTAGCATTAATTAAATCTCAAGGGTTTCTTGTAAAGTCCAATTGTTCTAATCAAAGTTAAATATAAAAATCCACCGTTGCCTGCTAGCCAGTTGATTTTAGTCACTGTGAAATAGCTCACATTCAGCCTCCATGCAGTAGCGATTTGAGTTCAATTTCATGTTTGTGTGAATTTCATGTTTCCCATTTCATAGCTCATGCTTGTATATTACCCAAAACATATATTCGGTCATTGGAAATAAGATCAGGGCTGATATTCAGCTGGGATAGACGATATTGCCGTATTTGTCATTTACTCCAGTGTTTGTGCCTGTTGGCAAGGGTTAGTGGACTTCTTGTTGTCAGTGTTTTAAATATCACCTCTGAATAAGACTAATGTATTTCTTATTTCATTTCCAAACTCTCAAATCAGATTAATGATTATGCTAAGAAAGAGTATTAATTACATTGGGAATGGTCAAAATCATGTAACATTAAAAATATTTGAGAAAAAACATTTCATTGTACAACATATTCAAAGAAAATGTAAATTCAGAAGTACCCAAAAGACTTCATACTTGCTGATTAATTAGTATCTTTGTTGTATGCCCTCATTTTCCTTTTTACTTATTATATGTGTATGTTCATATATGTTAATTTTAATTGTAGCAAAGCTAATGGGAATAAATGCCCTAGTTGAAAGGAAAGATAACTACACAAATCCTAGAATGTATTGATATTTTTAGCAGACTTTAAAATATTATGAATAGTCTTTGTGTATTGTTCCTAATGCTTTTGTAAGGAATAGAATCTGAGATATTTCATTTTTGTCATGCTTAAAATTTTGTTACATGCTTGTTATTCAGAGTACAATAAAGTTCTGTACAGGCCTCATTGCACTGTCTTTTTTAAAAAACTTAATTTTAACTGATTGAGTACATTATCACGTGGTCATTTGTTCAATGGATATAATTAATAGATTGTTTACCCTATTCTTAAAAACCGTGTTTGTCTGAAATAAAAACTTACAAATTGAGTTGCTGTGCTACTCACCTGAACAGGTGCAACACCCGCTTCCTAGCCCAGTCATGGCTGTTGATCAATGTTTAACTTTATTGACATGCAGATTCTACCACTTTGATGAGGACTTTGTAGGAGACTAAAGTCCATGAAGTTTAGTACCTGGATGAACATAAGGCTTCTTTTAATGTTCTGTCTTCAGCAAAGTCCCAAGTATCTGCTTAGGCCTGTACTTGTATTTTATACCCCTGCTTTAATTATGGCATTTGCTGCTAAGACCTGATAAAGAAGCAGAATAAGGTAGTTGGTATCATTTCTTCATTCATTCAACCAACATTTACCCCATGGCCGTTAAGTGCCAAATACTGAGCCTGGCATACAATGGCAAGATGTTAGAATCTGGCCTAAGGGAACTCATGTCTAAGGAGACAAAGGTAAGTAAACAAGGAAAAGTAAAACATGTATGATTTCAATACATGCATTCTAAGAAAGGAGAAGATACTATAGACATGTATAAAAAATAGTGATATGGACTGAATTGTATCTCCCCCATCTCATAAGTTGAAGCCCTGACTCTCAATGTGACTATATTTGGAGTTAAGGCTTTTAGGAGGTAACTAAGATTAAATGGAGTCATAAGAGTGTGGTCCTAAACCCATAGAATTGGTGGCTTTTATAAGAAGAGGAAGAGCTCCCTCTTCTCTTCTCCCTTTGTCTACATCCCTCCCTACCCAGGAGTACACCCAGGAAAGGCTGAGTGAGCACACAGGAAAAAGGTGGCTCTCTGCAACTTGGAAGAGGGACCTCACCAGAACAGGACAATGCGGGACCCCTAATCTTGAACTTCCAGCCTCCAGAACTGTATGAAAATAAATTTCTGTTTAAGCCTCCAAATCTATGATATTTTGCTATGGCATTTCAAGCTGACTAATGCAAATAATGGTAAACTAGGATGTATTAGCCTATCCAAGTCATGCAAAGACAATGAAAATGAGCAAAAGCTGAAGGATTAGAAAAAGCATGGAAGCATGGAAAATTCCAAAAAACACAATTTATGGAATATAAACCATATTTACTTTGAGTATCTCTAATTTTTTATTTTTTATTTTTTTAGAGACAGGGTCTTGCTTTGACACCCAGGCTGGAAAGCAGTGGCATGATCATACCTCACTAGAGCTTTGGATTCCAGGGCTCAAGCCATTCTCCTCCCTCAGCCTCCCAAGTAACTGGGACTACAGGCGCAGGCCACCATGCCCAGCTAATTTAAAAAATTTTTTTAGAGATGGTGCCTTGCTATATTGCCCAGGCTGGTCTTGAACTCCTGGCCTCAAATGATCCTTCTGCCTCAGCTTCCCAAAGTGCTGGGATTACAGGTGTGAACCACTGTGCCCAGCCTGTGCTTTTAAAATTGGTATCTCAAGATAAAATATTTCCGTAATTTATCACAGTATATGATACATCCCAATATAGTCTTGCCTTGGACAAATTTGAGACTAACCCATAACATACTGATTTTTAAGAATGAGTAGGTGAGTGCTTTTTGTCCTGCAAGTACATTTTTCCACCACAGTTGTTCGTCAGCACCATGTCACATGCAAGCCTTTTAGTGTAGTTGTTAAGAGCAAGCCTTCTGTAATGAAATTGCCTGGATTCAAATCCCTATTTTCTATTTCTAGCTGTGAGTCTTCAGAACATTTATTTATCTCCTTGTGCTTAAATTTCTTCATATGTTAAGTGGGGGAAATAATTAATACTTACCTCAGTGTTAAGAGGATTAAATGAGATGAAACAAAAGAAATTAATCAGTAGAATGAAGTCATACAGTTTACCAGAACCATACAGAAAACATGGGTTTATCAAATCTTGAGAGTGAAACATTTAAAAACATTTTGTATGTGTGTAACTGATACTGAATAAAGTTAATCTGATTCACTGCCATTCAGAATGAAACTTTCCATCTTAAGCATAAAAATAATTCTCCATAAAGGCTATCTTTGCCAGATTTTAACCATTTTGCTTTAAGACGTAAAATAGGAACAATTTAGAAAAAAGAAAAAACCCTTGGGGTTTATGATCTTGGGGTACTGTATTTTGTTCCTGGTAACTAGAACTTTACTAGGCACTTAATTTTCATTATGAAGAGATTTTCA
>NW_012148530.1:1104144-1105172 GCF_000956105.1 Propithecus coquereli | reverse complement strand
GACTACTGCTGTTGAAACTATGCAAGATTGGAAGTGGAGAAGATAATTAGGTGTCATTACAATGGCACTGAGGATAATGATGAAAATAAAAGAGGATAAGACAAGCAGAGGGGATAGAAAAAGACAGCTGTCAACTTCTTAGTTGTACTAAAATCATAGATAACTTATGTACCCACCATCCTCAGTGACTCCGGGAAGGTGAAGGCTTATTGTTAAATAGTGTGAGGTTAATGTATGAACAAAATGGTTTAGGCTTTGCATTTGGTTATTGGACATAGGATAAGCTGGTTTGCGGGGCTCTGGGCTGCATCTTTGGGGGACTCTATTGAAGATGTTGGTGGGGTCAGAGTGAGTACTATGGCCTGGAATGGGAATGGAAAGGTATTCATTTCAGGCTACAGCTGGGGCGAACATGCCATTATGTTTTCTGACTTTATCTGTGAGAGTGACCAGAAGTCACCACTCTTAAGTCTTATTCATACTGATTAAAACAGTGAAATGTGTCCATTTTTTTTTTCTCTCTGATGCTTAAGGATTCAAGAGAATAATATTTTACTCGTGGCTGGTGTCCTTCAGGAGCAGTGCAGTGGCATTTATCAGCACAGATGTAAGAATGTGACCGATGGGCTTTCTTTTTAAGACGTGAACACTACGGTAAAGTGGTTCATATTTGATGAGAAACTGAAAGTCTATGTAATGGGTGTCATTTTGGCTGGAAATGTTTAGTTAAGCAAATTAGCTGCTTAAGATAAAAGGATACACTCCCACCTCCCCAGATCATCCGGAATGGCCCTAAATTCTAGGAGGAAACACCAAAGCCCTTAAACCAGAAATGGTAAATAGATGTTTTTAGGGGCTAGATCCCAGCAAATTGTTAGTGGTTGCTTGGAGAAATGCAAAATTTAATTTAGATGTGATTTTTCGTTGCCTTAAGGATAAAGTAGTGAGATTAAAGGGGTTGGGGAGTAGAGGAGAAAATGAGGATCTGTGTGGGGAGGTTGCATTCAGAGGAAAACCTATTTGAAACT
>NW_012148530.1:1103051-1104094 GCF_000956105.1 Propithecus coquereli | reverse complement strand
CTGGGAGCTTTGATTAGTTCTTCTGATTGATAACTTCATTGTCAAAGGAGAGGTTCAATGCTCACTCCTGATAATCCTTAGTTATAGATTTGGCCCATTAACTACGTCTTGCCATGGAGAGGTAGAAAGCTGTTCTTATCATTATGTAGAGATTGTGATGAATAGTCAAAGGACTTGTCACTCTAATCCTGGTACAATAGGTTGTATAAAATGTCAACACAGCAGGTTAGCAGCTCTGTGACTAGAGCAAGCATCCAGAGCTTCATCTTTAATGACTGTGGGAATAGGATAGGGAGCTTCACATGGAAGCTCAAATTCAGAGCCTTTCTAAGTTTAAGGGAAAGACCAGAAATGAACCTATGGTTTGGTTTAACTTAACTGTAAAGATTTCTTTTGGGGATATTTTAACAAAGCTTGATCTTAAAAGCTCGATAGAAAGTTTATTTTGCCCCAAATAACACATTTGAAATAAGGAGCATTACTATAATGATAACCCACTAAGTCACTCCTGGGTTATGCCTTCCCAAAAGTAGGTTTTCATAGAAGGATTGTAAATAAATAGATTCCAAAATTCCCATATTGAAATCTTAGGTAAAAATGACAACTTGAAGTAGGTGACTGAAGAATCCTTCTGAATAGGGAAAGAACTGAGAACAATAGCAATGTTTTTCCATCATGTCCCCAGTTCAGTTGCCATTTCAAAATGATATTTAAAAATCGAATTTGGAAAGTGTCTATAGCTCTTATCGACATTCAAAGTAAAACTATGACATATATCATTTTGACAAAAGGTAAACAGAGTCCTAGGACATGGGATTTGATAACTTTGCTGAATCTGTTTTTTTAATCTATAAAACACAGGTTTAAATTACTGTGTTTTTCAACCTTGGCTGTACGTTAGAATCACCTAGGGAGCTTTAAAAAAATACCCTTGCCTGGGCTCCACCCAGACTTTCTGGTGTAATTGGTTTGCCTTCCAGGCAGAGGAAATAGCTTATAGAAAGGCCTTGAGCCTGAGGACATAGCTCAATGGGAGTGAAAGT
>NW_012148530.1:1079179-1101366 GCF_000956105.1 Propithecus coquereli | reverse complement strand
GTTGCCTTAAGGATAAAGTAGTGAGATTAAAGGGGTTGGGGAGTAGAGGAGAAAATGAGGATCTGTGTGGGGAGGTTGCATTCAGAGGAAAACCTATTTGAAACTGATTTTCCCATCTATGACGTCTTCCAGGGATTTTTGAGCAACAAACTTGAATTTGTAACTTCAGTAATACTTTTATTAATCTTGGAATTAGCTGTACAAAGCATGTAAATCTCCTGCACTTTCTACATTAAAGAAACTCAGATGCAGACTTTTCGTGGTTACATAATCAGGGTAATGGCAAGGATTCAAACCTAAGTCCTATGACCAAAGACTGGGTCATCTTCCATCATATTGTCCTCCCTTATGAAAACTAAAAATTAAGTGATAAAAGCCTTTATATTCTGTTTATTTTAAGTGATTTCCCCCTACTTCTGTGAATTTAGAGACAAAAAAATCTTAAAACTCTGAGCTCACCTTAAGAATTATTAAAAAGAGGAGGAGTTTGTGCTACAGTGTCTAACTCACATGCCAGTCATTTGTGGTTACACTGTAAGACTCTTAGTGGAAACTTCTTTCTCTGGCAATATAGTAGAACAGAAATACTTCCAGATCCAGAGATTAAGAAATATATTTAATAACTCATCCTAAATTCCAAGTCAAGGAGTGATAAAAACTAAGGAAATCAGAGGTATTAGATGTAATTTCAGAAATGCTGTCAAAAAGTTTATTTTCTTAAGACTCATTAAACTTTTGTATTTGAAAAAACTCATCGGACAATTGAGCTTTGAGGATTGAATGCTCAGTGCTTTGAAAAGAAAATGATTGTTCCCTTCACAATTGAGGGGTAAAAAGGAAAGGGGGAAGCTTGTTTGGTGGGAAGCAGCTCACTAGAAAGAGCACATTCTCAAAGTTAACTTGGAGAGGCTTAACACTCCTTAGGAAATATACTGCTGATATTATTCAGAAAGAAATGAGTGAGAACACAGAATAGTAGTGGTTGGGGCTTGGATGGTTTTGCCATGGAGAATAGATTTTTGTGATAGCAGTGGATTTACAAGGATAAACTTCGTTATGGTCACATAATGAAGGACTGAAATATAGTTCATATTCCCCTATATTTTACTTCTATAATTATACAATGGGTCTAGCTAAAAAAAAAAGACAAAAATTGGGGTAAAAGATGGTATTTGTTATGGATAAAAAGAAAGAATGTTGAGAACCCAAAATCTTCTGAATTTATTCTTTTAAGATTTTAGAAACACATCTAAAATTATTGCTAATCTACTTGCACAGCGATCCTTTTGATAATAATATATTAATTTCATTTAGGACAACCTACGTGTCCTTTTCAGCTTCTCTAAATTTAAGGGTGGCAGCAGCTATTCTGGCTTTCGTTTGCTGACAAGCTTGTGGAACGGGAAATAAGTGGCACCCACATAGGAAAAAGGGGGGAAAAAGACAGTTGGCTCTGATAGTTTTATGTCACATCATCCCATGATTTTGTTCTTCATTTTAAGGCAAACTAGTTAACATTTTGGATGCATAAGCTTAGATAGGAAATGGTCACTGACTCCAATAATACCTAGAGAGTAAAAAAGATGAACCCTGCTGTCTGTTCCCAGGAAATGTTAATGACCCCGTGCAGGTTTTAAGAGTCCTGAGAGCCTAGAGGAAAAGAAACATGGATCCTTGTTGAGATCTCTCAAGGAGGACAGTTACATTAGGAAGCCACTACAGAGACGTTAACAACAGCTACTATTGACCCAGTGATTGCAAAAACATTCTTTAGTCTTCATAGCTCCCTAGGAATAGGTAATGTTTTCATTTTATAAATGAAAACACTTAGTTTCATACTACTTGACAGTGATGAATCCAGAATTCAAACGTGGATCTGCTAGCCTCCAAAGCTTGTTTTCAGACTTACTATAACTAAAATGTGCTCTCTCGATAGTCCACGTGGCAACACAATGTTTAGTTGACTACTGGAGGCCAATTAACCACTCCATGGTTGTGTTCATCCGGCAGAATTTTTGACTGCATGATCTTTATCTATTATAGTTCAGTCATGAGTCAAAAGGGAGACATTGCACTGAATTTTTTCTGTCCTGCAGAATGTCATTTGCAGGTTTCGTTCAGAGTGACTATCCCAGGTCAATTTGGGGACCTCTCCCAAGTGTTCCATAACATCCTATGCAATCGCCCATGGTAACATTTTTGTTTTTAACCCTGTGTTGCAATTGTTCTTTGTCACTCTCCCCTATGAGACTGTGAGCTTGTTAAGGGTAAGCCCCATACAGTGTTTGAAAACATGTTTTGAAGTGTATCTCTTTCCACGGTCCATTTGAAATTCTTTTTGAACCATATTTGTTAGTATAAAGATCACATAAGGGAGAATTATCATGGTGCCTATAATCCTAGGATGTTGGTGATTTAATAGAGTAAAATTCTTAGGACAGTATCTGGAACGTAGTAAGTAGCTAATAAATGTTAGCTATCATTATTACAACTTTCTCATGACTGGCTTGTTCTATTAGGCTTTCCTAGTAATGTGAAGAACAAGATATGGGAACCAGAAATTCTTTAACATCCCAGGTTGTTGGACAGAACTGCTACCATTTCCTAGCTGTGTGGCTTTGAACTTAGTTGTGATAAGCTCCAGTATTCTCATCTTTGAAAGGGGAATGGCAATAATATCTCAGAGGATTGTTTTTAACTGTGATAATTTAAGAATACATGACAAGTGTCCAACACATAATAAAGCTGTTCTTAAGATTACCAGTGGAGCTAGTGGTCTTAGGTTAGCCACATATTGTTGTTTGTGGCTAATTGCTTAAATATTGGGACAAGTTTGACTTGTACAGATAGTTATTGGATCTCATCTCTAACTGTGAATGTGTGAGTCAGAATTTGATATTTTCATCCTTGCAACTTTGAAGCTGTCATCACCGTTGGTAGCACCACTGTGATCCGAGATCAGCTAGGGAACTTCTCTCTTTGTACAGTGACCGAATAGACTGCCTGAAATCTAGATTGTGGCTTCTGTGGTTGCTATTGTTGGCAGGGCCACAGTTTGTTACTCTGTTCCTCTGCTTCCTGAAATTTGTGATAACATTTTTTCTTGAATAAATAAATCTATCTGACTTGACTAAGATTCTGTAGAATCAAGTCTCACTGTTCCTGAGAATGGCAGCTAAGTGTGAATTTTTAGGACTTTTTTTGGGTACACTTGGTAGATGATTACTCCTGTTTCTCATGTATTCACTAATTAGCTCATTAAATAACTTGGATAAAAAAGAAAGTATTTGCTTTCTTTTGTGATTCTGGCAAAACTGATTTTTATTAGTTGAATGAAACAACATCTATATAAAAAGGTACTCAAATTTTTTTCCATTTCTATTTTTTATTTTTTCTAGTGTTCTAAGGAAAGAACTATTTGCATTTTTAAATTTGTGAAAAACAAAAAGCACTGTGATGTCTTTGTTAACATTCCTAAGTCCTATATTATAGGAAGTAGGAAAATAGGCTTTAAGAATTTTAAACACTCAGGCTAATTTAATACCTTGAATACATTAAACACTAGTTTCAAAAAGAATATTAGTAAGTTTGGGGGAAAAGCAGGGGAGCAGGTAATAGGAAAAAAATACAAATGTTGTTAAGGAAAAATCATAATTTATAGTTTCATTTTCTCTGATGTTCCACTAATTTAATATTGGTACTATAAGGACATAACCATGTTATCTAATTGTCAGTGGAATAATGTGGATTTCTGGTGCCAAATTCTGCATTCCACAAGACAAGCTGCTGATGAAATTAGAAGAGTTTGTTGAATATTAGAGATTCTGGTCTTTTGGCATGGAAATTAAATAAAAGTATTCAACCACATAACTTTTTATGCCTAGCATTATCTAATTTCTACACTGGAAATTGGTAAGGAAACATTCTTTCCCAAATATGTATTTATATGAAAATCTGTCTAAATGCCTATGAAATGAAATTTGTACATAATGTTACTCAGGGGAAAGAAAATTCTGAGGACAAAAATAATTACAATGGTTTTGTGCTTTTGATTACACAAAAGTCATTTCAAATAAAAATAGATAAATCCAAATAAATAACTATTTCCCCTGCCCCATTTTACAATTTTTAAATAACATGAAATTGGTGTATATTGTATGTTTTCTACCTTCTATCTCTTTTCTCTCCTTTCCTTCTTCTTGCTTACATAAATCCCAAAATATAAATTAAAATTTGATTTTATTTTCTATGTATGTTTAATAAATATAATTGGCTAAATTTTAAAAAGTCAAATTCATTGAGGTATAATCGACTTACAATAAAATGCACCCATTTTTAAGTTAATGTTTTGATGAGTTTTGACAAATGTGTGCACCATGAAACCACCACCACAATTAAGATATAGAACTATAGAACATTTCCATCACCCCCAGAAAATTTCCTTGCACCTTTCCCATCTGCTTTCTGTCACTATAGATTAGAATTTTCTTTTCTAGAATTTCATAGAAATGAAATTGTACTTTATGTAATCTTTTGTTTCTGGCTTCATTCAGTTTAATGTTTTTGAGATTCATCCAGGATGTTAAATCTATCAATAATAACTATTATTGATAATATAATAATTTATTCCTTTATTGTTGCTGAGTAATATTCCTTGGTTTGACTATATTCCCATTGGATTATTCATTCACCTGTTCACGGAGAGTTGGGTTATTTCCAGTGTGGGGCTATTGTGAATAACACTGCTATGAACCCTCATTTACAAGTATTTGTGTGGGGTATGTTTTCATTTCTCTTGAGTATTAGAAGTGGAGTTACTGGATTATATTCTAAGTGTATTCTTAACTTTGTTAGCAACTATATATTTTCTGGATACAATCCTTTGCAAATATTTTTTTTTTCAAATTTGTGGCTTGCATTTTTATTTTCTTAATTTAGTCTTTCAAAGAATAGATTTTCTATGCTGTGAAGTACAATTTTATCAAAATTTTCCTTTTATAATTTGTATTTTTTGTGTTCTATTTAGGAAATCTTTACCTATCTTAAGACTGTGAAGATTGTTTCTTTTGTTTTCTGCTGGAATAGCACTATCCAATAGAAATGTTCTGCAATGATGGCCTTCTATATCTGTGCTGTTCAAATCAGTAGCCACCAGCCACACATGGTTACTGAGTGCTTAAAACATGCCTAGTGCAGCTGTAGAACTGAGTTTTTCATTTAATTTAAATTTGTTTATATTTAAATAGTTACCTGTGTCTAGTGGTTACTATATCGGACAACACAAGTCTAGAAGTTTTCATATTTTTATTAGCTTTTATATTCATGTCTGTGGTCTATTTTGAGTTAGGTTTTGTGTAAAGTGTGAGATAAGGTTCAAGGTACATTTTTCCCCAAAAGAGTTATCCAGCACTATTTGTTGAAAGGAGTCATTTCCCCCATTGAATCACTTTATTACTTCTGTCAAAAATCAATTGATCATAAATGTTGAATTTATTTTTGATGAATGTTTATGTATTTATATTTATGATCAATTGATCATAAATGGAGAGTATGTTTCTGTATCCTTATGCTAATATCACACTTCCTTGATTACTGTAGCTTTATAGTGAGACTTGAAATTAGGTAATCTGAGACTTCCAACTTTATTTTCCTTTCCCAAAGTCATTTTGGCTATTTTAAGTCCTTTGCATTTCCATAAAATTTTAAAATGAACTTGCCAACTTCTACCAAAAAAAAAAAAAAAGCCTGCTGAGATTTTAATTGGGATTGCAATGAATCTATTGACTATTTTGGGGAAAACTGACATTTAAAAAATATTTAGTCTTCCCATCCCTGGGCATATTATATTTCTCCATTTATTAATCTTTCCATTTTATTTATCCCAGAATCATTTTATAGTTTTCATTGTACATGTTTGTATACATTATTTATTAATTATAAACTTTATCTGTAACTAATTCATGTTTGTGGATGCCATTGTAAATACAATGTTTTAAACAATAATTTCCAATTGTTCCTTACTAATATAGTTCACAGAAATACTGTTGGTTTTTTTGTACATTGACCTTTTATCCTGGGACCTTGCTAAATGTACTTATTAGTTCAAATAAGTTTTTTTGTAGAATTTCAAAGAAAGATATTAGTTACATAAATTTTCTTTATTTTCCCCATTTTCTATTTCATTACTTTCTGCTCATATCTTTATTGTTTCATTTTCTGACTTAATTGGATTTAATTTGCTCTTCCTTCGCTAGCTTCCTAAGGTAGATTCTATTTAATTGACTTTCTATTGATCTTTCTTATTTTCTGATATAAGCATTTACAGTTACCGGTTTCCCTCTAAGCATTGCTTTTGTTTCATCCTAAAATTTTTATATACTGCTTTTAAAATTTTCATTAAGTTCAAAATATTTTCTAATTTTTCTTGTGATTCCTTCTTTGACAGATGGTGCCTTAGTCAGTTTTCTGTTGCTTGTAACAGAATACCTGAAACTGGGTAATAGATAAAGAAAAGGTATTTATTTCTTACAATTATGGAGTCTGGAAGTCCAAGGTTGAGGAGGCACATCTGGTGACAGCTTTCTTGCTGGTGGCGTCTCTGCAGAGTCCTGAGTGACGCAGGGATTCACATGTCAAGGGGGCAGAGTATGCTAATATGGTTCTCAGGTCTCTCTTTCTTTTCTTATGAAGCCACCAGATCCACTCCCATAATAACCCATTTATCCATAACGGATTAATGAGTCTGAGCCTTCATAATTCAATTATCTTTTAAAGACCCCACCTTTTAATACTGCCACATTGGGGATTATATTTCCAACACAAGAAATTTGGGGGCATTTTCAAACTATAGCAGATGGGTTATTTAAAACTGTATTATTTAATTTTCACATATTGGGATATGTTTCAGATATCTTTCTGTTGCTGTTTTCTAATTTAACTTCATTGTCAGAAAACAAACTATCAATTCTTTTAAATTTCATGAGACTTATTTGTGAAGCAATATCTGATCTGTTCAGGAAACATAATTTACATGTGAAAAGGATGTGTATTTTGCTGTCATCAGATTGAATGTTCTATAAATTAAGCCATATTGTTTAATTGTATTGTTCACATTTTCTCTGTTCTTGATGATTTTTGTCTACTTATTCTCTCAATTGCTGAGAGAGGAGAATAGAAATCTCCTGTAATTATGGGTTTGTCTTTCCTTTCAGTTCTGTCAGTTTTTGCTTCATGTATTTTTTAGGTCTCTTAAAGGATACATACACATTTAAGAATTTTATGTCTTTTTGATGACTCATTTTTCATTTAAAATGCCTTTCTTTATCCCTGATAATAGTCCTTTTTTTGAAGTATACTTTGACATTAATATAGATAGCCCAGCATTCTTTTGAAAAGAGTTTTCATGGTAACACTTTTTTCAACTTTTGATTTTTGTCTTATCCACATCTTTATAATAAATAGTAAATAGTTTAAGCTTTGCAGATAGCGAATAGTTTAGAATTTGCAGGCCATATGGTCTCTCCTTGCATCTACTCAGCTTTAACATTATAGTGTATAAGAAGTCACAGCCAATGCATAAACAAATGAGGATGGCTGTGTTCCAATGAAAATTTATTTACAAAAACAGGTGGCAGGCTGAATTTGGCCCATAGGCCAGCATTTACCAACCCCTAGTTTGCATCATTTAAAATTAAAATAATTTTTTTTTTTTTTTTTTTTGGAGACAGAGTCTCACTGTGTTGCCCGGGCTAGAGTGCCGTGGAGTCATCCTAGCTCACAGCAACCTCAAACTCCTGGGCTCAAGCAATCCTTCTGCCTCAGCCTCCCGAGTAGCTGGGACTAGCGCCACCATGCCAGGCTAATTTTTTCTATGTATTTTTAGTTGTCCGATTAATTTCTTTCTATTTTTAGTAGAGACAGGGTCTCGCTCTTGCTCAGGCTGGTCTCGAACTCCTGAGCTCAAACAATCCGCCCGCCTCGGCCTCCCAGAGAGCTAGGATTACAGGCGTGAGCCACCGCGCCCGGCCTAAAATAATTTTTAATATGGTTGGGTGCATAGCTGCCATCTTTCTATTTGTTTTCAGTTTGTTTCATCTATTCTTTATTCCTTTTCCCCTTTATTCTTTCCTTCTGATGGATAGAGTATATTTAAGTATTATATTTTGTCACCGTTATTAAATTATTAGCTATACTTATGTATTTTATTTTTGTAGTAGTACCTCTAGGATTTGCACATGCATCTTTAATTTATCATAGTCTTCCTTAAAATAACATTATGACATTTAACATATAATGAGTATACTTAATTTTCCCTCTCATTATATATGTTATTGCCATACATTTTACTTCTACATGTTTTATAAGCCCAACAATACATTGTTATTTTTGCTTTAAATGAGCAATATTATTTTAAATAACTTAAAAATGAGAAAAGAGTATTTACCCATCTATTTACCATTTCTGGATCTATTCATTCCTTTGCATAGATTCAATTTTCCATCCGCTATTATTTTCTTTTCGTTAGAAGAACTTTAACATTTACTGTAGTACAGGTCTGCTGGTGGGAACATTTTGGCTTACGTATGTATGACAAGAAGTCTGTAGTTACTTTTATCTTTGATCTTTTGTTTGTAATATGTCTCTTTTCTCTGACTGCCTATAAGAGCTTGATATTATCAATGATTTTAAGGTATTTTATTCTGCTGTTTGTATCTTGTGTGGGTATGTGCCTTTTAATTTTATCTTGTTTAGGATTTGTAGAGATAGCTGGATCTGTAATTTTATAGTCTTCATCAAATTAGTAAGATTTTTCACCATTACTTCTTCAATTCCCTCTGTCCCCTTTGTTCTAAGATTCTAATTTCATGTATGTTAGACCATGTAATGTTTTTCCACTGATCGTGATGCTCAGCGTTTTTCTCTCTCTATGCTTCATTTAGATAGATCCTATTGCTATGTTTTCAAGTTCATGGTCTTCTTTTCCCTGAAAAGTCTAACTTGCTGCTAGTTCTATTCAGTGAACGTTTTATTTTGGACATTGTATTTTTCATCTCTAGAAATTCCATTTTTTATATCTTCATTTTGATCTTCTTTATGTGCACTTTTTTTTATATAGTTGAAAATGGTCACAATGATAGTTTCATAATCTCTGTTGCTTCTGTTTTATTGTTTTCCTGACTGACTCTCCTGTTTCTCAGGGGCCCAAAAGGACTCAGAATGAAGTGGGGGCATTCTCCCCGACTTCTGCAGAACCCTTTAGCATATTGATGACTGAGTTTGTTAGATGTACTATGAGACTTCAGCTTTGGCACAGACAACAGGTGCACTCGCGACGGCAAAACCAGAAATGGGAATGACCAGAACTGATCAGACAGATCTGTGGACACCAGACATTTTGTGCCTAAGGGGAACATGAGCAAAAGTGAAAGAATATGTGGATGTGGATATTGTCTGTAACTGACAGGCTCATTGTGACTCCTGTGCGCATTACCAGAAACATTTGTAATAGGAAGTAAAGCCACAAATTTTGGTTTCTTGGTGTTGTGACTTTGTATCCATAGATAAATATCTGGGAACATGTACCATTTTAAAGTAGGAATATGACAGATACTCTTTTTTTTTTTTTGAGACAGAGTCTCACTCTTTTGCCCGGGCTAGAGTGAGTGCCGTGGCGTCAGCCTAGCTCACAGCAACCTCAAACTCCTGGGCTCAAGTGATCCTTCTGCCTCAGCCTTCCGAGTAGCTGGGACTACAGGCATGTGCCACCATGCCCGGCTAATTTTTTCTATATATTTTTTTAGTTGTCCGATTAATTTCTTTCTATTTTTAGTAGAGACGGGATCTCGCTCTTGCTCAGGCTGGTTTCGAACTCCTGAGCTCAAACAATCCGCCCGCCTCGGCCTCCCAGAGTGCTAGGATTACAGGCGTGAACCACTGCTCCCGGCCTTGGCAGACACTCTTGATTCCCACCCCAAAAGATATTTCATCTTCTTTTCTAATATAACTCTTAGTTTGTTCAGGGAGCAATAATTCAAGCTAAAAGGAGAGGTATTTTTGATTTAAGTGAATCATGGCAATTCTAGTCCATTTTGCCAGCTCTGAACATCTGCTGGGAGGTTCTGGTCAAGATTTTCTGCTGTGAAAAGAGAGCGGCACTAGAGAATTCTTGTTCCTTCCCTCTCCTCCTGCTATGATTCCATTGTGTGGGGACACAATGTGTGGAGCTGCCATGTTACATCCAGGAGGGAAAGTGTTTCTGACACACTAGGGTTGGAATAAAAGAAAAAGAGAACCACAAACATATTATTGAGCTACAAAACCATCTCTTGGACTTCCTACCTCTAGACTTCTTGTTTACTGAATGGCAGATAATTCTTTTAAAAGTTTTAAGCCACTGTTAGTTTATGTTACTTATATTCAAATATGCCTAAATGATACTGACACAACTTCTGGCAAGGAATCCAAAGACTTATCACTAGGCATCTTCCTAATGAAACTCCAAATGCTATAACCTTGTTTCTAAATTGATGGGTAAAGTATACATAAAAATAATCGACTCCACTATATGCAGTCCTCTTGAAGATGAAAATAATCCTTCTCAGTTTTCCTTGCTGCTAGGTATAATTACATCAATTTATTATTTCCCAAAGTGTGTTCCATGAAATGTTAATTTTAAAAAAAGGCTTATCATGTCAAATATATTAGAGAAAAGGATGACTAAATTTAAACATGTTCTTGTACTGCAGATCTTCTTGGAGCCGTGAATATGCTGATAAACACTGAGAAACTCCAAAATGGAGATAGACGTATATTTCTGAAACTTACTTGGGTAGTGAATACTATTTTCTTAAAGATCTTGTTGGAGTAGTGTTCTTCCGAATGAGTCCTGTGCTTGAGAAACACTAATTAATGACACTTGTCCATATTTCTTTTTTGTTAGAACAAATAAATCCTATGTTCTACATTATTTTCATAAAGAATGTATTTTTTCTCATGTATACCTACATTTTTAAAAAATTTAATGATATCTTTTATTTAAGGTTAAAAAAACTAAACAAATTCATTATATAGTTATTTGATTTTAAAAGCATTAAAATGTAGATAATAGAAAAAAATGAAACAACCAACATTAAGCTTATAGACAATTTGAAAATATTGTTGAATATTTAGCAAACACAACTGATCTCAAGAATGTATACATAGGAAAGCAATAATGAAAAACAATGAACGAAAATATTGTTTGTATGCCTAATTTAAACTGATTATATTAGCAAGAAAAAGAGAATAGCCCAAAAAGCATAAGACCATTGCAATCCTAAATTAAAGAAACAATTCTGGCTGGGCACAGTGGCTCATGCCTATAATCCTAGCACTCTGGGAGGCCAAGGCGGGAGGATCGATTGAGCTCAGGAGTTGGAGACCAGCCTGAGCAAGAGTGAGACCCCGTCTCTACTAAAAATAGAAAAAAATTAGCAAGCCAACTAAAAATAGAAATAAAAAATTAGCCGGGCGTAGTGGCTTGCACCTGTAGTCCCAGCTACTCAGGAGGCTGAGGCAGGAGGATCGCTTGAGCCCAGGAGTTTGAGGTTGTTGTGAGCTAGGCTGATGCCACAGCACTCACTCTAGCCCGGGCAACAAAAGTGAGACTCTGTCTCAAAAGAGAAAGAAAAACAAAAAAAAGAAACAATTCTGAATCCAAGAAGAATAAAAGAGATTCTACACGGATGATGAAAACTTTCCCTGTATATATCAAAATGCGAAATTTGATACCAAACACATTAAGACTCTTTGACGATAATGTCCATACAATGGGCCATCAGGAATAAGAAATAGGAGAGAGACTCAATTGATCCTTTGTCTGACTTTTTCAAAGTTATTAAAGAAAAATCAAATTTTCTTCTTTAATGAACCCTGGATTTGTTGTGAAAGCAAGTGCCAGCCGTCTAACCCCCCCCCCCACCAAATTAGCCAATGATGGCATCTGAATCCTCAGATGCCCTCCCTCCTTTGAATTTGCATTCTATGTCAGCCCAGCTTCTGATTCAGATTCCCTGAATATTCCTTATTCTCTAAGACTGGTTATATTCCGACAGTCTCCGTGCCTAATTCCAGCAAAGCTCATCTCCTCCTGTGAAGAAGAGGTGGTTTTAAGCTGAATAAAAGCAAATACAGTACCACGTTACACAGCAGGTTATAAACTTACAAAATTCATTATCCCACATGATGGTGCATAATAAAATAAAACTTGAGAGAAAGGTTTGAAGGACTTCAAATTCAGATTAAATTGTAAAACGATACTAAAGTATTGAGATACAAACATCTCCCATAATGTCCTTGAGGACCACTTCTTAGAGAACTGTAGAAGGGCCAGCTGTTTTTATACAACTGTTTAGAAAAATAGAGAAGACAGATAGATAAGGTGGGGGAGAGAGAGAGAGAAAATGAATATATTGGTTATGAAAACAGGTGGGGAGAGGAACATTTATACGGGAGTACTTTCAAAAGTTAAGTCCCGTACTGTTTGTGAACTTCAGTAAAGAGCACAGGAGTTGGCTGAACTTTGAAATGAGGACAACGGGTGTCTCTAATGTTGCTGCAAGAGCCACAACACTGTATTTCAATCAGTGTGTGGAGAGAGTGGTGAAATCCTCTTGGATGTGGCTGTGACTGGAAAGAATGACCTTAGCCCATTGTAGAAGGCCACAGCTCCCTCAATGTTTATAACCACCAAACGCATCACGTATTGAAAGCACATAATGTATGAACTGCAGAAAACAATTGCTTTAAGTTCAAAATCATATGCGTATATCTGTGGGTTTTGCAAAGAAAGGAAGGAAAGAAAAGGAAAGGAGTAAGTTATAAAACAATTGCATTTGTTGAAAACAGCCCGGTCAAAAGATGGTATGCTTGGGAGGAAAGTGTTAATTAGTATCTTTAGAGAAATCTCATTTTACAAAGAAAGCTCACAACTTTGAGAACTAAATAGGACAAGTATTTTAATCTAATTTTAGAGAAGGATGCAGAGGCACAGAATCATTGATTTCCCTAATGTCAAGAATTTAGTTAGCAGTAGAGAATATGAGAACTTTTATCTGTTAAAACCCAATGCAATATATTTTCATGTCAACTGCTGCTTCATTCTGTGCTCATGTGAAAATACCCTTTAAAAATCCTGCTCAAATCTCTGTGGGCATTGGAGTCTAAGGTAATATTTTAGTTTTAATAGCCTTTGAATAGGTGTAGCACATAATTTAGACCTTGCATTTGAACAATCAGAATTTAATAAATTTCTTTTAATAGATTGGTATGTACACTGACTTTTCGCAGTAGTCATTTTTCCCAGTTGTAAGCCTCAATAGATCATTCTTTTTTAATATCAAGATTAGAGCATATTTGATTATTTTTCATTGATATATTTTAGACAATGTAGTACGTTTGTAAGAACTTTGAAGCTGCCCACTCGGGATTACAAGTATTTTTTACTTGGATTTTCAAGATATCAGAATCTTGGCACATCTTCTGTAGCTTTGTATTCCAATAAAAAGTCTGAATAATCATGATATTGAAGAAAGATCATATTTGGAACTAATTTTAATTCAGCTTTGGGTTTTACAGAATATACATTTAGAATTCCTCTGAAACGTATGTAATTCCTAAGGTCTTTAAAACAAAATTAAAAGATACGAATAGAGCTTGAAGTTTAGAATAAATGCTAAAAAGTTAATTATCTATTACTTTTTTTTAAACCTTGTTTGGACCTATATTCAAGGTATCTTTGGGACAATAGGAAATCTGAATATAAACTGGTATTATGTGATACTATTAATTTATTGAATTTGATGGTGACATGGTATATGTGTTTAAAAATAAATTCCTTCTTTAAAGGTGCAGACTAAAGTATATATGATAAAATAAAATACAATTGAAACAATATTGATAATTATTGTTTAGATGATAGATGATAAAGTCTTTATACTATTCTTTTTAATTTTGTGTATGTTTGAAAATTTCCATAATACAAAACTTTTTGAAAAATAGGAAGCAATGAATGGGGGTGGCAATAGGGTGTGTTCGAGATGTTGCAAGTCTAAACAGGGAGATCAGAGATGGTCTCACCAAGAAGTTGACACTGGATCAAAGATTTGAAAGAAGTGCAGGAGAGAGGTATGTGGATCTCTAGGGAAGAACATTCCTGGCAGTACTAGGAGCTAAAGCAGAGCCCTGAGATGGGAGCGTGTCTGTCATATTCAAGAAACAAGAAGTCCAATGGCTGGAAAGGAATGAATAATGGGTAAAATAGTAGGAGGTGGTGTCAGAGTTAACAAGGATGGGTGGGGAAGAGGAGAAATGGATGCAGGACTATATTTAACAATAAATCCATACGAAAATATATGACGAATACAATGCCTCCAAGTCAGTAAGACAAGGCAGGTACACAATAGAATATGGGCAAAGGACTTAAAAAGGTACTTCACAGAAAGGAAGTGGCCAATATAAATATGAAAAGGTGCTCTAGTTCATTAGGTATCAAAGAAATACAAATTAAAACCACAATGCTACCCTCTTCCATTCCCATTGAAAGATTAAAATTTAAAAGACAGGCGATAATAGGTACTAGAGAGGAAACACTGGTGTTTCCATCATACACTGGTGTTGGGTGTGTACACTGCTACAAACTTTAATATCTACTAAAATTAAAAACATGCATACCTTATAAACTAGCAATTCTGCTTCTAGGTATATATCCAAAAGAAAATCTTGTATATGTTCATCAAAAGAGCACTATTTTTAACATCTGAAAACTCAAAACTACCCAAATGCCCAGTAGCAATAAGGTGGATAAACAAAGTGTGTTATAGTCATACAATTGGCTACTGTACAGCATTTAGAGTAACAAATAATATAGATAAATCTTACCAATCACTGAGCAAAAGAAGCAGACACAAAGGATTTACTGCGTATAGTTTTATTTATGTAAAGTGCAAAATCAAGCAACACTAATCTATGCTATGAAAAAACAGAATACTAGTTACCAATGTGGAAGAGATAATTAGAAAAGAGAATGGGAGAATTAATGTAAGTGAGCTGATAATGTTTCTTGATCTGGTTGCTAGTTAAATAGAGGAGTTTGATTTGTGAACAATTTGTATTCACTGGTGGTTCGTGTACTTTCCTGTGTTTAGATTATACTAGTACTAATAAAAGGATTTTTTTTAAATCACGTAGGGGTATCTTATTATATTAATAGTTTCTGCCCCCTGAGGTAGCAGTACGATACCCAGCACTCAAACCCTGCTACCCATGCTGAATAAAAGGGACACGTAGCTGGGTAGATTGTTGATTTAAAAATGGAAAAGTAGAATACTTGCTTTCCCAACCCACAGCTGTAACTTCTACATTTAAAGATAATGAAAGGCAGATAGTGGCTGATAGAAATGAGGAGTCTAAGCCAAAGAAACTAAGCAAAACTTAGAAGAAATGAAAATATGATGAAAACTATCTTCCCCTCAGCTTTATAGATGTCATATATTGCATATTATGTAACAGAACATTTTTGTAGAGTTTCATAATGTCAGTTAAACATTGGCATCATTTTGGGATCAATCACTCAGTTTAAAACAAAGGAATTGAATATTTGAAGTGAAGATGTTATGAGCTCTTTAAAAGCCAAAAATTGTAACTTTTCAAACTAAAAATGAAAATGTCACTGAAACATTCTACAGGTCTTAACTTCCAATAAAGTAAAACTAATACCTATAACTCACATATGAAAAAAAGCTCTTTGGGGTACTCAATAATTTTTTTTAAAGAGTACAGTGTTCTTGAGACCAAAATGTGAGAAAACCACTGTGGATTATCTCTAGCCTTCATAGATCTATGCTCATTGTTGTGACATTGTTATAAAATTCTAAGCCCCCATTCAAATCCTTAGCTGGGCCAAAAAGCTGGTTTTCAGTGACCCAAGGGACTTTGACCCTTAGGAGAAAAGTTAGTTTGTTTCCTCCTTGGCATTGTGAGGTTTTTGTTTATTTTGTTTGTTATTATTATTTCTTTTTTTCATTTTTTCTTTACCCTTTACAATTTTTTTCATTTTATTATTTTTTTAAATTCTTTTTTTCATTTTTAATTTTTAAAAACATTTGTCTGGCATTGTGTTTTGATTCCATTATAAATATCGGTTCATCAGATGCACTTTGGAAGTGGTTTTCTTTTGAGGTAATTGGAACCAAGTTTTTCACCAGCTCTTCCCAATCTTAAACTGGCCTTGGGACACCTTGACTTCAATCCCAGGAGAAAGCATGCTGCAGCCACCTCTGCTGAGGAAGAGACCCATATTGGCAGCCACCAGTTTCTCAAGACAAAGGCCAAAGGTCACTTCACCAAGGTGAAGATGGCCCAGCACATCCTGACTGAGAAAAAGGTAGTTGTGAAGATCACTGACAAGACTCAACAGAACTCCAGTCTCCAGAAACTATCTTGTGAGGTGAGAATCATGAAGGTTTTAATCATGCTAGCATAGTGAAATTATCTGAAGTGAGAGTGACTGAGAAAACACTCTACTTTGTCAAGAACTATGCTAGTGGAAGAGAAGTATTTGAATACCTACTGGCTCATATCAGTAAAAAAGAAAAGGAAGCCTGAGGTAGACTCCACCAGATAGTGTCTACTGTGGGGTGCTGCCACCAGAGACTGTTCACAGAGACTTAAAGACAGAAAGTCTACTGTTGGATGCCGATATGAACATCAAGATTTCAGACTTAGGCTTCAGCAGGGAACCTTCTGGCAACAAGCTGAACAACTTTTGATCAGTCTTCCTTATGCTGTCCCGGAACTCTTTGAGGGCCAAAAGCAGGATGCAACCCCTGGGAGTCACTCTATACACACTGGTCAGCAGATCCCCGCCTTGATGGACAGAATTTCAAGAAGCTGTGGGAAGTGGAACAAAAAATACCATATTCCCTTTTACATGTTCATGGAGTGTGAAAATCTGCTCAAGAAATTTCTCATCCTGAATACCAGCATGAGCATCACTTTAGAACAAATCATGAATGATCCATAGAATGTAAGTTGTAAAGATGATGAGCTAAAGCCTTACAAGGAGCCACTTTTTGACAGCACACCAAGCAGACTGAATTGATATTCATCGATTACACACAGGAATAGATCCAGGACTTGCTAATGGGCCAGAACTACAATGAGATGATGGCCATTTATCTGCTCTACAAGATATCTGAACTGGAGGGCTACATCATCACCATTAACCCCTTGCCTTTAGCTGATCTGCCTAATACCAGAATTCCTTTCCCATCTTACAAGATAGAGCATAGTATTTCCACCATTTCCAAACAGTGGAGTTTCAGCCAGCCTGCTATTCTCACCTCTAAGTCCTACTCTAAGAATACTCAGAGTAACAACACAGAAAACAAGGGGCCTAAGGAGTTCCAGGAGTCAGGACAGAAGGCTAGCAGCACAGCCGATGTACCTGTCAGCCCCCTCCCCAGCCTGGAGGGGAAGAAAATAACTCCTGTCCCCTCCAGGAATAGCAACCTTTCCACCAGCACAAATAAAAGCAGGAATTACCTGCTTTTGGAGAGGACCAACTTTGGTCAAGCCTCCATCAAGAATAGCCAAGGCAGCCTAACTATGCAGGGTTTGAGGCCTCCATAGCTTCTGCTTCCCTCAAAGAATGCTGGCCCACCAGTCTGCACTAGGAATCCAAGTCAGCTTTCATGCAGCCCTGCCAGGCCTTTGTGCTGTGCCCTACAAAGAATAACTGAGTTGCTACAGCCCAGAACAGCCCCTGGAAGTATCCCTGTGACTTCCCTTTCTTCTCACAACATCAGCAGCAGTGGTAGAGCCCCAGAACTAACCAACTTCCACACAGGTATGTCCAAAGGAAATTCTGTCCTCCCATGCTTAGCGGCTGGGATACATGCATGACCAGCAGAATTTGCCCTTTTGTACGATCCCAGCCTCTCCTTCTGGCAATCTCCAGGGCTGATAGAGGGCCATTGGGAGCTTCTTCAAATTCAGCCTCAAATTTCAATGCAGAAATTTGTGTTTCAAGTTTGCCAAAAAGAATCTGAATGAACCTTAAATAAAAGACTGAGTGGAGACACGCAAACCTCATGTGGTGGGCAGTGGAGACAGTGGTAAGAAAAAAAGAAAAAATTTCCAGAGGCGAATCATGCTCATTACATTTTACATGGAATATAAAGATCTCGAGCTCCTCCTGGAGCCCAAGAAGATGATGTGGAAGGTTGGAAAAGTACTAGAAGCAAACAGCTGCTGGTGCAAGTTGAACCAGAAATACATGCAACTATGCATGCTTGACGTGCTTGGCCAAGAGGACATCATGCAGTGGAGGATGGAGGTGTTCAAATTGCTGCAGAAGTCTGTCAATGGGGTTCAATTTAAACAGGTATCTGGCATCTCCATAGCCTTCAAAAGCACTGCCTCCAAAATAGCCAATGAGCTCAAGCTTTATAAGACTGCTAGGAGCCACCTGTAAGACAAGAGAGACCAGCTAGCCCAGCTGCCCACTGGCCACTCTGCCCTAGCTGGGCTACACAGCAGAGACCAGACTGGCGTGTTTTCCCTTCCTCTGTCCTTCACCCCTTTTCCTCCTTTGCTGGCTGGGAGTGGAGATCGTTTTTCACAACAAATGATTCACCTAGTCATTGCTAGAGAAGAGGGTCTCCTATTGCCTTAGAAGAGGCTCAGGTATAAAAAAAAATCTTGATGACGTCACAGCAGCTGACTTCCACTGAATCACCATTTGCCCACACAGCTGCTCTCAGTTGAAGGATCTTTGGCTCAGAGAAGTAAGGGATGAAGATGATGTCAGTCCTCTGATGATGAATTCTGAACTTACATTTTAATTCAAAATGTAAAACCATAATACACAAGGATCTCGAGTAGCCATTTGTAGCTCTAAATGTTTCTGGTATGCTCTGCTTATAACAAAATGATCCACTTTTTTATCCTCTTAAAAACGGTTGGGACTTCTGGTTTCCAGTCTGGCGTGTAAGAGCTTGGAAGTCACTACTACATTTTATCAACAAGTAAAAATACGAAAAATATAAAAACTGAAAAATAAACAACTGTTCTTAGATCCTCTTAGAAAAATGAGGTAACAGGGCAATCCACTGCTCCCCAGATTGGAGAAACTGACAGGAAAATACAGAGAATCACAATTTACTTGAGAATCCACCAGTAGAAACCTCTGTGGGAACCTGCCAGGGTAGGAAAACCTGAACTGCAATTGATGAATTACTGGAGGCTCAGTGTGGACAAATCTGAGAGATGAAAACACCAGGGGACCAAGTCACTGGAAGGACCCCGCACTTTTGTGATGTTTACCTTCTGGAACTCCATCAGGGTCTCACAATGAATATCAGAGAAAAATCCCCCCTGTGCTTGCGGCAGAGAAAGGGGGAAAATACTCATTTAGAAATCACCAGAATATTCTGTTCTTAACACGGTCTATTCTCAAGAGAAACTATTTAATCAGAGCCTAAATTTCTGGTGTTTTATCAGAGCTTAACTGACCTGGAGGAGGAAGATATCCAACTGCAGTCCCTCTGGCCATCCTCTCTCACCTAAGGGGGTGCAGGGTGTGGGGACTGAGAAGCTCTTGTGAAGTTCATAGCCCAGGGGAACAGGCTCACCAAAAGACTAAAACCTAATCATAGGACTAGAGAAAGCTTCTCTTTCACCCATACCTTACCACCACATTACTGAAGTCCTATTGACAGCAGTTTCTTTTACCCAGTGCATCAAGAGTGGCTATTAAGAAAAATTCTAAGACATGTTGAAAGTAAACACGGTTTGAAGAGACAGAGCAGGATCAGAATTAGAGTTAGATAGGGCAGGTATATTGGAATTATCAGACCAGGAATTTAAAACAACCATGATTAACATACTAAGGGTGCTAATGGATAAAGTGGATAACATGCAAGGATAGATGGGTAATGTGAGCAGAGAGATGGAAATTCTAAGAATGAATAAAAAAGAAATAATAAGGATAAAAAATCACTCTAACTGAATGAAGAATGACTTTGATGGGCTTGTTAGTAGACTGAACATGGCTGAGGAAAAAAAATCTCTGAGTTTGAGGATATCTGAATAGAAACCTCTAAAACTAGAGAGCAAAGAGAAAAAGACTGAAAAATACAGAACAGAATATCCAAGAACTGTGGCACAACTACAAAAGTGTAACATACACATAATGGGAATACTAAAGGAGAAGAAAGACAGAAAGAAGAAATTTATTGGTGGAGAATTTTTCCAGATTAATATCAGACACAAAACCACAGATTCATGAAGCTTAGAGAACACTAAGCAGGATAAATGCCAAATAACAGAACAACAACAACAAAATCAAAACTACCCTTTGGCATGTAATTTTCAAACTACAAAAACTTAAATATAATGAAAAAATCTTGAAATAAGTCAGAGAAAAAACCATTATATCTATAGAGGAGCAAAAATAAGAATTACATGACATCTCCTCAGAAACTATACAAGCAAGAAGAGAGGGGAATGAAATATTTTATGTATTGAGAGAAAAAAATCACCAAACTAGAATTCTGTACTCTGAGAAATTAGTCTTCAAAAGTGAAGGACAAATAAAGACTTTCTCAAATAAAAATTGATGGAATTTGTTAGCAAAAGACCTGCCTTGCAAAAAATGCTAAAAGAAATTCTTTAGAGAAAAGAAAAATAATATAGGTCAGAAACTCAGATCTATGTAAAGAAAAGAAGAACATCAGAGAAGGAATAAGTGTAGGTAAAATAAAAACTTTTATTTTTCTTATTCTTAATTGATCTAACAGGTAAGTTTGTTGAACATAATTATAGCAATAAAGTATTTGATTATGTATGTTTATGTGTATATATATATATTCTTATGTATTTTCATGTATAAATGAAATGAATGACAACAATTACACAAAGGAAAGGAAGGAAGAATTAGGATTATTTTGTTATTATAAGGAGGTATTCACACTACCTGTGAAGTGATACAGTGTTATTTGAACATGGACTTGGATTAGTTGTACATGTATATTGCAAACTTCAGGGCAACTGAATCTGATAAACTGCTCAGTTGAAACCACAAAGGTATAAAAAGAATGGAAGACAAAACAGGAACAAAGAACAAGGGCAAGAAACAGAAAACAGTAACATATATTGTAGAGATTAATCCAATAATTTTGAATGCCAATGGTCTTGATATATCAAATGAAATACACAAATTATCAGAGTGGATCAAAAAACAAGATCCAACTATATGTTGTCTACTAGAAACCCACTTTAAATATAAACATACATATAAATTAAAAGAAAATGGATGGAGAAAGACATACCACGTTGACACCAATCAAAAGGAATTGGGAGTAGCTGTATTAATTTTGGACAAAGCAGACTTCAGAGCAAGAAAACTATCAGGGATAAAAAGGGGCATCACATAATGGTAAAAGAGTCAGTTCTCCAAAAAGACATGGCAATCCTTAATGCATATGTGCTTAGCAACAAAGCATCAAAATAGGTGAAGCAAAAGCTGACAGAAAAGCATGGAGAAATGATGAGTCCACTGTTCTAGTTGGAGATACCAACACCTTTCTGTCAGAAATCAGCAGATACATCAGGCAGAAAAGCAGTAAGGACATAACTGAACTCACCAATATCATTAATCAACTGGTCAACTAGATATAATGGATATCTACAGCCTACTTCATCCAACAACAGCAGAATGCACATTCTTCTCAAGCTCACATGGAACCAAAGAGATCATATTCTGGGCCCAAGCACATCTCCACAAATTTAAAAGAATAGAAATCAAACAATTTCCACTCTCAGACCACAGTGGAATCATTGACATCAATAACAGAAAGACAGCTGGGGAATCCCCAAATATTTGGAGATTAAACACTGTATTTCTATGCAACACATAGGTCAAAGAAGAAATTTCAAGAGAAATTTAAAGATATTTTGAACTAAATGAAAATTAAAGTACAGCTTATCAAAATTTGTGGTATGAAGCAAGAGGAGGACTGAGGGAAAAATTTATAGTATTGAATGCATATATTAGAAAAGAAGAAAGATCTAAAATCAATCATCTAAGTTTCCACTTTAGGACACTGGAAAAAGAAGAGCAAATTAAGTCCAAAGTAAGCAGAAGAAAA
>NW_012148530.1:1076023-1079129 GCF_000956105.1 Propithecus coquereli | reverse complement strand
AACCCTATTGTCATGTCTGTGTCTGCTTTCACCATCAGTCTGAAATGACTATTAATATTTTCTAACATGAAATTTTCATAGCTGAACATGGATGTTCCTTCATAAAAGCTGACCAGGTTACTGACACTGCTAAGAACCTAGGTTTCTAGCAGCAGTACTCAGTGCGGACCTCATCTTCCTCCCCACTCCCCATCTCCCACCCTGGGAGACTGGCAGCTGATTGATAGCAGCTTAGTATCATGGAAACCTTCTATCAGGGTTTGCTCTTATTGGAGTAACACTTTGATTTAAATGTGCCTTTTCTGATCACCATCCTTCTGAAAGTCCTCCCATCAGGCGCATCCATGCAGGTCTTAGACTGAGAAGTGAGCACTGTGAGGAGGTGTCCACATTTGGAGGAAGTGATTTGGCATGGTGCACTGCCCAGATCCCTGCTTCCAGATTGAGGCACTCATCTCGTGGTTGGCAGGAGTGTTGCTGATGATCGCTCTTAGCTTCTGCCTCTGGGCATTGTTATTGGAAGGCAGCCAAAGGGAACTATCTCTGGCTCCTCCCCAGAGACAGCTTGTATCCACTGAATGGTCAATACCTGGGGGTCCAACCTCTTGGTCTAAATTCGGGACAACTCTGAATGTCCAGAGCTTCCTAAAAGATTGACTGAGGGCTCTGTTATAATTTCCTTATAGTTCAACTTCTACCCAATGTTACTGCCTTCACTCTGTTATAAGTGTTGTTTCTGAGAGTATTCCCTGGTAAATTTCTTGCACAGAAATCCCTGCCTTAGAGCCTGTTTCCTCAATAGCCTGACCTATCAGGCTAGTACAGGTGTGGTGTATGGTGTTTTTAGGGAGAAGCAGTGTTGGAGTTTCTAGCATCTGGTCCCAGACAGACATTGTTGGGATTTTTTCATTCATCTTTAGTAATTTTATTCTGAATGCACACATAAAGTGTTCTGGATTGGAGACAGATTTCTTATTTATTACTTTACAGAAATAAGCATGTTATTCTCCCTGGCCCCAGTCCTTACCTCTAGGGTAATGTGATGAAAGCCAGGTGGAAAAATCTCCCAAAGTGAATAGCTGGACACTTCTTTGGGGAGAGACAGAGAAAAATGGATTATCTTCTTATATATAGGAGAAAGAGGTAACTATTTTCCCCTCACCCTCCAAAAGGAGGGAGAAAAACCATTGCTCTGTAGATGTGGAATGCAAAGGATCCTGGATTCTCACTCTAAGCTGTTGTAAAGGAAGGAATTGTTCCCATGGAATGAAGTAATGAGTAGCTACAGTAGGAGAAATTTTGTCTGTTTCTAGTCATGTTCCCTTATGCCATGAGTTAAAGGCCACCAAAATGCAATGAGATGCCACATGGCAACAATTTCTTCATTGAGAAGTATTAATAATTTGTCTCAGCCTACATAGCAATTTGCTATTCTTTCTCTCTTTCCTTTTCAAAAGTGAAGAATGAAGCCAGTGTGAAATGTGGAATCATTTCCATATATGAAGGCATATAAAATGATAGAGATCTGTTCCTAGGATAGTTTTCTTTTGAATGTGTTCATAGCATCAGCTTTCCTACTCAGAGCCATGAGTTTTCCATTTCTCTTCTACCAAATTTTCCTGGGTGAGTGTTTTGCCCTTAATGTTTGGCAAAGTTTTCTGTTCTCATAAAAGATACAAGTTTAGTAAACTGCTGTTGCTCAAGTGTTTCTAAAAGTTATTTAAAATCCATTACCACTTTTATAAGCTATCTCTGTCCCATTTCAACTCCTGAACCGCACCATGCTTCCTATAAATGATGTGTGTTTCTGCACAATGGTTCCGTCTATATGTTGATACATTTGTTAACAAAGTATTTTTTTGTTGTTAAATGTCTCACTAACCAGCAACTGAAATAGAGCTGCTTAAGTAGAAGCTTATTTTGCATTGAGGAGGGAAACCTTTGGGCTAAATGTTCCCAGCAGGGGACTTGTTAAAGTATCAGTTGTGCTACAGGAACTTGCACTGGATAGAAGACTCCAAAGAGAGTGAAAAGGCACAATTGTAATTGGCATTATCAGGTCAACATCTGGCCACGAAAGTGAGAGATACTCATTCTCATGTGTGGAATTTTAGTAACAAAAAGTCTTCAAGCTGAACATCATTATAGATTGGGGAGCCTCCCATTTTTATTATTCTTTTCAATGGAAGAGCTTAACGACATCCAAAATGGTATACTGCCTAGAGCACTTGTTGGGAAAGGCGTAATCTCATTTTGGCTTTCCTGGTACTTAAGATGACATCATGTTGTAAATAAATGTCTCTTCTTCCCTAGGCTCAAAAGTCATCATGCTTCCACTAATGCATGATAAAGTGAAAAGAGAAAAGAAATAGGAATTGGTAAACTTGAGTTTCAGCTTTGTGACTTCAGACAATTCATCTGTAATACGGGCCTAATGTTAGTTGTGAAGATTAAATGAAAATAAACAAAACTCTATATCCAGGCCTTGGTAAATGGAAAAAAATGGAATTTTAGCTCAAGACCATGTCACAGTGGGCCTATCATGTGTGAAAATTCAGCCTTCCATTACTTATCTTATTTAAGTATATTATTAGATTAGATATACTCAGCAAATTTCTAAAATGGCATGAAGACTATTACGGGAGAAGAGTCAAGTGGTAGATACCAGAATGTTAGTTCCCTACCAAAATATAGGAAGTACTACATCTCTAGGGAATTGTAGAGATTAGTTCCATTATCAAAAAACTGAAAGATGCAGATGTGGTTATCTTTATTACAGGCTCATTTAGCTCTCCTGTTTTACTTGGTTCTTAGAGAATAAGCATTATAAATGTAATCTTAATAAAGTGGCAACTCCATTGCAGATGTAGTCTCTTTACCAGACCCAATTAACACAGCTGCTGGTACTTGATATGGAGCTATTGATCTGAGAAATGCTGCCCTCCCACCTCACTCCCCATTTCAATAACTGGTTCTAAAAAATTGTCTTTCAGTAGACACCAATAAACCTTCAGGGCCAATAGGAATAGGATCTGTTAGCACAACTCCAGATATAATCATTGCTTCATTTTCTTAGCTCTGATTTCAGGAGAGCACTTAAACCACT
>NW_012148530.1:1073737-1074318 GCF_000956105.1 Propithecus coquereli | reverse complement strand
CATTTTTCTAGTTAAACTAGCTAACGTAGATTCTTTTGTTTTTGCAAGTTAAGATTCCCAGCTGATAGATATCTGTTAAATAATATTAGAAAATAATATTAGAAAATATGCAAATAAATCTATGTATTATGTAAGGAAACATACATATTGAGTAAAACTTTAAAAACGTGGGAATGATAAACATCAAATTCAGGATTACTTGGTGACTTTGGAGGTCGGGGGAAAGGATAATTTTGACTGATAAAGAATCAAACCATGTTGGTAATGTTTTATTTATTATAAGAATAAAGGGCACAGATTTAGTCACTGTTTTGTCATCTATATCTATATACCTAGATCTATCTATGTGTATATATATGTTGCATAATAAATTTTAAAATATCTGCAGAAAATCTTTTAGTACAAAACGTAAGCTACTACAACAAAGAGGCTCCTAAGTACTGTGGCTTAAAGAAAAAATTCATTTATTCCTCCCTCGGATAGCAATATTTAGAGAAACAATCCAGATTGTTGGGGAATCTCTGCTCCACACAGTGATTCAGGAACCCAGATCCCCTTCCCCTTCTTATTCCATCTTTCCC
>NW_012148530.1:1068759-1070038 GCF_000956105.1 Propithecus coquereli | reverse complement strand
AGGCTATAAATTTCCACAATTATTATTTCACACCTGAATTATGATTGACAAGGTTGTATAGATAAGTTCTAGTTTTTTCATCTGAATCTGAAAGAGATTTTTTGAAATCCACCCACTTTACTATCACTATTGGTAGAAATGTGATTTACTAAAATTACACCCTCAGCAATGGGAGTTCTTCAATCATTTTTTACAGTAGCACTAGTAATGAGACCCCATGATCTCTCTTTTCCAAGCATTAAATTCTTGGAAGATAGGTTCTGAATGGCCAAGTTCAGGTTAGGAGACTCTGTATGAATCAAATAATGGTGTGTCCAGGGTGCCTGGTCGCTTAGCCCAAAATGGTTTCTGAATACCCACACTTATATGTTTAAGTCATTCCCAGAAAGAAATGAATTTGTGTGAATCAAGCACTTCCATACTAATTATCTATTGCTACATAACAAATTATTATAAATGTAGTAGCTTAAAACAACATACATTTATTATAGTATAGTTTCTGTGGGTCAGGAATCTGGGTGTGGCTTCACAGGGTCCTTTGCTTAAGGGTCTCTCGTGAAGCAATCAAGATGTTGGTGAGGGCTGGTGTCTCACTGGATGGCTCAACTGGGGAAGGATCTGCTTCCAACTGGAGAATCTGGAAGAATTCAGTTTCTCAAAGACTGTTGGATTGAGGATATCAGAACCTAGCTGGCTGTTGGTTATATCTTGCTATATAGGTCTCCCCAACATTGTATCATGCTTCATCAAAGCATGCAAGCCAAGAAGACAACAGAGTCAGCTAGTGAGAGGGGAAGTTATAATCTTATGTAACTTAATCACAGAAATGATATTTCATCCCATTTGACATATTTTGTTGGTTAAAATAAGTCATAGTCTCTATCTACATTCAAAGAGAGAAGATTACACAAAAGTATGAACACCAGGAGGCAGGGATCATTGGAGGGTGGTGCCTACCATATGCCTCATTATTGCTGTTACACAATCATAAAGGCATTTAAGTTAGTTTGACAAGTACCATATGTACAGTACTGTGTTAGTGGAGAGACAAGATGGCTGAGACACCAGCTACCAGATCATCTTAGAAACAAGGAAAAGTTTAAGAAGAAAAAGTAAAAACAAACACACATAGATTAGGTGTAATTCCAAGGGAAAAGTGCCAGAACCTACAAGAGATTTCACAGCAATAAGCTGTGGAGCAGAATAAGATGGAGGAAGATTTCAGTGGAGGTCAACTCCCGAGAGGCTTGGAGTCCAGCAAAAAGGGTAGGTGGAGGCC
>NW_012148530.1:1065208-1068709 GCF_000956105.1 Propithecus coquereli | reverse complement strand
CCCAGATCCCCTTCCCCTTCTTATTCCATCTTTCCCCAGGGCATTGTCCTCATCTGTGTGCTAAGCAATGGGTCACAGGTGTGTGTGTTCCAGCTCATAGGAAGGGAGACAAGATTATGAATGTCCAAAGTTAAAACATGACCAAGACCAGGAAATAGCTCACATCACCTCTGTTTACATTTTGGTGGAGAGAACAGAATGCACATAGCCAGATCAGACTGTAGGAGAGGCTGGGAAGTGTCTTTCCAGTGAGATGATGTGCTCAGCTACAACGTTCTTGTTGCAGAAGAAAAGGGGACTATATTTTGGTGAAAACCAGCATTCTCTTCCAAAGGGATTTTAGGAAAACTGTGCACTGAGAATGATTTAATAAGATGTAAATACCTGAGTACGATTTTCTTCCCTGCTCACAAATCCACAAATATTATTGGTTGCCATTTAATCTTCCTTCAGAGGCAAAATTCTACATCTTAGAGTCAGAATAACTCCAGAGAATGTGCCTTGTCTAGCTCTTAGTGGGCTCAAGGACTTCATGTGAATAACAACCTACTTAAGACTTTTGAAGTAAAGAATTAAGACTTTTCATAACTCTCTTAATTCAATCTCTTGCCACTATTTGTCAGCACCCTAAAAGAGGAAACATAGTTGTCTGCTGAACAAATCTTCCTCCGCTCTATTTGGGTTGGTTTTAAACTTCCCTTTCAATTGTATGTTCTCACTTATCATCTCAAAACAAAGAATAAAGAGAAGAAAAATAACTTTCTTTGTATGTGTTAGAACTTGTGATGTTCTTCCCCAAATTAGGAAAAGGTGACCTTGGCAGCAGTGTTTCTAAATTATTCCCTCCAACTAACTAATCCTGATTCCTGTCCGTGCTTAAATAAAAGGACTGGTTGGCTGAAGCAGAATTTCAGCTGCTCTATACATTAAAATTAGTTTGTATATTCAGCACAAATTTTCTCTGAATATTTTTGGTTTTCTCTCTGAATATTTTAACCATTTTGGAATAAAACATTTTTTTTATATAGAAAAATATGGCTACTTCCATATATTCTACTCTTTTAAGCTATACAAGAACCAAATAAAGGGAGATCTAAGTAACAGAGGCATTCTGTCCTCATCCTATTCTACTAGGAAGGCTTCAATAGGTTTGGGATTTGGAGGACTTAATTTGGAATCATAATTTCAGGTTTGGGTTAACACAGAACAATAGATACCACAGTTTCAAGTGTTAAAAAAGCCCAAAATTTCAGACAACTTAAATCTGAGTTTAACTGAGCAGAGAATTATTTGGAATCCTCAGTCCCTAGAACCAGAAAATGTTCAGAGAGCTCCACTCTACAATGGGGCAAGCAGTGTTTATGGACAGAAAACAGAAGTGAGATACAGAAACAGCCCAATTGGTTACAGCTCTGCATCTGCCTTGTTTGAACATGATCTGATCAGTTGGCAGCCTGGGGTTGACTGAAGCTTGGCTGTTGTGATTGGCTGAGACTCACCTATTTGTTACAAAAGTATACTCCTGAATTAGGCTTTCAGTTAATTTAAGTACTAAGTTAGGTCGCAGTTCGTTACTTAAGGACTCAAAGTAAGAGGCATCCTCAGGCCACATTTAGTTTAATGCTGTTTGGTTTAAAATATTCTACATTAGAATACCTCACCATAATCACTACAGTTTTCCTTTCCTTTTATATCTCTATATCCTTTCCTCTAATAGACTACATCCATCTTTCAAAGATTGGACATAAACAAAATATTGATAGATTTGGATTTTAAAAAATCATCTATTGTTAAGTGCCTTACAAATTGTTACATGTGGTATGTGATCCTCGGTAGTTAAGGGAGTAGGTAGTATTTTTAGGCAGATCTCTAAACTGTGCTCTATGTTTTATGTTGTTAATGTCATGATACTTCTTTATGGTATTATTCTAGCTACTGGTGTGAAAACAATAAACAGTGATTTCTTCTTGAAACACTTTGACATTTTGTTTTAGTAAAACCATGTGTGGAGTATAATTGTAATGTTATCCAGTAAGCACAACTCTTAACAAGCTTTTGAATCAGATTTTATGACAATGAATATCAAATTATTTCTTTTCACTCAATTTTTCTGCAAAAAGTACCAAGTTGAGTTATATATTTACAATGTTTTTATGTCATCAATAATCTTAAATGTTTATTCCTAAAATGCCCGAGTATAATTTGCACAGATTTAAAATCATAGAACTGAAAACAATCTTAGATATAATGATATAATCCAACCCTATTGTTTTACAAAACTGAAAAAAGGACTTGGAAAAAATCAAGTTGGTTAGTTGTGGGCAATATAGCTTGGGAAAGGAATGCTACACTCACCACTCCCTCCCTCCACCCAGCACACACTGCTTTCCATACCTATCCATGGCAAAATGTTCCTGGACTGAATAATTCTTAATTTCTCCTATTTTCAAAATGATTTGCATAATTTTAATCTTTTTTCAGAATATGCTAACCGATACTCTAATAAACAATGGTTAAGATAATGGCTATTCAACCAGAAAAATGTGACAAAAACCCCCAAAGAATCCACCTAAGACAGGAAATTGGGCCAAATTTGACCATAAATCCACACATGAGACTTTCTGTAAGGCATTCTCTCCATAATTAAGAGCAAAATTTAGATCTTGATGGTTATGTCTGTATATAGCCTTAGGGGTAAAAAAAGGAGTTTGAAGTAATTCAGAGTTCCACAATTGTTCTTCGTTTTGCTTTTGGTAGACTTTGTAAATAGTTTGAATTAGACTCCAAGAAGGAAGACCACACAGAAAAACAGTGTTTTATCTCATTCCAACTGTATAAGTCAGTTTCTCCACTTCTTTTGATAATGAATGCACATTTAAGACAAGGAAAGTGGCTATTGAAATTTCCATGCTCTCACCACCCAGCAAGAAATGCCTTACTAATTGGATTATATTCTCTCTGTGCAGGATAACTGCTGCCTCCTGGTGCCCTGAATGACCATTGAAGTTTTTAGTACCATTTAATGTCTAACTATGAACCAAGAACATTACTTCTTTTAACTATAAAAGAACCTGAAATTAATTTAAGTCTCTATGAGATTACTGGTGATTTTTGTGTATTAGTAACTGTGTTGATGGATGATTCAGGATTAATTAGAAGTCATAGTAAACTATAACCAAGGTTTATACCTTTGTATTATGCCAAATAATGGATTCTATATGTTTATCTGAGTTTTTCTTGGATTGAAGTTTCTCTTTCTTTTAACTTGGTTTACTTACGATAGTCAATGAAACTGGAGTTTCAGGAACTTAAAAGGCCTGCTACTGTGTTCTGTCTTCCATACCTTTCCCTTAGTGCTGCCCTCTTCTGGAGAAGGATGGAGTGGTAGCAGTGTAAATAACGGTGTTTGTTTTTGTTTGTTTTGTTTTTTCCTTATAGTGAGTTCTTTGTAGGGTCATAAAAAATTATAACTTTAAAGGGGCTTAAAAATACATTCTATGT
>NW_012148530.1:1055724-1059023 GCF_000956105.1 Propithecus coquereli | reverse complement strand
ATCCACATACAGCCAACTAATCTTTGAAAAAGCAGACAACAATATACACTGGGGAAAAGAAGCCCTATTCAATAAGTGGTTTTGGGAAAATTGGATAGACACATGCAGAAGAATGAAACAGGATCCATATTGCTCACCACTCACAAAAATTAATTCAAGATGAATAAAAGACTTAAATATAAACACATGAAACCATAAGAATTCCAGAAGAAAATGTTGGAAAAACTCTTCTAGATATTAGCTTAGGCAAAGAATTTATGAAGAAAACTCCAATGTAATCACAACGACAACAAAAATAAATAAATGGGACTTGATTAAATTAAAAAGCCTCCACACAGCAAAGGAAATAATCAACAGAGCGAATAGACCACCTACAGAATGGGAGAAAATATTCACAAGCTATACATCCAATAAAGGGCTAATAACAAGAATCTACAAAGAACTCAAGCAAATCAGCAAGAAAAAAATAAACAACTCCATTAAAAAGTGGGCAAAGGATAGGAACAGAATATTTTCAAAAGAAGATAGACGAATGGCCAATAAATGTATGAAAAAATGCTCTATGTCACTAATCATCAGGGAAATGCAAATTACAACCACAATGAGACATTACCTTCCTCCTGTTAGAATGGCTTTTATTAAAAAGTCAAATAACAATAGATGTTGGCGTGGATACAGAGAAAAAGGAACACTTATATACTGTTGGTGGCACTGCAAATTAGTACAACCTCTATGGAAAACAGTATGAAGATTCCTCAAAGAACTACAAGTAGACCTTTCATTTGATCCAGCAATCCCACTACTGGGTATTTACCCAAAGGAAGAGAAGTCATTTTATCAAAAAGACACCTGCACTTGAATGTTTATCGCAGTACAATTCACAATTGCAAAGATGTGAAATCAACCCAAATATGCATCAATTCATGAGTGGATTAACAAAATATGGTATATGTGTACCATGGAATACTACTCAGCCATGAATAAGGATGAATTAATGCCTTTTGCAATAATTTGGATTGAACTGGAGACCATTATCCTAAGTGAAGTATCTGAAGAAAGGAAAAACAATTACTGCATGTACTCACTAATAAATTGGAACTAACCGATGAGTACATGTGCAAAAAGGGAAGTAAAACTCAGTGGAAATCAAGGTGGGGGGAGGGGAGCAGAAGGGGATCAGTGAAAGCCTACCTAATGGGTACAATGAACACTATCTGGTAATGGGCACACTTATAACACTGATTAAAGCATTGCAAAAGCAATCCATGTACCCCAAAACATTTGTACCCTTGTAATATGCTGAAATAAAACAAAAAAAGTAATCAGTGTATAGAAAATAAAATTATTGAGATATTAAAAAAACAAAAAAACAAAATATAAAGCACTGTGTTAAATGCTTGGGGATCAAGGAGGGAAAAGACAAGTTTCCTAACATTGCTCTTATAAAATTTGTAGTCTAGCACTTGCTCCTAATATAGGAATAGTAGATTAGATCATAAGTTTCTCTGCTTAAAAACTTTCAATTGCTTCATGTTGCTCTGAGCTTAAAATAAAATGTCTTATCATGGCTCAGCAGGGCCTGTGTTATCTAGTCCTTTCCTACTTTGACATTCTCATCTTGTGTGTCCCCGATTTTCCACTATGCTCTACTCATCTTAGCATCTGTCATATCCTACCTGGACCTGTGTATGTTCGAAACACTTTCTAAAAAAGTTTCAACTTTGTGCAGTGGCGGTCTTGTAGCCAATGAGGTTTATCCAAAGTGCAATTACTGCTAAATGAAAACTTTTTCCAACACCCCATGGTAAAGAATTGCGATATAGTCAGCATTGGCAATTTTTGACAGTGACCGTGGAGACGGAATTTTTAAAAAAAAAAAAAGTTTAAAAAACAATGTCATTGACTTCTTACCATTAAAACTGTAATCACTGAAAGAATGTCTAGATTTAAACAACATAATATCATACTGTAACCTCTTAGTTAAACTAGTTGTCAAAATGTACTTTTTGGGAATGAACTGCATTGAATTGTTTTATAGGATTGTTAGTTGTACGCTAGTTGATTGTTGACAACAGCCTTCCAGAGACAAATGTTTTGATCTAAAGAAGTAACTCAACTGGACCTCAGAATCCTTGGAACACTCTGGAAGAACTGTAAGGATCCTTCTAAGTTGTGCATATTAATTTTATTTATTTAGGGTGTTTTGTGTTGTTTTCCCTTCATCACATAATGTCTTCTTACTGAGGAACTCAGAAGAAATTCTCTCAGTTTCAAGAGACGCTTCTATTCAATAATTGTTTTTAGCTCATCTTTTGCATGGTTAGTTCTATAACTGATCAGAATCCCGCGTTTCTTTGTCTAAAGGCACTTGTGGAGCCACAGCCACAACTCAAACCTGTATATTCTGACTGCACAACTCATGGTCTTTCTTTCAGATGGAGTTTACACATTTTTACCCAAGCCCTTGTCTTCACCTTAGAGTTCACCTAAATCGATAAGAAAGTCCTCCATTACAAAGGCTCCTTGTCTTTTTTAGTTTAGATTCAAACTATGACCTGATCTAGTTAAGGTTTGGGAGTTTTGGGGTGACATATTCTGTTTTCCTCACAAATTTTCTCCATTTTTTTCTTGTTACTTTAACATGAAGAATCTGATCCAAGAACTGTGAATGGACGAGGAGACAGAAAAAATTTCTCTTCCTCTCTTCCCTCCCTGTTTCTTTTCTCTTGCCCTTCTTCCTTTTCTTCCATTTCTCCCTCCACCATCCAACATATAGGTGACATTTTTGTCATATCTATGTTTGAGGTAGAATGCATAAACTTTGAACAAAAACAAACAAAATCCTCAGTTTCTATCATAAAATCTATAAAGGAGTTGTCAAATTATACATATACTTGTGGCCCTCCTTCCTTCGTGGCTACGTGGCTTTGGAATATTTTAATAGCTGTCTCCTGGCATACAAGAAGAAAAGAAAGAAGGAAAAAGAAAGGACAGAGAAGAATGACTTCATAATTAGCCTGAGGACGAAAGCTTTCACAGTGTGAATTGCATACGGAGCAGTGTTTCCATCAAGTGAAAACTGACTTAGAAATGGATTTAGCTACACGTTTTAGGTCCCTAAGGGACTTTGACTTTTACTCATGTTATTTAAAGATGATCACTCTCTGGTGAGCCAAGTTGAGGCCAAAAGAACAAGGCTCCCCTACCTCTCCTAAAAGTGTTGAGATTTATTTCTCTGGGGTGGCCGAAGTGAGTACTCATTCAGTCCAACAAGTCATCCTGTTTTCATTTAGAGATTA
>NW_012148530.1:1041922-1044489 GCF_000956105.1 Propithecus coquereli | reverse complement strand
GGCAGAAGGATTGCTTGAGCCCAGGAGTTTGAGGTTGCTGTGAGCTAGGCTGACGCCACGGCACTCACTCTAGCCCAGGCAACAAAGCAAGACTCGGTCTCAAAAAAAAAAAAAAAAGAAAAAAGAAAAAGGGTAGGTGGAGCAGTTTGTTTCTTTCACCATCACATCTCTGGCAGTCATCAGGCTCCAGAGTTGCTGGAGAGCCTGTCTATCGTCATGAACCCAAAAGTTACTGTCACCAATGAAGTGGGAGCTTCCTGAGGACAAAACACCAGGCTACCAGCCCCTTTGGGGCACTTTCCGTCACTACAGACCCGAGCCGAGATGGCAAGTGCAGTATTGCTTCTACACCTACCATGTACCTTTGTTCTCCCCAGGGGGCTTCAGACCCTCAGTTTTCATCTTGTTTGTTCCCACACAAACATTTCCCAACTCCAGCTCAGACTGCAGGAGCTACAGGGGGCCAGTGTGTCCTGGGAGATCTGTGTGACTCCACAGCCTAAACATTCTAGGTGGGCTGCTTTCTGGAGAGAGGGACAGAGTCAGCCAGACTGCTAGCTTTCCTTCTTTTAGACTCTTTTTCTCCCTTTCCCCTCCCCTGCCCATGGCTGTTGAGAGAGATGATTGATCCAGGGTTCTTAGGAGTTGCTGCTTCCTCTGTGTTGGTGTATCAGCAAACCAGGGCTTACACAGAGAGTGGGTCCAAACCTTTCCTCTTAAATATCTGCAGTGGACTAAGGGATGCTCAGACCATGAGCTCTCTACTTACCAGCCCTCACCAATGCTGCTTGTCTGGCTGCTCCATCAGAACAGGGCACACCCTGAAGCAGAGGGACATCAAACCTGCTTGAGCACCCCATAAGCAACTTGGGACCAGCACGCTTCTCTCTGGCATGGTCAGGAATTGATCTTCAGGGACTTGGGGACAGGTCCACAGGCCAGATCCCATACCCTCAGGATTCGATCATGTCACTTGGGGACATGGAAGGGAGAGCTGTGAACTAATCTTGGGAGCCTATGTAGCCAGAACTGAAAAGAGAGTGTGGTTTCCCAGCCATAGCTCACTTGCAAAGCACCCCTCCCACCACAGGAAGGCCATTCACTCAGGCCAGGACAGGATCCTGGACAGGAAAGCTCCCAGCTTGCAGCATCATTGTGGGGGAACTCGCCTAGTTTGAGTTCCTGCCTGCTGGCAGACCTACAAGGAACAGCTGGTACTCATACTGCAGAAATTATTCCGTCACATTGAGAAGGAGGTAATCCTCCCCAACTCATTCTATGAAGCCAGTATCACCTTGATACCAAAGCTAGGAAAGGACACAACAACAAAACTACAAACCAATATCCTTTATGAATATAAATGCAAAAATCCTCAATAAAATACCAGCAAACCAAATTCAATAGCATATCAAAAAATAATCCACCATGACCAAGTGGGCCTCATCCCAGGGATGCAAGAATGGTTCAACATACATAAATCAAAAAATGTGATTCAGGACATAAACAGAAGCAAAAACAAAGACCACATGATCATCTCAATTGATGCAAAAAAAAAAAGCACTTGACAAAATCCAGTGCCCTTTCATGATAAAAGCCCTCAACAAACTAGGCATAGAAAGAAAATACCCCCCAAATTTTAAAGCCATATACAACAAACCCATAGCCAACATCATACTGAATGGGAAAAGTTGGAAGCATTCCCCCTAGGAACTGGAACAAGACAAGGATACCCACTGTTACCACTTCTATTTGACATAGTGCTAGAAATCCTAGCCAGAGCAATCAGGCCAGAGAAAGAAATAAAGGGTATCCAAATTGAGAAAGAGGAGGTCAAACTATCACCTTTTGCTGACAACATGATCTTATATCTAGAAAATCCCAAAAACTCCACCAAGAGACTCCTAGAATTGATAAAAGAATTCAGCAAAGTCTCAGGTTACGAAATCAATGTACACACATCAGTAGCATTCCTATACATCAATAATAATCAGACTGAGAGTCAAATCAAAAACTCAATATCATTCACAATAGCCACAAAGAGAATAAAATACCTAAAAATATACTTAATTGAGGATGTGAAAGATCTCTATAAAAAGAACTACAAAACACTGAGGAAATAAATCACATATGATACAAACAAATGGAAAAACATATCATGGTCATGGATTGGTAGGATCAACATTGTTAAAATGTCCATACTACACAAAATGATTTATAGATTCACTGTAATCCCAATCAAAATGCCAATGTTATATTTCACAGACCTAAAAAAAATAATTCTATGCATCATTTGGAACCAGAAAAGAGCCTGAATAGCTAAAGCAATCCTAAGCAAAAAGAACAAATCTAGAGGCATCACGTTACTGGACTTCAAACTATACTACAAGGCAATAGTACCCCAAACAGCATGGTATTGGCACAAACATAGAGACATACTCCAATGGAGAGAATAGAGAACCCAGATATAAAACAATCCACATACAGCCAACTAATCTTTGAAAAAGCAGACAACAATATACACTGGGGAAAAGAAGCCCTATTCAATAAGTGGTTTTGGGAAAATTGGA
>NW_012148530.1:1025657-1027937 GCF_000956105.1 Propithecus coquereli | reverse complement strand
GAAGAAGACCCCAAGGGCAATCACAGCAACAACCAAAATAAATAAATGGGACCTGATCAAATTAAAAAGCTTCTGCACAGCCCAGGAAACTGTCATGAGAGCAAACAGACAACCCACAGAATGGGAGAAAATATTCACGTTATACATTCGATAAAGGGCTGATAACTAGAATCTATATAGAACTCAGGAAAATCAGCAAGAAAAAATCAAACAACCCTATCAAAAAGTGGGCAAAGGATATGAACAGAAACTTTTCAAAAGAAGACAGACTAATGGCCAATAAACATACGAAAAAATGCTCAGCATCTCTAATCATCAGGGAAATGCAAATCAAAACCACAATGAAATATTGTTTAACTCCAGTGAGAATAGCTTTCATCAAAAAGTCCCAAAACAATAAATGTTGGTGTGGATGCAGAGAGATAGAAACACTCATACACTGCTAATAGGACTGCAAACTAGTGCAAAAGTGGAAAGTACTCTGTGGAAAGTACTCTGTGGAAAGTACTATGGAGATACCTCAAAGAGCTAAAAGTAGAACTACCATTTGATCCAGCAATCCCCCATGGGGTATTTATCCAAAGGAAAAAAAGACTTTCTATTCTATAATAAAGACATCTGCACTTCAATGTTTATAGCAGCACAATTCACAATTGCAAAGATGTGGAAACAACCCAAGTGCCCATCAATACATGAGTGGGTTAATAAAATGTCGTATATGTATACCATGGAGTACAACTCAGCCATAAAAAACAATGGTGAACTAATACCTCTTGTATTATCCTGAATGGAGCTGGAACGAATTCTTCTAAGTGAAGTATCACAAGAATGGAAAAACAAGTACCACATGTGCTCACTATTAAATTTCACTAATTTATCAACACTTACATACACATACGCAACTAACATTCATTGGGTGTCGGGCACATGGGAAGGGGGAGGAGAGGATGTTCACACCTAATGAGGGTGATGCGCACTTTCTGGGGGATGGGCACACTTGTAGCTCTGACTCAGGCAGTGCACAGACAATATATGTAACCAAAGTATTTGTACCCCAGTAGTACTCTGAAATTAAAAATAATTAAAAATTTTATGATGGTGTAATTCTATTAGTGCTTGACCAACAGGTGTTTTCTTACTCTCACAGGCTCCATCAAACGACTGAGTGAAAAGTTCAAATGAAGTTTAGCAAACTTGCTTCAGTTTAAAGAACATTTTTGTTAAGATGGCTCAACCAATATTTCTGAAAATGAAGCATAAGTCATGGTAGATTAGATAACTTTTTAAATGACCATGTGTTACAAATGTTTAATATATTTATTTAAATTTATTCTGTGGAACACTTTGATATGTTTACAAACAGATTAGGATTTATAGTCAGCAGAATTAGAGTATATTCTGGTTTTCTTAAAATATGACCTTTCAATTCTATGAACACTTATAACACCTCTCTGAAATTTCTCCTGGTCTCAAAGCTATAAAACATTAAAGTTATTTAATCAGGGGTTCTTAACTTAGAATACAGTGCCTCTGGTCTTGGGGCAGATTACAGGGGTTTCACAAAACCCAGGATATTATATGAAAAATATATATATTTGTTACATCTTTGTATTTTTCTGGGAAGGGGGGTCTAAACCTTCATAAGAATTCAAACGAGGATAAGAACTGCTAGTTTAATTTTTATTGAGCATGGTAGATTTTATTATTGTTCTAAATATTCAGAAACTTTAGACATGGGCCCCTCCTTACAGCACACTCCCTAGATGAGGATAAACATGTGACTAGTTTTGGTCAATAAAATATGGGTGAACATGATTTGTCCCCTGTGTGAGCAGAAGCCATAAGGCATTTTGTAGTTTCAGCACTTTCTGATTTACCTCTGCTGTTAAACTGGATATATCCCAATAGAAGCTCTTCCATCATCCTGGGTCCCATTATGGAGCAATAAATAAACTCTTGAGGGATTTCTTTGTGTCTGCAGCAAAAATTACCCTAAGCTTATTGATAAGCATACCCTCTTAGGTCAATTTCTGCATATTTTCTACAGCAGACTAAACCAATCTCTCTGTGCCTGGTTAAAGAATAAATCTGTTAAATTTTCATTCCTATTTTCTGTGCTATTCCACAATGACTAGTATGTCATCATTTATAATTTCCTCAACACAAAACTTTCTCTCTTTCAAAAGCTTTTCATGAATCCTTTCTTGTTAAAATGAATTCAAATACTTCAGCTTCCAGCCTAGAAGGAATAACAGTGGCTGGAATTGCCTCCCCCCAAAG
>NW_012148530.1:1015218-1022207 GCF_000956105.1 Propithecus coquereli | reverse complement strand
GGTAATTAAAAATTGATTTATAAACTTACAAATAAGATTCTACATATGCATTTTTAAGTTGAATCATAAACATATTTTGACTTCAGAGAGGTCACTTTTTAAATTTACCATATATTTAAACATTTCAGCTTAAAACTGTGTTTCAAATAACTATACAACAGGAATATATTTATCTGGATTATTGATGCCAGCAACCCCCAAAACTCAGTGACTCAACACAATAAAAGTTCATTTCTTGCTGAAGTCCCAGTTGCGAGTTGTGTCAGGCAGCTCCTTTTTGGGCTTCCCTTCAGTCAGCAATTCGGGGGTCCACGCTTCTTCCATGGGGTAGCTCCAGCATCTGTGGAAAAGGAGAGAGAGTGTATGATCGATGTCACTGGAGGCTTTAGGGCCAGGCCTGAAAGTGCAGTACTCCTCTTTCTCCCACAGCCCATTGGCTGGAATCGACTCAGAAGACCTCAGCCTAACTGAAAGCATGGCTGGGAAATGTCATTTTCCTGACTGCCCGGGAAGAGGAAATAGGATTGGAGACCATCTGGTCAGTCTCTGCCATAAGGAATAAAATGTTAACATTTTTTAATCAGTTTATTTTCATTTTTCTCTCTCCAAATTTGTGTTTCCCATCAACCATTCTGCCTTTCTCCAGGAAAGGAGAATAACAACTGTCACTGTCTGAGTGTGAATAAGACATGAGAATGCTCTGAACCAATAAAAAGAGGAAGAAGTAACACGTGTTTGCAGAGCCCCAGGGAATGGTAGGAAAAAGGGACACAGAAGTAAGTGGGGGCTTTTCACAATTTTCTGAATTGAAAACCTGAAAATCCTCCTGGTAAGACACAGAAATGCTAGAGACACAGCATTCTTTAAAACTGATAGAGGAGCTAGAAATAAAATTAAGAAAATACTAAGGCATCAGAAAATTAGAGCTTGCATGGTCTACATGTAATGCGTCATGTGTTCTGGCCCTGGTAGTGGTATGTTGGTTTTAATATTCCAGGGACTTGGGTTGGTATATGGATGTGGTGATAGGAGATTAGGTCCACATAGGGTAGGGAGTTGAAAATAAAATCTCAATCTAAAGCCAAGTCCCTTGGAAGGCTAGAATAATTTTATATGCTGGAAAAGGAAGTGGATGAAGTTTGTCTATATCAGCCTGGACGCTGGGTGATCTAATTCATGTTTAGATTAAAACTTCCTTTTCAATGTTAGACCACTTTCCGCTGGTTTCATCATTTATATTTATTACCCTTGTTTGTTATCACAGAGGTGAAAGTGCTATAGTAAGTGAGGCTGAACAGGAAAGGCGAAGTGGATACTAGTAACGAAAGAAGTTGTGTTCACATTTAGTTCAGTTTGCCCTAGCTGTGTGATTTGGGGCAAGGCAAGTCATTCAATTTCTTCTTCTCTAAAATGGGATGATAATATTACCTCATAAGTTTGTTTTGAGAATTAATTACATATGTAAAGTGCTCAGAACAGTGTCTGGTAGAGTATAAATGTTAGCTACAAATATTAACACATTATGCACTTTAGAAACATCTGATGTAAGATATTAAGGTAATACATTTAAAATATTGGCATAATTTAAAAGCATGTTATTTTATTAGATTAGATTATGTATCTGTTTCGTGTTATTTTATTAGATTAGATTATGCATCAGTTTATCTGAACTGATCATCTGATCACAGGTCAACTTAATAATTTTGTTTTTCTTTTATTACCCACACATTTCCAGTGCCAGATGTAATAGGACACTTTTGTATCATGGTCTTTCTGTCTTGTATCTTTGTGCCTTGATGCTGGTCATATGAGTTGGAGCAGTAAGATAGTCCTGAACACCATGCATACACTGAGGTGGTTAACGAGCATTTAACTATACCTGACAATGACTGCAAACTGCATGAATACATCTGACCAAATCAAAACTAAAGGAATCTCCAACTAAAAATCATCTTAGCCAGATCTGAATGCCCACGGTCACTCCGACACTATCCGACGTGAGAAGCATGGTGGAGAGGAGATCCTTGTGGAAAGAAACAGGGGTCTTACCTGGTTGCAGTTATATTATCAAAAACATATCGCCCTGCACATACATTGCTGCAGTCCCTTCAAGGACCTTTAAAGAGACCCATGTACACGAAAGATCCTGCAGTTTGAACTTTGCTGGTGTTATATAATAAATATATTTTGGGTAGAAAGCTTCGCAAATAATAGAATTTGATAATTCTAGGTGCAAAATCCAGATTAACCACAGTGCCCAAATCGTAAACTCCTGAAGATCAAGGTCAAGACAGTTCAGTTTGCTTTTCACAGTGACAGGAATGGTACTCACGCTCCTGGACACTAAGCCATTAATTGCCTGGTTATTAGTTTAATTAGTTTATTCTACTTCTTGATCTTAAAGGGTTTATTTTTCTAGCCAAATGGTGGTATATTTTGTTGTCCAACAGCATATTCTGTTACACAGTAAAATGATAATTTGTGATTTTTAACTCTGATGTTTTTTCAGAGTTTTAATACCATTTGTGCACTGTGATTTGTATTAGGCACTAGAAGATCTTGGTCTTCTGCTGAGTGGATTTCTTAATCCTGAGTCATGAATGTCAGCTGGGTAGTTCTATGTTTAACTGCTGGATTAAATCGTTGGCCATTATTGTTAAGATGTTTGCAGAAGAATTTAAAAATTACATTTAAGACTTTTTGACTGCTATTGTTCTATAAACCTTGAGTTTGGAAAGTGTTTAAGAATTTTTTTTAAAAATAAAAACATTCTATTCATTCTCCAAATCCTAAGATTATAGTTTATTAAAAGTTTCACATTTTTGAGAAATTCATAAAAGGTACTACTAATAAAATTTATAAGCCATTAATCTGGTTAGTAATTATTTTAATCTATTTATACCTGATAGTATTTCTAACTACTTTTTTTTTTTGCAGAAAATTCCTACTGTTAAGCAGATATTGGCCGTTTCTTGCCCTTTATCACTTAATAGTCCCTTTCTCCAAATGAAGTTAAATCTCTTATAGGAATACTTCGCTGTCTTGATTTGTTATAAATGGGTGCTCTAACTCTCTGGAAACAATTGTTTTAGTTCATGTATTTTGAGCCGTCACCCATACTAAATGATGGTGGATCTGTTACATAGTAGAAATCTGTTTTCACCCAAGATCTGCAAACACATTTTGAAATGAGAGGTACCTGATACTTGTATAACTTCACTGGGGGTCCTGTTCATAAAAATAATTGACACACTTGATATTTTTTTCTGATAAGTCAAGATTCTTTAAATGGCGTCCAAAAAATAGTGAAAGGACAAGTGACAAAGAGCTAGTGAGCAGATCGTTCTTGATTCTTTCTGGGATAAATCTTAGGCCAGTTTTGCAACAGAATCTTCTGGGAATTAGGAGGGAGTCATTAACCCTTCACACAAGGATGTCAGAATGTTCAGGAAACACCTCACATGCATAAGATGTTTCTAAACTTCCCAGATTACATAGGTTTTTCAGAGAGTTTTGTTCAATATATGAGGGAATAGTAACTTAGTCATAATGCTCCTAGGAATAAATTTGGAGTCACTCATTGTTCACCCAACAAATTTCAAGAAATCTTTATAGTCTTATTTGACCAATTGTTCAAGCCTGAAAGGTCAAAGTGCATTAAATTCAGTTTAACACATAATATGAACTATATATAGGAAAAAAGACCGTAGGGCAAGCCTTCTTAAAAAAAACTTGCCTTTAGCCCATACATACTAAGGAGGTTGTTACCACTGATGATGGTAGTTAGCATTTAAGATAGAAAAGTTGGCCATTTGAGTGAATATTTTATTTTTTATATCACTAAAATTCAGATGCTTTGTTTTCTCATGGGAAATTGCTTTAAAAACATCTCTACTCTGGGAAAGGCTTTGGAATTCACACACAAAGTTGATACAGAATGTCTTGGACAGTATTAGAGTCATTTTTAATATATGACAGAAGTCATGTGGGAATTCTGAAATTTGAAATCAAAATTCTCTCTGCAATCATATTTTAGATAATAAAAATAGGTAATGTCCATTTCTTGAATTCAATCTTGGTTTTTCACAAATTTAAAAATAGCAGTTCTATCTTAGTGAATATAAATTCATCATCGACATTTACTAAAATGAATGAGGTTGGAAGCAAGAAGTGTTTGATTTGAGTAAATTAGAGGGAATTAGCTCTCAGTGTAGAAAAATAAGTTCAATATCTTCTCTTCCCTTTTTTTTCTCACCACTTAATCCAAAATTACTTAAGAATTAAAAGAAATGAATTGGGCATTTAACAGATGTTCTGCAAATGACGAGGTATCAGCAGAAGTCGAGAAGTTTTCTCTTTTAAAAGATAGCAAACTTGTTACTTATTTCCTGATTTAAAAGGAAGTACTACATATATTTACGGTAGACAATTTGGAAAATAAAGTAAAGGACCAAAAAGAAAAAAAATTCCCCTTTAAGCCACCAGCCAGAGAAAACTACTCCTAACAGCGATGTACAACTTTGCAGACACCAGTGTGTGCATACATTTGAGAATCTTGTTGTTTTAAATTGAATCATATTCTTTTTGCAATACTATTAATTTTTCATTTCAATTCAGGAGAGCAGACATCTTTGTCTCTTTCATTCACTGGTGTATCCCAGTACCTGCCACGTAGTAGACCATTAATAATTACTTGTGGAATTTACTAGTACAATATGACTTTTATTTACATAGTAAATATTGTCTGAAAACATCTGCATGATAACATCTGCATGATAATCTATTGAGCAATGCATTGTAACTCATGTAACAAACATACCATAGCTGGGCATTTAGTTTAATCTCTTGTGCATGATTCCTTGTTGGCACAATTTTGATTCCTTGAAATAAATTAAAATGCCGAGAATGTTTAAAATTCACTATAAAAGGGCTTCCATAAAAGTTAAATTAGTTTATACCTCTCCTTTAAGGAACTAGTATTCTTTGTCTCCTTTGATGGACCTTCCCTCTGATATTCTCATCCAGGTGGTGTTGGGGGGATTGGCCCCATCTCTGATGCCATCTTCCAAGGCCCGAGTGAATGGCTCAGGGATAGAACAACTTAACTCAGGCAATTGAGGTGAGGAATATTTTATTATTCTGGGCTACTAGGAAAGTCATTCTCTTGGCTTCCTGGTGCAGAAGAGGAAAAATACAGCTGTGGGAACTGCTGCAGTCCTGTGGCACATGGGGAGTCGAATTTAGGGTAAAGCAGTCACCATGGAAAGCAGAGAAAAGAGATAGAAAGAACCTGGAATTTTACTGGGCCAGTCCTCACTTGAAACTTCACTTAACTTTAAACTCTCCAGATTCCTGGGCCCCAAATTTTCTTCCTTATTCCATAGTGGGGTAAGTTTTATATTAGCTTAAATATAGATATCCTGATATGAATATCTCTTGCAGTTTATAAAGGGAACATTTTCCCAAACTCTCCTCTGCATTGGCTATCATTATAAATTGGCTGATTTCATAGGAAGCACATTATAGCTCATGTTGACTTGTGTTTTTTCAATTGCTAGTGAAGTTCAACATTTTGCGTATGATTATTATGCACCATTCAATTCTTCTTTCCTGGTTCTAGTTCCTCTTGAGGCATTTTAATCACTTGGGTTCCATGAGATATATCAGTGTCTTTTTATTTGTTTTGCATAGTCTCTTATTTCGGAAGAATTTTACATTTACACAAAAATTGCAAAGATATCACATGGAGTTCCTATGTACCTTTCCTCTCCTTTCCCTAACAGTAACATCCCACAGAACCAAGAACTAAGAAATAAACATTGGTACAGTAAATATTACGAACTAAAGTATAGACTCTATTTGAGTTTCAACAGTTTTTAAAATAATGCCCTTTTGATATTTAGAACAGTTATCCTTTCTACTTAACTCCTCTCTGAAGACATTAAACTCTTGAAATCATGTTTCACTTGCCTAAATCAGTCATGAGCATGGCAAGTGCTAAGTGATCCTTCACATTAAGTAAATGTGAGGAAGAACTCTGTAGAGGAATAATTACTCTCTATAGTAATGCTCAGCAAGTATCCAGAATGATGCAGGAAGGTTGACTCTGTGTTTGATCAGTGTGCAGGCTAATTCCATGCTGTGGATACAAGATGAATAAGATAATTTCTGAGGTCCTTTCCAAAGTTGGATTCACTTTGGAATAAGGACTGAACTTCAAATACTAGAAAATGCAACAGTCTGTGTACGATCCTGGGCAAGATACCTAATAATTGTCTTTGGGTTCCTTGTCTGTAAACTACCACTTTGTTAGGCATTCCAAACTCAACATGCTTCACTAGGAACACTTGATTCCTTCTTCCTCCCTTCTCCCTGTGCTCCAAACTGTTTTCCCCCCTAGTTAGGAAGCAGCAGCATCTTCTACCCTGCTGGAAGCCCAGCCCAAAATATAGGCGTCAACCCTCATTCACCTCTTCTTCGTCCCCTACATTTAATCCATCCACGGGTCCTCTCAGCTGAGTTTCCAAGTTAAACCTCAAATTTATTAATTCCTCTTTGTTTTACTGTCAACAACCCTATTTCAGGCTATTATCACCTCTCATTTAGATTACTGCAATAGCTTCCTAATTACTCTTTCTGATTCTACTTTCACCCTTCAAATCCATTCACCACGTTGTAGCTGGAATAATATTTTAAAAATGTAAGTCATACCTTGGTTCCGCTTTCTGGCTTAAAAATCTCTGATGGTTTTTCATTTCATTTAGAATAAAATCTAATCTCTTTATTGCTGCCTGAAAAACACTAAAAGATCTGGGTCGGGACTACCTCCTAACCTGATCTTTTATTGTTCTTCCCCTCACTCAGGATGCCCCAGCGACACTGGCTTTTGGTTTTTTTCTCAAACATACTCAGCTTGCTGCCGCCTTAGGGCTTCATATGTTTTCTATTTTCTCCACCTGCAATGCATTTCCTTTAGTCTGTTTCAAGAA
>NW_012148530.1:1011255-1014673 GCF_000956105.1 Propithecus coquereli | reverse complement strand
ATGAGCCATAACGGAATACATAGTTTTTGTGTTTCATCTATAATATGTTTAGGATGTTATTCGTTTCTTTTCTGGGTAATGTTGTTTATGTTTTGTTACTTGTTAAACATTTTAATACATAAAAATGAATTCCATTCCCCACAATGTAATTATTTACTTATATCCTTTGAGATTCCAAAAAAGGATTTAATGCTGGTTCTTCTGCTGTTATAATCTTCATCAAAGAAACAAATGTGCGTGTGTGTGTGTGTGTGTGTGTGTGTGTGTGTGTGTATACACAAATTTACGACTTTTAGTGGAAGGTCAGTTTGGAAGTTACTGGTTATAGGCAGAGTTGAGAGTTGTTCAGAAATGTTATTCACCACAATGGGCATCTTCCCTTAGGATGCCGTGAAGGACATCACAAAGGCTATATAAATACATAAGAATAACTTCCAAAAATTTGTCTCTTGCTCCCCATGAGATGCTGTGCTGAGAAGGTTTTGGATACAGATGGGTCATCAAGGCTGTCCAGTGGGTCAGTTGGTATCCTGGGCATTGCATCACAAAGGGTTTTGGTCTTTCTTCCTAAATGAAATAAGCAGAAGTAACCAGAGAATAAAGCACTTCCTTCAGCTCCCCCAGATGGAAATTGAGGACAAGGGTATTTGGCAAAGAAGTTTATTAAGGACTTGGTAGAACAATTATCTCCAAACTTCTTTTTTCCTAAGGGATCCACCCTTGAGAAGTACAATTACTGCTCTGTTTTACAATGTGACTCACCGTATCAGAGGAGGCAGCAGTGCCTCCCAAATTATAAAGCAACTAGGAGGCAGTTGGGAAACTATTTCATGCTTCCTTATGGGTTCAGGCTATACTGCCTGACAATTTGTCTTTGTCCTAGAGAGGTGTGTCCTTTGTCCAACAGGTCTGCCTGCAGCTGGGTACCCGATCGAAGGAGTCTAAGGGCCCTGTGGAACTTGGAGCACCAGCTGGCCTTTGCTCCAACTCATACAGCATTTTCTTTGGAAAAAGGAGGGTCATCAATTGCACCACTGACTGCCCCCAGACCCCAGCTCCAGAGCATTACATGGATGGAATGGATCAGATTTAGGGCACTGTGCTAGCAGGATTTGGGGGCGGGGGGAGTCGAGAATGAGGTTGGATATCATGAGAAGAAAATTGAGTTTCGAAAAGTAAGATGCAGAATCTCACAGGGGAGCCAGGAGGGAGTGGTTTTGGAGAGTGCACAAAACACTTGAGGAGGGGGCAGGGTTCAATTTCTTAGGGTTTCTCTCTCAGACCCTAAAAAGTATCATTTAGATCGCAGCCTTGTGTCCTGTGGAAACCTACCTAAAGACAGCAGCGTCCACTCAGCATGCACTGGAGTGGCCAGCTGTGAACTGCTTAGCTGGCAGTGGCTCGCAGCTGGGGCTGGGTGTTGAGGACAGGAGGACAATGAGGAGCAGGGCATGGGGCGTGCAGCGTGTGCCAGAGGAAGCTGCCTCTGGGACAAGGTGAGAAGTGGTGTTTGAGTTCGACCAGTAACGAATCCACTAAAATCAAAGTTGGCATAAGTCAGTACTCAACCTTCATTACTTGCACATTTAGTTGTAGGAAGAGAAATTAAAGCCAAGATGAGAATGCCAAAGGAAGCTAAAAAACTCTGGTCAGCCTACATTTCTTTTGACTTCCGCAAGGATTCTCATAATACTTTCTGACTCTGCACTACCAAATTTGCATATCAATTTATTATTTACTGCTTAGATCCCTAAATTTCCTATTGTCAATAAGTTGTGACTTCATATTCTAGATTTTATTTCCAATAAAAAGGAATTGATGGATAATGAATGATGAATAAAACAGTGATGAATAAAAGCCCTACTTTAACATTACTCTTCAAAAAAGAGAACCTGTACTTTATGGGCAGGAAGCAGATCATTTGTTGGATGTTTGACTTCTTACTGATACTGGTCAGTGATTGCATCTTGGTGGGCGGGAGTCAAGAAGGAACAGGAAAAGACGAGGGATAGAGGTTGCATTTGGGTTTCCAATGGGGGCGATGATGTTTTCCTGATTTTATTATTATTAACCTACAGCTTCTCCTGAAAGTAGCCTCTCCCATCAAGCTGGAGAGTATCTGCACTCTTTTTCTCCTTACCTTCTCCAGGGAAGAAGTCTTGAAAGGGGAGACACTAGCTCTACTTCCTTACTTCCCATTCCCTGCTCTGCCTGGAGCACTCTGTCCTCGCCCTGACCGCTCACTGACACGACTGCTTCCAAAGTCACATGTGACCTCCTGATGACCAAATCCACACCACGCTTGTAAGTATGTATTGCATGTGACTTTTCTGTTCCCTTTGACTCAACAGCTCTTTATGTATTGAAACTTTTCCCTACCCTGACCCTTTGCCTACCTTACTGATGGCTCTTACTCAGTCATTTTCTACCCGTCTTATAAAAAAATGTTATTTCCCATGTTACTAACCTTAGCTTTATTCTTTCTGTACTGTATATACTTTTTCTGGGGTAGCCTCTTTGCTTGTATTGTCAACTATACTCAGAAGGCTCTCAAATGCACGATCTAGTCAAAACCTTCCTCCCGAGATCGTCACTGGAATTTCTGACTGCTTTTCAAGTAGTTGCACGTGAATATTACACAGATCCTCAACAGAACTTGCTCTTCTTAGAATTTATCATTCCTACAAACCATTCTCTTCTTGAATTCCTAATTTCATTTGATTATAGTGCCAATTCAACCAGTCTCCAAGCCAGGAAGGTACACAAGGTCAGTAGTTACCATCATCCTCTATACCCAATCTGTCACCAAGTCAAGTGGATTTTACTTCTATATCTTTCCATCTGTATTTCAAAAACTATACAATCAATAATTATTGTGTAAAAATTATGTTGTATAGAAATAGCAAGAATAAAGAGGGAAAATTTGCTTTCAACTCTTCTGGTCCATAAATCCCAGACTGCACAATAAAATTCTGTCCACACTTCAAAGAGATATAGCCCCTTTAGCCACACTTTGGGTCTAGGGTTTGCACGCTGATGGCACTGAAGCCCATGTCCAGGGCCTGTGTAACTCTATTTCTCTAAGTATATCTTCCCCAGAGCAAGATGTGAAAGGGTGGCCATAGGCTTCAGGTAGTCCTGTTGAGTTGCCCATGGGAAGGAGGGTAGTCTGAGCCTGATGGAAAGGGGTTGTGGCTGGAGAAGGCCCAGATGAAGTCTAAGGCCCAGGGTAGTAATAGTTCCTAGCATAGTGTAGGTTTCATTTGAATTAATTCAAAAATTGAAATAGGGCTGAGACTATAGATCATTTAATTTTTCATTCATGTAATATTTGTTGAGTTGTTACTATAACCTGGATCCTATCCATGATCAGAAGAAACAACCGGTGAGCAAGACACAGTTCCTGTGCTCCAGTTCT
>NW_012148530.1:1008589-1010260 GCF_000956105.1 Propithecus coquereli | reverse complement strand
CCAAGGCTCCCAAGAAAGGAAAGATCTGTAGGTCTTTGTTGAAATTTTTGATGTTGTGAATTTTCTCATTCGGATTTGTTTTTCCACTTATTATTTTTTTCTTGCAAAGAGTCTAATACTTATTAAAATTATGGTAAAATAAAATTATGCAAAATAACTATCTCATGGAGAATTTTAAAAAATATACTGAGAATTGCAGAACCAATTTCAATAAAATGTGGAAAAAAACACCTGGTTAAAAGATTTTAAGATTTATCAGAAGAAATAAACATAAAAAAAATGATCCAGAAAAAATTTACAGTCACAATCTTTTTTTTTTTTTTGTATTACAAATGTAGCATTTCAAAGCTATTGGCCTATTTATCAAATGATATTAGGATAACTGGTTGATAGGAAAATAAATTTAAGCTTACATTAAAACCCGTGATCTGTTGAAATTTAAAGGAAAATAATGAAACTAAGAACATTACAGAGAATTAATTATGTTATCTTCGGTTGTTACTGGGCGTTGATGTGACACCAAAGTCAGAAACCAAGAGGAAAATTTTTAGAGGCTTGGTTACATAAATGATAAAATATATTGATGGTAAATTGCAGAGTGGATGGCATTGAAAATGAATGTAAAAATCAGAAAAAAATTGTAATATATGATTTAAAAAGGAACTATATAACAGTATTATGTAAAGAATTTACACATTCATGAGGAAAAGTTGAAGAAGGAAACAAGGAGCTAATTCATAAAGAACTATTACAGGCAAATGAACAGAAAATGCTTTTTTGTAATCAAAGAAACACAAGTGAAAATAGCAATGCAAGATTATTTGTCACATATCAGATTGACCAAGAATGAAGAATTGACAAAGTGCTGAGGCATGTTTGGGGAATGAGAATCTCGTATGCCAGTGAATGAAATATAAAACAATAAAAACTTTTTAGAAGGTAGTAAGTCATTATTTATTACAATGCAAAATGTAAATATACTTTAAACATGGCAATTCCAATTATAGTAATTTTCCATGAATAACATCACAAATCTGAGCAAAAATACATATTTTTAGAGTAATTATAATGCTGGTCAAAATTTGTGTTATATTTATTTTCTTTTTTACATTTTTATTAATTAATCTAAATTTTATTTATTTTGCAACTAATCTTTAAACCATTTTATTGAATTGACAAATAATAATTATAGAGTCATATGTCACTTAATGATGGAAAGAAGTTTTGAGAAATGCATCTTTAGGCAATTTTCTTGTTGTTGGACATCATGGAGTGTACTTACACGAACCTAGATGGCACTGCCTACTACGTGCCTAGGCTATGTACTGTAGCTTATTGTTCCTGGGCTACAAACCTGTGTAGCATGTTACTGTACTGAATGATAGGCAACTGTAACACAATGGTAAGTGTTTGTGTGTCAACACATATTTAAACACAGAAAAGGTAATGTGTTGCTGTATGACATTAGGACAGCTATCACATCACTAGGCGACAGGAATTTTTTAGCTTCATTCTAATCTTATGGGACTCATGTTGTAAATGTGATTTGTTGTTGACTGAAACATTTTTATGTGACCCATGACTGTATGTACTCTATATTTAGGGGATACATTGAAAGTCTACTGTAACAAGCATTGTTATAATTGCTGGAGATAAAATGAACAAGACAGA
>NW_012148530.1:1007649-1008244 GCF_000956105.1 Propithecus coquereli | reverse complement strand
CAGGCTGGTTTCGAACTCCTGAGCTCAAACAATCCGCCCACCTCAGCCTCCCAGAGAGCTAGGATTACAGGCGTGAGCCACCGCGCCCGGCCAGTCTATTAAATTTTTAATGCATGAATAATCTCTGTAAACCATGATCGATACACTTTAATATGATTTTATGTTATAGTCATGCGTATGCATGAGTATCTCTCCTACTGTATGGTAAATTCTTTTAAGGCGATAGCCATGTATCATTTTTTGGTCCAGAGCTCGTAACACAATGGCTTCCATATGGAAAATGTTTAACAGATATGTGCTTTGGGGTTGAAATGAAAGCTAAAAAAAACATTTTGGGTTAAGAACAAAGAACTCTTGACAAGTAGTAAGTAATTCAAATTTTGCTCTAGTGTTAACATAGCCCCCAAACACATACATATCAACTAGAAACTCTGTACCTTGGATTTTTTCTACCAATTAGTTTTTTCTCAATTAAAAATATCATTGATAAACCTTAATCTTGTGACTAAGGTTATAATTTGTGGGTGGGATGGTCTGCATTTCTCACTTCCCAGGTTCTGTTGGTTATCCTACATGGGGTTCCCGTTTTCAGTCC
>NW_012148530.1:990891-1005679 GCF_000956105.1 Propithecus coquereli | reverse complement strand
ACTATGAAAAATATAAAAATGGAATTTAGAAAAGAAATCCATTCACAATAGCATCAACAAAAATAAAATTACTGGGCATAAATTTATCAAAAAAAAGTTCAAGACTTATACACTAAAAACTACAAAATATAGTTGAAAAAAGTTAAAGAAGGTGTAAATAAATGGAAAAACATCCTAAGTTCATGGAGCAGATGCCTTAATATTGTTTAAACAGCAATATTCCTCAAATTGATCTACAGATTCAATACTATTCATATCAAAACCCCAGTTGGATTTTTTTTTTGCAAAAATTGACAAGCTGATTCTAAAATTTATGTGGAAAGGTAGGGATCCAGAATAGCCAAAAAATTTTCAAAACAAGAATAAAGTTGGAGAACTCACACTTTCTGATTTCAAAACTTACTACAAAGCCTCAGTGATCAAGGCAGTGTGGCACTGCCATAAAGAGAGACATATAGATCAACAGAACATAATTGAGAGTCCAGAAATAAACCCTTTACGTTAATGGTCAATTGATTTACAACAAGATCCCAAAACAATTCAAAGTGGGAAAATATTCTTTTCCACAAATGATACTAATACAACTAGATATCCATATTTAGAAGAGTGAATTTGAACCATTTTCTCACACCATACACACAAATTAACTCAAAATCAATCAATGAACACAACATAAGAGCAAAAACATACAACTCCTAGGAAAAAACATAGGAGCAAATCTTTATGACCTTGAGTTAATCAATGATGTCTTAGATATGAAACCAAAAGCACAAGTGATAAAAGAAAAACAATTAATAAGTTGGACTTTATCAAAATTAAACACTTTTGCTTCAAACAGCACCATCTACGAAGTGAAAAGATGACCCACAGACTGGAATAAAATATTTGCAAATCATACATAATAAAGGATTTGTATCCAGAATATATAAAAATTCTTGCCACTGAATAACAACAACAAAAAAATAACCCAATTAAAATTAGTAAAAAGATTTGAAATAAACATTTCCCCAAAGAAGATAAAAGAACAGTCAATATGCATCTGGTGGATGCTCATCAGCACGTGTCATTAGGGAAGTGAACGTCAAAACCATTATGAAATACCTCATCATAACCACCAGAATGGCTGTAATCAAAGAGACAATAACAAGTACTGCTGAGGATATGGAGAAATTAGAACCCACTTACATTGCCGGTGGGAATGTAAAATGGTGCACCATTTTAGAAAATAGTCTGGCAGTTTATCAAAATGTTACACATAAAGTTACCATATGGCCCAGCAATTCAACTTCTAGGTATCTACCCAAGAGAAATGAAAACAAAAATGTCCATAAAAGACTTGTACACTGAATGCTCCCAGCAACATTGTTCACATGAATCAAAAAGTGGAAACAACCCAAATGTCCATTAACTGATGAATGGAGAAACAAAATATGTTATATCCATAGAATGGAATAATACTGGAACAAAAGGAAATGAAGTCCTGATACATGCAGCAACATGAATAAACTTCCAAAACATTATTCTGAGTGAAAGAAGCCAGACACAAAGACCACATACTGTGTGATTCCATCTATATAATATGTCCAGAATAGGCAAATCTGCAGAGACAGAAAATGGATTAGTGGTTGTCTAGGACTAGGGGTGGGGTGGAGATGGGTGGAGAAAAGGGAAGTGACTACTAATAGACAGAAAATTTCTTTTTCAGGGGACAAAATGTTCTAAAATTTGAATGTGACAATTGCTGCAAAAAACTGTAAAAGCACTAAAAACCAATGGTTTTTAAAATGGCTAAATGTTATGTGAATTATTTCTCAATAATGTTTTAAAAAACATTATGTATAGCAAGATTCTATTTTTGTTTGACAGTACATATATATCTATGTATTTAAATATCTGTAGCTATTTTTTTAAATGTATGTATATGTATTTAAATAAGCATAGAAAAAGATGGGACCACATACATTCAGTAGACTGTTAATGACTTTAGGGAGGGAGGAAGAGATATTGGGAGGGAAGTATTCAGACTCGACTCTATCCAGTTTTGATTTATTTAATTATGTTGTAACATACAAATTGATTTAGTGTTTTTAACTAAAAGGAATGAATCTATCAGAAATATACAAATACTCAATAGATTACTATTAATATATGCATTGTGAATACAGCTCTTGTTAGTGATAGAATCTGCTCATTCATTTGTCAGTTAACTATTGACACTAGACTAGATCCTGGGATAAAAAGATGAATGATATAGTTTGTGGTTTCAAAGAACCTGCATCTAGTTGATATAGAACTGTAAAAATCAAGATATATTTATAACTTGAACACTGTTCTTCTTTTTAAAATATCACTATATCTGATCACTAATATTACTTGATAGCAAGTGGGAAAGTAATATTACTCTTTTTACACATCACTATCTAAAATCACTTTTCTTTATGACATTAAATATAATAAACCTTAAATATGTTTTCTCTTTTAACATAAAATTAGCAATACAGTGGTTTCTTGGATGCACGGTGGTTATATAAACAAAACCCCATCATGCTGCATTTGCTTCTAGATCCCTTTACTATAAATATTTTTTTATTCCTTTAATTATTTTTAGGATAAATGATAAGGATTATTTATCTGCATAATAGTTATTTTTTCAGTATATTTATGTACACAACCAACTAAAAGTTGGTTATCAATAGCAACAGCAAGAGTTCTGAAGTAATGGAAATGAACGAACTTCATTTAACTAAGCTTAATTTGCAGTAAATAAATTAAAGTGTATTTGTGTACTACTCTCACATTTTTTCAGTAGCTTAATGGGAAAATAATTAAATTACAGCTTGTAATTCTAACCAAGTTCACTTCAGTTGGAGGAATTGCAAATAATGCATGTACCATCCTCTCTCTTTCTCTGCTTAGTGATTTTCTATTACATTACAAGCTGTTACATTTGAAAATGTAACAGTATTTTACAAAATTAAAGTATTTGGTATAAGAAAAATATATGGTCCTCTGGAATTGAAATTTGACATATATAGCACTAGAATCAAGACATTTTTCTTGTGCCTTCTTTATATTTTAAAAAATTTCCATTAATGTAACCATTTTTCATGCATGCATTTATTCAATATACATTTATCGAGCTGTTGCTAAATTCCAGGCACTCTGCTAGGTGATGGGGAAGGGAAAGTGAGTAGAATATAGTCTCTGCCTTCAAGGACTCATGCTCTATCTAGAAAGAAAATCTCATAAATGAATAATTATGGTAGAAATCAAAATGATAGAGTGAAATAAAGAAGTCCGTACAAAGGTGATAACAAAGAAATAATCAAAAATGATCTCAACACAAAAATGTATTTAATTGAGGTACATGAAAAGAGAAAGCACTAAGTATTTCATTAATCCTTTAATACAAAATTGATTATTTACTGAAGCAAGGACCTTGAACTCACTGATGAAAATTACAAAATTTAAATTACTTCAACTTGTATCTTAATGCATTTTTAAAAGAAGATATCTCACTTAAAATTTATACAAGTTTAAAATATATTTTTTAAATCTAATGCTGTGGCATCATAAGCAAAATCAATGTTGATATTTTCTGTTTTTCTCTTTATTTCCCCAGATTTAAAAAACTCATCTTCAAGTGAACATTGGAGTTGTTTTTTTTTTTTCATTTACATTTTTTAGGGTAGCACCTCATGTTACACAACTGCATTTGGTTGTCTGAGCTCTCTGTCTCCTCCTATTGTCATTTAGAATAGAGAGGTTTGTGAGCATCTGGCTTCCAGGGTCCTTGGCTCACATGTCCTTGGAAGCTCTTTATCATTTTGAGTTATATTAATAGTTATTTGTAAAAACATTTTAGCTCCTTGTTCAGACTATAAGCTCCGTGATGACAGGAGTGCTATCTATTTATTCTTGCATCTGCCACAGAGCCCAGTGTAGTCCTTTGTACAAATAGGTGCTCAGTATTTATGACTTGGTCTGCTACCACTCTAGAAAACTTGAACTACTGAAATTTATATCTCTCCTCAATGACAAACTTTGACTTAGAGATGTTTCTCTGATATTCCTGGGAAATATTAATCAGAATCTAAATCTACCGTATCACTTCCTTTATACAGTCCAGTACAGCTCTTATTCTCGGTTCATAAAATTGTTGGGACATTTGCCAGAATGTATGACTTTAAAATTTAAAGCTTCAGCACTTTAGAAATTGTTTTCCCTTTTAAATATTCTCAATAATTAGGATTTCCTGCCATCAGGCAACACTAACAAATATTAATACATTGTTTAAAAAAAAAAAGAGAGAGATCGAGACTCTAGCTTTCGAAATAACCTAAAACAAGGAACTAAGCCTAAATAACATTCAACAGATATGTAAATAAAGATTTCAAGAGACTATGGAATGCTTTGGAAATTCATTCACTTATTACATTCATTTATGTAGCACTAAGAAGGAAAATACATTGCCAATTAAATAGTAATTTGTTTTCTTATCACTTGGAATTTTTATTGTATACTTATTGAAACGTTATTTTGTAATTATTAGACACAGATGTTGGTCTTATATTACCATGCACTGTTTCCATGCCTTTCTGGGTATTTATTCACTGCTGAATCATAACACAATCTTTCTGAGGGCATTTTGTGGCAATTAAACTCAACACACATACCTCAAATGTGCAAAACTATTAAAATTATGACAAAATAAATAGTTATTAGCAAGTTTGTGCATGCTTAGGCATAACACATTGGGAAAGCCACTATAACGACAGCAAATTTAAAATGGCTGATTAAATTGATTTCAAGGATTGCTTGCCATTTTATTGTAAAAGAATTTGAAGTTAGGATCAATGAAACGTAGTATCTTTAACTTTTCCTGTGTTAATTCAATTTGAATCTTAGGTGATAATCAAAAGCCCTGATCTAAGTTTTGGCCTCCTTTTCCACGGCAATGTCTATTTTTACTATCCTTTGGAGAATCCTTGTTTCCAACCTAATCAAAAGGAGGTCTTTAATTTGCTCTCCCAGTACTGCTGACCAGCTAGAAAAATGCATATTACAGTCTCTGACCCAAGTATTTATTTCAACCCATGAGAATAAAGGAGAAATGAAGAGACAAGCTCACAGACCACTGAGCTTAAGTATTCTATGCCTAGATTCTTTCTGATCACAGAAGTAATTTTCAACTTTGTTCTTTAAAAGAGTCAAATATATGTCCCAACCCCCGAATCACCTTTCTCATTGTACTTAGATTTTACTTTCCATGTCTCAGCAGTGTCTTAAAAAGGATTTGACCTCTGGGAATTTTCTCGCTTTGGCCAGTATAGAACATGGTCTCTCCATCTTTCTCATGTGATTGAAAGTTTATTGGGATCAAAATAATACCCATAGGAGATTCTACTTCTCTTTACTCCTATGTCAAGTGATTCCGGTTTAACATCAACATTAGGATTTGAGAAAGGTTATATATTTTTAAAAGCTATTTCTGGGAAATACACTTAAAATTCAACATATTCCAAACAACTCATCATTTTTCTTCTAATGTCTTGAAAATCTGTGTGCTTTCTCTTGGGGGTTGATGGTAATTACCATTCATTCAGTTATCCAAGGGAAAACCCAAAAACCGACTTGCCCCACTGAAGCTCTTAACCCAGGTCTTTAATTAATTGCATTTCCCACTCTAGACTTTAAGTTTTGATCAGATAGATACCATGATTATCTTGTTTAGCTTTGCAACCCCAGTCCCTGGCACATAGTGTATATATTAAGCTAACAACTGAAATGAGAATTCACTTACTTTGTGTCTGAAGAAGTGAACTCAGTTATTATTTGTTAAGGACTGAGGTTTTTGGGAAACTTGGATTTTAAACTTCTGTGTTAAGGTGCTTATTTTGTACCTTAATCAGTTGAATTCATGTAGGGTGCCCAATAAATGCTTAAGATACTCGTAGATAGACAGGATTTTAGAATTAAAAGGCAATTCATTCTAAATGCCAGGCCCAAAGAAGCTATATTTTTAATCTAAAGTTTTAAACAGAAGCAGCAATGAGGCAGTGGTCAGGCAGTAGATGGAGCTGACCTTGGGTTCTTTTGCATCTCCCCAGAGTAAAGTGTTGCTAATAGAATATCTTCATAAACAATTTAAAATTTGTTGGGTCCAACTTGTCTCCTGATAGAAAGCTAACAAATAATATTTGGTGGAAACTTTGGCTAGCAAAGTTGATATGTTATTCACTGAAATTCAAAGAATGTTATTCAACACTGAAATTCAAAGAATATCTAAATGTGGATTTCTTTTCTGAGGCATAAAAAGCCCTTTTGAGGATATTCAAGACTATAAATAGGTAAAGTGGGAAGGGAAAGTTATAGAAAGTTAAGTCTTTTATATGTTACTTTTGACAAGCTAAACCCAAGTAATAAGAGGCAAGGTAGTGTTCTAATAAACATGCCTCACTGGTTATAATTGAGTTAATCTGTTCTCATCTCCAGCACATCATCAACCTGCCGAGAATTTTAATAATCACAGTGCACAGGAGGATTAGGGAAGCTATATACTGTTAAATTGGTTAATGAAGTAAAGTGTTGTGAGATATGTTCCCTCAGATGGGAAAAACACTCTGTAAAAACCTACTTTGGATGTGACATCCATTTGCTTCTTATTTTAAAATAAATTTTCCAAGGAGAAATCTTATTATCTGCTATTTCTTCTCTTTTTTGTCTTTGTTGGCATCAGTAGTTCACTGAAACTGGACTTATTAATTGAAAATATTTTGGAGTGAAAGGCAGTAAGGAATATTTTAATACTTATGGACCTCCTTCTAAGTGCTTCCACCTGACAATAGCCTTATTGGATGGTTATTATTATTTCCATTTTAGAAATAAGGAATGTGAGGCTTACGGATCTTAAGTATCTTGCCCAGAGTACACTGGAAAGCAGGTGGAAGAGTCTGGATTCAATCGCAGGTCTGTCTCAACATCCAGTCAATTTTCTTTCTACTCCCTTTTGGCCACTTCCCATTCTGTCACTGCCCCATAAAACACCGTGCATGTGTTCTAACTCAGATTTTGGGTTGGTGCATGGAAAACTGCATCTACAGGACATTATAACATTAAATGAATCCTTCTTGCTATTACAAACAACATTTTCCATTACAAGAATAAATCAGAAAAAAACATTGATCACATAAAAATTATTCTCACTATTTGTCCCATAACTGCAATCAAGCTTTACTGTATCCGAAACTAATATACAAAATATTAAAAGTGGTTAAAGTAAAAATAATAAACCATTATTAAAGTGTTTTTCAAGGGTTAAAATACAGAGAAACACGATAAACTGGTACACTGAACAACTGGGAATCTTAAAGGAATATCATTTGAATTTTAGTATATTTCCTCGTGTGCTTGTTCCCTACCATTAGCCTATTTTACAAGAAAAATAAAAAATAAAGGTAGTCTACTTTATTTCTCCTTCACCCCTAATTCTTCTCTACTTCCACTGGAACAGCTACCACAGCTGCTAGCAAAGCTTTCTCTGGTCCTTTGAACTCATCAATCAATTTTATAGCTAGGGACCAATTGGTGTAGTTTATGAATCCTTTTCATTATTAAAGAGCTAGCTATCACTTGATCAGAGTGGAATTTATTTTTCCTCTTCTAGCGCAGCAAATGGTTAAAATACCATACAATTTAAATCGGGAGAAAATCAATAAAAATGTCATCAGAAAACTGAAAGTTAAGGCTAATATACATAATGATAAATGCAAAACTATCTATCTAAGACTGAGAGGCTATTAATAACATATACTTAACCATGATTTGTACAATTTTATTCAAAATAAATAGTTCAAGCACTTATGGAGGCTATTCATTCTAAGTTCTTTCTGTTTTTCAAGTAAAGTTTAGCAAGCATATATCCAAGGTAGTAATTACTTCAGAAATATATACAACTTGAATATTATTCTAATGTTCAGAGAACTCATTCTAAATCATAGTGGCATATTTTAAGCCTGTACTTCTTTGGGTCAGCATTCTTATCTGAATTATATAGGGAAACCTATTTTAAGGCCACAAAAGGAAATCAATTATGTTAATTGTTTATGCTTAAATAATGATCTTATGACTTGACATGAAATGTACAATAAATATCCATTTCCTTAAGGCAATTGTTAACATATGTTCAGTTAGTTTGTTGTTTAGCAAAATGAGTTCAAAAATAACATTTCCCTTAAATAAAGAAACTATAGCATAGTTTTGATAATTTAATTAAAGGTAGCTCTTCAATTTTCAGTTATTTATTCACACAATATAAACCTATATTTACACATCTAAAGTACAGTAATTAATTTAAGAAAATATATATAAAAAAACCACTTTAGGTTCCCAAAACGTTAGGGCTGATGCTTTAAAGTTATTGTTTTCTAGATTCCATATAAATATTATTCTTTTAGTTAGTTGGTTTATTAAACACTAAGAAAGAAAGGTACTCTATATAACTTGCAAAATAACAAAAAATTTAACAAAAACCTTGTAGTTCAATGTAGATGTTATGTTGTATCCTTAAAGTTTTGAGAATTGACATATGTTGACTAGAACAAAGCTACAGCTATACTTCCTTATAGAACTGGCCTAAATTCTTGATAAAATTCTTTCATGAAGCTTGTTCCTAATTTCCTAATTTTATGTTGCACATAAGAATCCAAGAGTAGGAACAGTTGGGAAAGTTTCTATTTCACTCTCTGTAAGAAAAATCAAAGCTCTACTTTAGGATAATCATTTCCTTTTAATCGATAGTGTGGGGTTTTAGAAGGGATTAACCATGACCATATCTCTGAATCCAAATTCAGAACCAACTGAGAGATAGGCACAGACCTCAGACAGAAGGAGGCTAAAATATCAGCTTTAGAGGAGATTGATGCTGGTGGGGCAGATGTGGGGCAGGCATGGGCCACACTGAGCCTGTTAACCTTGATTTATGAAGTACATAGGCCTGTCCACCCTGTGTTGCACCACTGGGCCATCACAGTACCCCGTCACAGGGGCAGGGTGCTTTCCAGGGATGGTGGGGAAGGCAGCTCTAACTGGTAGATACTTTAACAGAGGGAGAGCGAGCTCCAATAGGTGAGCAAAACAACATAAACTCCTTTTCCCAAATTCCTCAATTCAGAAAGCAGAGTCAGAGAGTGGGCAAAGAATGTGTCTACTGGCCAGTGAAAATTTCTTTCCCTCTAAGGCAAAGGAAAAAGCAGGGAGATACATGTTCTCCCTCAACTCTAAATTTGCCTGTGAGATTGCTGCCTGGTCATTTGGGCTTATCATGCCATTCAGGAAATAGGCAAAAAATGCTGTATTAATGGATCTTGATTGTCAAGGAGAAATGGGATTGTTGCAACTGAATGGATGCCTGGAAACCCAGGCAAGGGTAGAGGATGGGGGTGGGCTGGTGCAGGGAGGGGTGCCCAGCGGTCTTTCGTTCTACAACTACAGTCAATAGTAAAAGTTCACACAGGACTATTGCATCCTACACGGATTTCCTCAGAATGAAGAATAAAGGTTTAAATCATCCCACCATAGGAAGAACTTAACCAGCTGAGGTATAGGAAATAGGGAACCAATAATGAAAGAGAAAATATCAATTATAGTTTCCAACAAGTTGCTGAGAATAACTGTTGTTTCCATCTTTGTATCCTTGATATGTTTCTCTTTCTTTCCTTTTTCTTTCTATTTCATCTAGGATATGTTTACTGTTTTGTTCAAAGGTTGCAGAATATTGGAAAGACACTGGCAAGGAACTATGGTAATGAATATTTCCTAGAGATTCAAGATTCAAGGAAAAGAGTCTCTATAACATTATGTAGAACATTCTCTTATTGATGGTCCTTACTCTGTGAAAAAAATTTATTTAAAAATTCTAAGAAATATAAACTCTATGTTGCTAACTGTAGAGATACTGTCTAAATGTTGCTAAGTACAAAAATGCAAGAAAGAGCAAAACACAAAAAGGACTATGCATCCTGAAATAATTAATGGGACACAGAGAACTGCGAATCTCCATGATGATTTTCATCTTGTCAATGCTTAGTTGTAACAAACTGACAAAATAAGAAACAAGTGGGGGCATAATATTTTCAGGAAACAGCAATGGATAACAGACTTTATTTCATAAAGTCCTGCTGTATAAACAAAAATTCCTAACCATTACTAAAAAGTCACATTTTTATTTTCAGAATTATCATCAAAAGAGATTAGCTGTAGAGGGCACTTGTGTAAAACATACTTTCTTCTTAATCAGAATTCTCCCTTAATTAGGGGTACTCTCCTTTTTTGGTTTGCCTTTTTTGAGCCATCATTAAATATTCATTTCTAATATCCAAATAAAAAAATGATACCGTCCTCAACAAAAGAAAGAAAAGATAAATGTAATGCAAATGCCTATGGTAGTATTTTACAAAATGTACCTTCCTGATAAGCTCAGAAATTTTAATCTAGTGTTTTGGCTCTAAGGGATCAAGTTGGATTTCATATGAGTATTTCTCCCTATAGAATATGTTTTTAAATAAATATTTTTCCTTTTTCTTTCAGCATGTTTATTTCACTATATCATTTTCTTCCTTTATTTTCAATTTTTCCTTCTACCCCTCCCTTCTCTTAAGGAAAATAATTATTCATGTGGGGCGACAAAAGAAAACTGGCTGGAAAGAAAAATTTCATGGAGCCTAACCAAACGTGGAAATTGGAGATCAAATGGGTGAACCGTATTCAGAGGAAGAGCCCTCTTTCCTCGTGAGGGTTTTAGGACTGGAGCAGTTTTGTGAAGACATTTAGAAGAGACGGCAGAGTAATCTATGTAGCCAGCCTGACAGTAGTGACCATCCTCATTCCTTGAGCATGATTTATTTCACTCCAATCCACTCTAAAGGGAATAGTGCTCTAGGAAGACCGCCTGTCAGCTCCCTATCCCCAAGAGAAAATCAGGAGCAGTTTTTTTTTTTTTAAAGTATATATTTCCAAATATGACATAAAATATGTTGCAAAAATACTGACCAGAAACAAAAAAGTGGTAACAGAGATTCTAAGTGATTTCAATTTTTTCTTTTGGAAAATTATTTAAATTCTTATTCATGAAATTTTTATAATATTCATTATCTTAAAACAAGAAAAAAGTGTTATTAAATATTAAATACAGTTCAAGCATACAACTGCAACTTTCCTTTGGCTGGGGAAACCCTCAGGGTTTTCTGAACCCTTCCTTGCTGTTTTGATTATATAAAAAAGACTTAAAATAGGTCTCCATTTTCAATCATTTGCAGAGAAATGTTCTAAAATCTCCAAATCTGCTTTTTTGTTTTGTTTTGCTTATAATTTTTAACAGAAAACATTTTAGAATAGCATTGCTTCAATTCTTTGCAACCAGTTTTTAAAAGAATCACATTTGTCCAGAGTCCTGTATAACCAAGGAGTTTCAAGAATATGAAGTTAATAAAATGAAGGGAAGATTTTACTTGTATGATACGAATTTTTAAATAAAGTTGCTCTAATGACATATAGAATAGTTTGTCACTTAACTGAGCTTCATGAATCGAAATAAAGCACAAGTATTTTTGTGTTGCACAACACAAGTAGTGCAGGGTGTTATTTAAATAGAGGTCTTCATTTCGTTAAAAATATTTTATTGGAGTTAAATGGTTTAGTTCAAAAGTATAGAATGCCAGGGTAGTGAAAAATAAATTCCATTAATAAGGGTAAACATTGTGCTTGGGGAAAAATTAATTCCAGGATAAATTTCATTCCAAGAGCCCAGCAGGGAGGTATGTTAGCACCCACATAAGATGTACAAATTTGTCTAAATAACTAATGTGATTCTGTAGATCAGGAAGGAGTATTCTCATCATAATCTCGAGCACGTGTCTCCTAGATTCAAAAGAAAAAATAGAATTGTTAAAGTGACATACGTGTTCATTCTTAGGACCAAAATTTTGTACTTTTGGCATTTTCAGGATTAAAAAAAAGGAGTTATAAGAAGGGCCTCTTGGGATTTGGGACCAAGAGAATAAGGTGATTCTATTATATCCGTGCCAGTGGTCACCTGTACCTGCGTGGAATCCTACTCACAGCCTCATGTTGTTGGTGTCTTGCCATGTCCTTTTAGGCAGAGGGGAAGAGACATTTATCTCAGATATCTAGAGTGATCAACCATACCAGTTTTCCTGGGAGTTTCCTGATATGTAGGACTTTCAGTGTTAAAACCAGGGGAGTCCAGATAAATCAAGGCAGTTGGTCTCCCTAATTCATTTTCAGTAGAGGATTAGATATTTTATTACTCACGCAGAGTGAGCAAAGAAACATTTTAGCTACTATGTGTCAGTGAAGTAGCCCTAATTCCAGATGGAAGACAGATATCTTTCTTTATCTTCCAGTTGGTCCTGCAGTACCAGAAGGTGGCAGGTCTGAAATCTTCACATAACTTCTTGTCCCACCTCTTTGATCAAGGGGTCATTAGATCTTTCACCGCTTACAGAAAATGGGCAAAAAAATAAAAAAAAATAAAAAAATAAAGAGTCATCTACTGCAACAATGATTTGCAATAGAGCTCAGAGCAGAGGCAGATGTGTTCCAGAAAATTTAGCTGATGTGTTACAACCAGGTGGGTGATTTGCAGAGGCACACACTCATCTTAGGCATTTCCCTTTGGTAAAGTTTAGAAGAGAAAATTGTTGGATTAATCTTCAGATATAATTAGTATAATCTACCATCTTGGGGCTGTCAACCTAAATAACAGAAGGAGAGTTAAAGAAAAATGATATTTATTTACATATTTATTTGGGAATGATATTTATTTGGAATGGATATTTATTTATTGTAAAATGATATTTATTTATATATTTATTTGGGAATAGCGCACTGCAATGTGAGTTCGCATGCCATAGTAAACTTTGTGTGTTTTCAGGGAGGTAAAGAAAGACAAAGATTTTTAAAGGAAAATGAGGAGGATTATATAATTGTTTTGAGATAATAATTCATGACTATAAGGATCAATAGCAAGAGGGACACTGGCCTGAGTTCGGACAGGCAGTTGTTTGGCAGATTTCTTTGCAGAAGTATTTTTTGTGCAAGGTGGTGTGATAATTCTTGTTATCAGGCATTTGTGCATGAGAATCCTCCCTTCTTGGCCTTCTCTGGCTTTATTCATCAGAATATTATTTTTTTTTAACACGAGTGACTCCATATTAATTCTGACAATTTTCACAGGGCAACAGAGCTAGCCTGTCTTTTGAACATCTTTCTGTAAAGGGATCAGATATTTCTGGAATTATTTTTACATTTATTAAATTTTCAAAGCATTTATTCAGTTCTGTTTCAGGAAGGTAGCTTGTGTAGTCTCACTGCCAGAAGCTCTTCAGCAGAAATACGGAGCCATTTGTCACGCACTTTCTGATTAATAATAACTTGGTATCTTACAGAGTCTCCTTCAATTCTGAAATATACAGTTAATGTATTGAATGCTCTGTTAGCCTTCATTTCTACATCTGTCACCTTCTGCATGTTTTGCTCCAGCTTACGATTTTATTGAATAAACTTCTGTTGCAGAAATATATGTTGACTGATAGAGCTGCTTAAGGTTCGCTACTGTAAGCTAAATGTTTTTCCTTGAATATCCATTGGAATTTTGACCAATTTCAGTGAAGAAATACCGTGTTACCATGTTGCATTGTCTTTGTTGTTTTTTTTTTTTCCTACCTGACAATTCACTTTTCAGCTTGGACTGGAAAATGTTCTCCATTATCTTCAATATTTTAAAATATGTTTTGTTTTCCAGAGAGGAGGGAGAAAGGAAGGACGGAGAAAGAGAAAAGAGAGAGAGAGGAAGGAAAAGAAAGAAAAAGAAAGAGATTGAGAAAGGAAGAGAAGAAAGAAGGCAGGCAGGAAGGAAAGATGAAAAAAGGTGACAAGGAAAAAAGCTCTATCAATTTGGTTATTTCTGCAAAGAATGGGGAAGGCTCCCTGATGAAAGTGTTGTATGTTTACAGGACTTTATTATTTTGGTGGGAAAATGAACATGTGCAGCTTACTATTTCCAAATAGTAAAGGTGGACTTCCTGCGCTGGCTCTCTAGTAATGAATCCCCATAGGATCCATTTCTTGGCCTGGGTGATTTAAAATCTAAATTCGATCATTTTACTCAGGTATGATCAGATTCCTAGTGAACTCAATGAATTCAATTAAAATATTAATTGAAGGGCATGTCTGCTGCTGAACCATCTAGTTAGGAAACAAAATTAAAAAAGACAAGGTAACTTGAAAATCAGTTTTAGAATCTAATCAAATAAATCAAGTGCCTACTATGTCTCAGGTACTGTGTTAATTACAGTTGGGAAAGATGTGAATTTGAGTAAAATGTTTCAAAAGGAGATGCATATGTTAAACATAACCAATTAATTATTATGTAATGTTCTTCTGGAAAAGTCTTTAGAAAGATGAGCATTTATGACACGTATATTCTTTTTAGCATCATGCCAAAAAAGTGAAGTTTTCAATTCTTGTTCCTAGAAACTGTGATTTAATTTGACCTATTACTAGCATGCTATTAATTACTAATTTTTTTCTTTTGCTAAGTTTGATTATTTATGATTATTATTAAGGTTCACGATCTTCAAGAATAAAAACTTGAAAATATTAAAAAGTAAACCATAGTGAAAATACCATATGTCAAATACAAGCAAAGATACCAAAATGGTATATAGAAGGAAAAATATAACCTTGAATATTCATATTAAAAGGAAGA
>NW_012148530.1:987995-990841 GCF_000956105.1 Propithecus coquereli | reverse complement strand
ACACTTTAAGAGCTGTGAGAAGCAGCGAGACATTGGCAAAGATTGTCTTCAGAGGACGAGCCGTCTAGTTCCAGTAGCATCTGTCCACTTTCTGCAGTTCATCCTCTCTGTCTTAAGTTCTCTGCTTTTAAATCTGCTCTTCTCGGTACCTTACAGCCTTCCCTCTTTCTTCCTCTTTAAGTAGGTTCTCTTCCTGGTTCAGTTTATTTCAGCGTCATGTCTGTTTGCTCATAGATTTTCTTAAAGATTTCTATTTCTTGAGGCAAAGTTATGCCTCAAGTTATGTATTTTTTCATCAAACTGAAGTCAACTGCAAGGGAAAAGTGCCATTTGCCAAATTATTTATCTGTGATATTTTTTCGTTCATCCCTAGATGGCGTTATATCAGAGAGGATAAAAATAATCTATTTTTACATATCATATTATAAAAATGTTTCATTTCATTATTATAAATTTATAATTTGTATATTTTGGGTTTTTTCCTCATCTTTCATCATATATGGCTTAACAGTAATGCTGTAGATCTAAAACTTGATGATTTACCATCTAGTCTCCAATTAATTATTGTATTGCACAGTCAACAAGGAAAGTTACTTAACTTCTTTGGCCTTTTTTCTGTAGGATGAAAGATCAAACCCTTCTAGCATATGGAGTCCTTGGATGAAATATTTTGAAATAAAATGGTTTCTTGGTTTATTTAATTTGACACAACTCAAAATAGAGCTGTTGACTTCTGTTTATTGAAAAAAGTTTCATGGAATGAAGAATGTCTCCTCCTAGTGATGCAATTCTTGTGAATGCCTTAGAGCCAATGCTTACTGAGCACAGGGCCTTGTCATAAGAGGCTGTTGATTTAAACTTGTATTTACTCCTGTGATATTTGCAAAATGAATGATTAAATCATCTTTCATGGGGATTTCTGCCGTAAACGTCTTTCTTTTCCTAGTCTAAATGGATTGAAGAACCTGTGAGTGTGAAATTAATGACAACTACTGACGTGATTTGTCCCAAGTCCTGGCTTCTGATTGGTTGTGCTTTTGTTTCCCTGTCACTGGTAAATCTTCAAGATCTCTTTCTTCTGGGTATAGATTAATGTCCTTGCAGAGAGTAATTTAATCAATCTATAAATCAAGTCATTTTGTTAAAAAATATATATCCATCATTACATGGACCAAGCCATGGATTCCTTTGCAACCTGTGAGAAAGACACAGCCCAACTTCAGAGCTTTGCTCTTTCCCCTTTAAGGAAGCAGATTTAAGTCTTCCTTGGCACAGTGAAACTTAGAGAAATTAGGAGGGTAGTAGTGGGTACTGCATGGCAGTTTTTATTGAGAATAAGAAGATAACCAATGGGTTGAACTTGTTTGAATCTGGCACAGCATGTATGTTTCATGACTTTAAGACTGCATCCTCACCAGACTCTTGAGAACCACAAAGGAGAAAAGCCATTTGAATTTTTTAATGAAAGCCAACATTAACAAAATAGAAATAGGTAGTAAGTTGCAAAATGATAGTGAAATGTATCGTTCAAATTAAATGTCAGCATAATTCCTTTCAGTTCTAATGAATGGTAGAAGAACTGCCATTATCATCATTATTAGTCAGGGCTGTTCCAGAAGTATTTGCTCATGCAATTGGAAAAGTGCACAAAATAAATGGGAGGAATGCAAATCTTCAGCCTTTGCAGAAGTTATAATTACACACCTGGAAAACATAAGGACGTGTTTTCTGAACTGAAAAAAATATTTAAAAATGATTATAAAATTAAGTAAATTATTTAGAAAACAGCAAAAACAATAGCATTCTTCATATAAATAATATGGATGGAAAATATAAGAGAATACAATATTGTCATAATAGCAACAAAATAATTGTGCATTACTAATATAAAGATAACTATAAAACTCTATTATAGGAAATGAAAGAGACTCAAATGAAAGCAAAGACAAAGACATATCTGGCTTCCGGACAAGAAGACTCAGTAGTATTAACTCAGTAACATTCTCTTAATTTATGCTCCTTTATAAATATCTATAATGCAATCCCAATAAAAATGAAAGAGATTGTTTTTAGAGTAAAAGTGATACTAAAATTAATTTGAAAGTAAATTAACATGTAAAAATACACAGAACAATTTCTGAGAGTGAATGATAGAAGTACACTGGCCCCAAGCCAGGTGTTAAAATATTTTATAACGTGACGGAAACTAAAACTGGGCTTTACCAGAGTATGAATAAACACATAGATCAAGGGAAGAGAACAGAGTCCAGAAATACTCATAATGTGTGTTTCTGGATGAGAGTAACTTATTAGAAAGAATCAGAATAGATTCATCATTCTCTTGACAGGAATTACCATTCTCACTGCAGCAGGAGAAGCTGGTTCCAGGTCATTTAGATTTGGTGATAAAAGGAAGAGCTACTACTAGGTCTCCTCTCACTCCTTTGTATAAATATGTTCTTTCTTTCACCAAATCTAAAAGTGTTTCCTTCTCTCCCTCTCTGTCTTTTACTCCCTTCCTTTCTATTTGGGGCTTTTTATCATTATCATGGAGTTTGTGTTGCTTTTTTAAAAGATTCATAATAATTTATGCTTCTTGTCTCAAAGACCAAATATATAGTTTAAAATATATCAAATTTATCCACAGGGTCTCGCTCTAAATAGGTATCCTTAGTAAAAATAGGCTACTAACATGGAGGTGAAAGATGTATGGAGATAGTTATTTTCTTTTTGTTTAAGAGAAATATATTGAAAAGCAATATATTTTCATGGTGCTTGGTTTTATAGCACTTGCCAATTAACCAAGCTACACGACCTGGAATGAGAACATGCAGTTTCCTGTGCTA
>NW_012148530.1:964809-987160 GCF_000956105.1 Propithecus coquereli | reverse complement strand
TATTTATTTGCAGTCTATGCCAGTGGTGCTCAAACTCAGAATCACCTGGAGGGCTTGTTGTAACACTGTTGGACCTTACCCCCAGAGCTTCCCATCCAGAAGGGCTGGGAAGGGGCAAAAGAATTTGTATTTCTAGTATGTTCTCAGGTGATGCTGATGCTACTGGCTTGGGGATCAGACTGATCTGAGCCAATGTAAGGATTTTAGGAGCATTTTTGTTTGTATCTTTATTTCACTTTGTTTTAAATTTTCATCAATGTATTCCATTTCCTAAATTCTAGACTCTGATGTTTTATATATAAAGCAGTACATAAAAGCTTATACAGCACACACATGCACAAAGACATGTTCCTGACCCTCCTTACATATTCCAGGTCCTTTTCCCAGAAGCAATCATTTTCTACACTCAGGACTCTTAATGAAAACCAGAGCAGGCCGATGTTTATCAGTCAGGGCAACAATTGACATCTGAAAGGACTGTATGATCCAAAGCTCTAAAACTTATGGAATAGAAGAGGCCAACAGAGGATAAATACAGAAGCAGGTGTTAGAATGAAAATGCCTGAAGAGGATAATGGCATGTTAGAAGACGTTGGCCATTTTGAACTTTATGTTACCAGACGTCAATGTCTAGGAATCCAGGAAGTCACCCAGGAGCTGAGTATTGAGGAAGGTTTGGCCATAAGTATACTTATAAACAAAGATACCCTACAACTTAGAGCAATAGCTATAAGCAAAGATCTACAAAATGTGCCTTGAAAGAGTTCACCTACCGAATCAATCAGTGTCCAATTTGAATCCCTGGCATGTATACTGTCTTCTGTTTGGAGAAGACTTGCATGCCGAGGTTCTCCTTGCCCTGCTCTGTCCACTGTCACCCAGGAAGCTTTCAGGCAAGGGCTGGACTGTCATTCCTTGTGGAGCCTGAATTTCCAGGTGTACTTTATTGTTTTTAAAACCTGTTGACTCTTTAAATCCGTTAATTCCTCCAGGTTCTCATGGTCCTGCTGGGTGAGTTCTTTTATCTGAGGTTTTTCTGGAAGACAAAGTTCCTTTTCTTTTCCAGATGTCCTCTTTCACATTATTATGAATCTCTTTACCCAAGTATTGGGTATGAATATTTTTAAGAGTTACTTTTACTTATTTTTATAACTTCTTTGTAAGATTTTCTGTTAAAAGAAAACTTTGAGTCTTATTTTCCTATTTCATGTTGATTGGTTCTATTTGCAACTTTTCAAGCTTTTTATTTGAAGGAGCATAACAGAAGCAGTGTATTTCACAGACCAGGCACCTTGTGATAATTGTGAAAATAAAAGTCATCTCTGCAGCAATAGCTGAAAAGGAGAAAGTATAATTAATAGTAGATGTTGATATCTGAGGGAGATAATAAGTTACACTATTTTCTTCACCTCCAAAGTTTAGAATTGAGAACTAAGACACAACTGTCAGGCAAGTGCCTGCCAAGACAACAGTCTTATTACAGGAACTATGGAAGGGAACTGTGACCAAATGAGTATTTCTAGTATCTAAAGAATGGAAAAACAAACACTACTCGTACTCGCTATTAAATCGGAACTAACCGAGGCGCACACATGTGCATAGAGAGAGGTATAACTCAACAGAAATCCATCGACAGAAGAAGGAGGAGAGGACGGGTGAAAACTTACCTAACAGGTACAATGAATACTATCTGGGTGACGGGCACACTTATAACCCTGACTCAAGCACTGCAAAAGCAATCCTTGTAACCAAAAAACATTTGTACTCCCATAATACTTTGAAATAAAAAAATTTTCTAATATTTCCTTCTCAATTTAAATTACTATTCAATCATAGACAGATTTAGATGGCTTCAGCTCCAATCTTCATCTACCCCAGCTTCAACAACAGAGTGTGTCGCTGTAAACTTACAGCTTGATGGAGCAGAAAATGTGTGTTTGTGGAGAAGCCATTCTGAAAGAGAAAGAGAAAGCCCGGAAGGGGAAAATTAGACTATACTCAATTCCTTCTCATGAGCTCACCAGTGGAGAAGAGCTGATGGAGACATGTACCTGTCCAAGTGACTATAGGTGTAGAAAATATAAATTCTGGAGATCAGATGTAAATTTCAAAATAGATTAAATGTCTTAAGAGAAATAATGCTCTTTTCTTTTCATGAGGCTTTCTGTACAACCAGATAGATGGAAGACATTGCTCTTTGAAATATACAAATACAACTAATGGGCCAAAAAAAGCCTATTCAGATTTGTTCTTGAAAAGCAGGGATACTAAAAGTATAAGAAAATGAAAACAGCTGCCCAATGGAACAGAATTTGGTAAACAGCACTTTTAAAAAACCACAAGTAGATGAGGTCTTCACTTGAAATCCTTAGAATTAGCTTGGAAATAGTAAAATGAATAAATTTAGATATATAGATGAAGTAAGAGGCCTTGCAAGCAATGTACAGTATTAATATCAATTGAACTCTTAAGATAAATTTCACAATTTGGAGTTTTCATCCAAAATTATTCTCCATGAGGCAATGAAACACTCTCTTGAGAACAATTTCATTTGTAATCTGAAATAGCTCAAATTTATGTGTGTTGCTGGCATAGTCACTCAGAATAAAGATGTCCATAAGGTGTGTTCACTTTGAGAGCATTTCAGCATTTAAGTTCAGCAGATGGACCACAGAGATCTGCCAAGGGAAAGAAGTTGACAAGCCCGGGAATAATGCCATTGCCTATGAGGACAAATTTCAAGGAGGATTTTTGTCTACCTATGTCCAATTAGTCTAATGAGCACACATCTATATTTTAGGGCCCTCTGGGCACTCAGACAATATGTTCAGTTCTTTTTCCCTCTAGGCTTAATAAAGTTGAGTGCTGTGATTGCTTATTTTAAATTACATATTAATTTAACTTGAATTAAGATGGACGAAACTTCAAATATTTGTCAAAAATTCAATCATTTCAAATCATTCATTTATTAAAATTTATTGAAAGCATCATGAAAGTTACTGGAGGTACAAGACTGAATATTACATTGTATCTTTAATCAACAAAACATGGATGGTTTGGAAAGACAGACTTACAAACAGTTAAAATAGTATGATAAGTACTACCTACCATACATTGGCGACACAAAGGTACAAAATGAGTGATCACCTCAGAAGAAATCAGGGAAGGTTTCATAGAAATAAATAACAAGAATATTAAAATTTTATAAGATACTTCCACAACATTCAAATACAATCTCTAATGTATTGTGTAGAATAATATTTTGAAAATATTATTCAGTGATGCTCATTGGAGGACAAAGATCATTTATTTAAAGATATTCTATTACAGAGAAGAAAGTGGCTGATTTGTTTTGTTTTGATGTTTTTCATGTTGTCGTTTCTTGATGGCATAATGTAAAGGAAACTTGTCAGTTTGCCATGACTTAAAATTGTAAACTTCAAAACAAACTCAAGGTCAAATATTGAGAGTAAGCTGATGGGTTCTATTTCTTTCATTCTTTCCTGTGTAATTAGGAATTTCATATGTAAAATCACCATCTGAAAGAAGATTTTTGTCAAGATGAGAGGAATTTTCAGGTAATTTTTCTACAGTGTAGAAACTCTAAAAGATACATGATGAAAAGGTATAAAATTCAGGTTTCTTTATTCTGAAGAACCAATTTACAAGCCAAGTTGCACAAATGATTGTTGTTCACTAGATGGCAGAATACTAAAGGAATACTCTGGTTTCCTAAGTGTGCTGCGTAATTTGATTTAAGTTGCCCTCATGTCGCTGCAAAATTTAGTGATTCATTGTTATGTGACATTAAATATATATGAATATTCTGAAATAGCCTCTACCATAGATGAAGACAGTTTTTATAAATAAATTATAGGATCTTAGATTTGTAAGGAACTATTTTTTATCATCCCTGTTTCCTCTGGCATGCCCCCAAACCTTTGCCTTTGTCTGTGTTTCCTAGGTCAGTTATTTTCATTATAATCCTCCTGGCTTCCCAACTCCTAAACCTCAGAGATATTCTTGAATCCTTCCTCTCTCGCGCCCACCCTTAACACAATATTAAATATCAAAAACTAAGGTCTGTTGATCTACCTCCTCAACAGCTGGGCTTTCTGACATCTCTTTCCCTTGGATATTCCCCCAGATATGTTCCAGGCACCACTCCAGTTAAGCTGTCCTCATCTCTTACACAGTCTGTTGTCTCCTACCTGTCTTTTCTGCCTTGAGTCTCATAGTGATCCTCCTAACCTCCACACTATCTCAGCATGATCTTTCCAAAACACACCTTTTCTCACATCGGGCTATTTTAAAAATACTGCAGGGATCATTTTTTACTCATCAGATGAGCAAACATTTGAAAACAAAATTTGATGAAAACTCACCATTGCCAAGAATGTGGGGGTAGTAGGGCACCCTCCTACATGGGTGTAAGGCTATTAAATAAACACCTTTATTTACGATGGGTACTTTTGCATTATTTTTTAATATTAAAAATATTTCCTCTGAACAATTCCACTGCTATTAATTTTGTTGTGGTATTATTTCTAAGACCCAAACCTGTAAAGAATCTAAATAGTTATCAACATAGAAATATTTAAATGTAGTTTGGCATGTTCACATAATGGAATATTGTAAAGTCACTATGAATAAAGTGGATCCAATTGTGTTGTTAAGGAAATATCTTCAAGGAATATTACTGATTGAAAAAAAGGGTGCAGAGTAAAATGTAGAGTCTGTCATTTGTGTTAGAATATTATTTCATATTTTTCTGCACATACATACACATACATACATGTAAATATGTGAAGCACTGTAGCATAGCTGTTAACAAAATAGATCATGGAGCCATACATACTTGCTGGGTTGAAAACCTACCTCCACCACTTTTACGAGCTCTAGGATCCTGGGTAAGTTAGTCAGTCTTTCTGAGCCTCAATTTTCTCTTTGTAAAATGAAAGTTACAAGCATAACTAACGAATAGGACTGCTGCGAGAATTAAATAGGTTAATAAATATAACTTACTTTGAACAGTATCTAGCATATCATAAGATCTATGTTAATGCATACTACAAATTTGTACATCAGTTAACTCCTTTCTGGAAGGTGAGTCAAGGGGTGGAGGACCTTTTTGTACTTATACAATGTCCTAGTACTATTTTAATAATATCAAAAAGGGGATATCTTTAAAAATAAATCCGTCAGTGGTTCTCCATTGCTTCAGGGAGAATTTCAAATTAATTAGCATGTCATTCAAGGCTTTTCATGACCATTGTTGTCTCCTTGTTAAGCTTCAGTTTAAGTCTGTCCCCTGGAATTCTGCTATAGAGTAAGTTCTGCTATACCATAGAACTACTGTATCATGGAACTTATTCAACATTCTTATTCTTTGAATCTAGGATGGTCTTTCAGATATTCTTCCCTCTGACAGGATGTCCTTCTCTCCTTCAGACTCTTCTGCGACCTGCAAGACTCTCAGGCCCTCTTCCAACAAGCCTTGTCTTGAATCCTTGTGCCTTCGTATACACTCACAGCACTTTGAGTGTTCCTCTATTATAAAGCTTATCTACTTGGTGTTTGCTCCTTTGAATACTTACTTCATCCATGTATTGTGAACACTTGAAGGCAGGAACTATGACTTTTTCATCTTTATATGTATATTGCCTGTCACAGTAGCCACATATTTGCTTAATATTAGGTCATTAAATATGAAATGTCTGATTTCGAATCAAAAGTTTAGTTTATTATATCTCAAACAAGAAGCAGTACAATTAATCAAAGTATGTGCCTAAACTATTGACATGGTTTTGCCATCTTAATGGTAGCTTGGTTATGCCAGCAGTAAAGAAACCTGGAGAGTGAGTGGTGGATGAAATAGTGAAAGGTGTTTTCCATAGCTTATTGAGAATTGAATATTTTTCCTTGCAAGAAGTGGTCCAAAGCCTGGAAGAAGTGGTCATCAGTTGGTACAAGGTCTGGTGAATATGGTGGATGACAGAGAGTTTCCAAGTCCAGCCTCTGTAGTTTGAGTAGTGTTGTCTTGCAACAGCATTGGCCTGTCTCTATTCACCAGTCCTGGCTGCTCAATCACAAGCATCATTTTGTCCAATTGGTTGCAGTAGACACCTGCTGTAATGGATTGGCCAGGTTTCAAGAAGCTATAGTGGATAATACCAGTGCTGGACCACCAAACAGGCACCGTTAGATTTTTTTGATGAATATTTGGTTTGGGACTGTTTTAACATTTCATTTTTATCTAACCATTGTGCCAAATGCTTAAAAATGACAAAAAATTCATTTTTCATCACACATAACAATACGCTATAGAAATGGTTTGCCTTTATGTCGCGACTGCAAAGAATGGAAAGCTTTGAGAAGATTTCTCTTCTCACACTCATGTAATTCATGCAGTACCCATCTATCCAGCTTCTTTCCCTTGCTGATTTTGTTTCAAATGGTCCAATATTCTTGGAATAGTAATGTCAAGCCTTGCTGCTAATTCATATATAGATTGAGATGGATTCACTTCCACTACGGCTTTCAGCTCATCATTATCCACCTTGGTCTCAGGTCACCCACGTGGCTCATTTTCAAGATTAAAATCAGCAGAATGGAACTTCTCAAACTATTGACATACTGTGTGTTCATTAGCCACATTTTTCCCAAACACTTCGTTGATATTTTGAGCTGTCTGTACTGCATTGGTTCCGTGACAGAACTCATATTCAAAAATAACACGAATTTTTTACTAATCCATGGTTTCAAAACATTGCTTTAATAAAACAAATTTGAAAGATAATCACAAGCCAAAATCTGTGTTTGAAAGAATGAGGATGTACCTTCATAATACAAAACAAACAAACAAGAAGTATCAAAGTGAAATGTCAGAGATATCAACTGTCAAACTTAGTATTTAAGGAACTAGGACATTCCATACTTAATAACCTAATAAACGTTAAATTAATGAATAAGTGAACTGTAAACAAAATCTCAGTAACCCAGAAATTCATTCTAAAACAGTCTATCAGATGTGGGAAAACAGATACTTTACTAGCTATTGCAGAGTAGATTATGGAATTGGTTACACAGGTATAGGAGGGGTGATATTAAGGTATTTAAGTTTAATAACTACAAGAAGCAGCTAGGGCAACAACAGGGAAGAGGTGGGTTACAGGACCTAGGAGTTTGAGGAAAGGGCTCAGTGGAGCTGGCTAGTGCTTTGGGACTCTGAGGGGAGCTCTATTCAGTTTGTACTGGGATTCTGAAGAGTGGGTTATTGGGTGGGTGGGGGTCCTGGTGAGTATCAGACCTCTAAAGGGGATGGGGCCTGGCGGGCACTCAGATTGCTAAGGCAGAGTTGACAAGTGGGTGCTTAGATCATCCCAGACTAAGGCCCATTTGGTGAGCACATGTGTGACTAGGTCTTGGACTGCCAAAATAGTGGTGCCAGCTACTGCCTTTGTCTCAGAGGGGTCACAGGGAAGCTGATCCTAGGATTGCTGTGGGAAGCAGGGAACAGGACAAGCCTGCAGCTACAGAGGCAATGCTGACAGGAAGTGGAGAACAGGAAGGCAGTCCTTTCTCCCCTCCTCACGCCTTCCAATGTTCCTCCATTGCCTACCATCAGCAGATTGTAACAGGAAGCCAACTGGCAAGGCAGTGTGGGAAAAGTAGTTTGCAGAGTTTTACCTCCAACATCACAGAAGAGAGTACAGAAGGTTGGAATTGTTGCTGAAAGATAATCGTGAAAAAAACTGGCTCCGAAAGTGTGGTGTATTAAAGCTTCACTACCCTTTACCGAAGCTGGATATGTAGACCTTCCGTACAATGGACAGTAGCTATCTCTTCTTTAGGCTTCTGTCTCAGAATTTCTACAAAAATATCTTACATTTATGTAAAACTTTATGATTTTTCAGTGCAGTGTCACATATATTATCTTTTTTTGAGCTTCATTACACAAAAAATTATTGATATTTTATATGTTGTCCATATGTCAGCTTAGGTCACCCTGTATTTCTTAGAGATGTTTTGGGTTTTTGTTGTTGTTGTTTTCAATTTTTATTTTAGAATATTTTTAGACTTGAAGAAAATTTGCAAAAATAGTACAGAGATGTATTTCCCCAACAATGTATGAATATGACTTACTCCACAGCCTGGCCAATAGAATGTGTCCTCATCCTTCTAAAACTTTGCCATTTTGAAAAGGCATCTCAGTGTTGTTTTAATTTACATTTCCCTAATTATAAGTGAGTTTAAACTATTTTTTATACAGAGAAGATTATTTTTATATGTCTTCTGTGAATTGTCTGTTTACGTCTATTTCTCATTTTTCTACCAGTTTTGAAACTTTGTCCCTCAATTTTTAGGAGTTATTTATATATTGGGGGTTTAACCCTTTGTGGTATATGTATATTTTCTACCAGTTTGTCAGTTGCTTTTTGAATTTATTTATTGTGTTCTTTACCATGAAAAACATATTTTTTCTTTTTAAAATTTTCTGTAGTCAAATTTATCAGTCTTCTCTTTTATTGTCTCTGGATTTGGAGTTGATGTCAGAAAACCCTTCCCTACCCTGAAGTTAAAGAACTCTTCCATGTTTTCTTCTAGTATTTGTATAGTTCCAATTTTTACATTTAGATTGCTAATCCATTTATAGCTTTTTCTTGGGGATGGTTTTTCCAAATGACTACTAATTATCCCAACACAGTTTATTAAAATGTTTATATTTTTGCTGGTAATTTAAGATACCACCTTTATCATATGCTAAGCGTACATACATATTTGGGTCTATTTCTGGACTTTCTGTTGTATCTCACTGGTTTATTTGTCTTCATGAACCAGTGCTAAACTGGTTAAATTATAGAGGCTCTATATTAAGTTTTAATGTCTGATTGGGCTAGTTCTTGCTCACAGTTTTGCTTTTTCAGGGTTTTCCTGAATATTTCTGCATGTTTATTTTTTCATATAAATTTTAGTATCAACTTCTTTAACTCCACAGTACACTTATTAGTATTTTCATTGCCAGTACATTTGTAAATATAATTTACAAATTTAATTTACATTTGTCAATTAATGCAGGGAGAATCAACATCTTTATAATGCTATGTTTTCCTATCTAAGAAAAGGAAATGTTTTCTCATTTGTTCAGTTTTACTTTTGTGATTTTTAGGCATGTTTTGAAACTATTTTCCCATAGGTTTTGCACATTTTTTTTTAAGTTATTTCTAAATATTTAATCTTTTCCATTGCTGTTATAAATGACGGTTTCTCCACCATATAGCTCTACTTGGTTATTATTTGTATGTCTGAAGATTTTAAATTTTTTACATTGATTTTGTCTCCTGATACTTTACTAAATTATTTGTGTTTTTAGTTAGTTTTCATGATTGATTCTTATATTTTCTAGGTATATTATTACATAATTTCAAATAGAGATAGTTTTACTTCTTTTTAAACCTATTCTTATGTCTTTATTTCCTTTGTCTAATTGCAATAACTAATGCTGCTAGGAAAATGTAGAATAATAATGGAGATAGTGAGCATATTTGCTTTTTTTTTTGATGTTAAGGAAATGTCTCCAATGTTTCTCCACTAAATTAGACACTAACTTTAAGACTAAGATATACATATTTTACATTATTATGAAATATCCCTCAATTTCTATTTTTGACTGTCATTTTTATCATTAAGGGTGTTGAATATTGTCAAAGATTTTCTTAGCACCTATGGTTACAATCACATTTTTTTTCCTTTGATTTAGTGATGTATGGTATTAATGGATTTCCTAATATCGAACCATCTTGCATGTTTAGAATAAACCCATTGAGTTATTGTGTGTTATTTTAAATATCTGGAGTTATATTATATCTCCTAGTATTTTATTTAATACTTTTGCATTATATACAGGAGAGGTAGTGGTCTGCCATTTTCTTTTTGCTGTCTGTATCAGGTTTCAGTATAATATTTCTTTCATAAAAGGTATTTGGAAGTTTTCCTTCCTTTTCTCTGGACTGATTTATACATCATTGGATCTTTCTGGTATTTATGGTTTGGTAGAATTCTCCTGTGAATCCATTTGAGGTTAGTACATTTTTGTGGGACAGGTCTTGTAGTGGGTTGAATAGTGATCCCCAAAATAATATGTTCAAGTCCTAAACCCCAGAATCTGTGAAGGTGACCTTATTTGGTAAAAGTGTCTTTGGATCTTTGCAGATATAATTAAAGGTAAGAATCTCAAGATGAAATCAACCTGGATTAGAGTGGGTCCTAAATCCAATAGTGGGTGTCCTCATAAGAGACAGAAAAGGAGAGAATACACAGACACAGAGAAGGATAAGTGAAGACAGAGGCAGAGATTGCAGTTAGGCTACCACAAGCCAAGGAGTGCCAGGAGCGAGCCACCAGCTGCTGGAAGGGGAAAGAAAGGATTCTCCTCTAGACACTTCCAAGAGACTGTGGCCCTGCCAACATTTCAATTTCAGATTTCTGGTCTCCAGAACAGTGAGAGAATAAATTTCTGTTGTTTTAAACCACCAGGTTTTTGGAAATTTTTTACAGCAGCTCTAGAAAACTAATACAGTTTCTTAATACTTTCTTATTCTTATGAAGATTGGTCTTTTAACAATTTCTAACTCTAATGGGGTTAATTTTGGCAGTCTGTATTTCCCTAGGAAAATATCCATTTTATCTGAATTTTAAAATGTATTTTCATAGACATTCGTAAATTATTGTTTTTAATTTAAAAATATTCTTCTGTTTCACTATTTATTTTCCTTTTGACATTTATTGTTTCTTATGCTTTCTTCTTTTTTTGTTGATCAACTCAGCTAGTGATATCAATTGAATTTTTTTTAAAAAATAAGATTTTGATTTCTTTTTTAACAACATTATATTTTATTCTTCTTTGATTCTCAAAATATACCATTGAGATAAAATCAATCTTTTTACCACCATTTTCAATATTAGCTTTAAATACAGCACTAATCCTTCAACTGTATTATGCTTTCTAAAAAATAATCATACTGCAACAATCAGAGTTTCAGGGCTTGTGGCTTTAAAAATCAATTCTATATTAGGTATTTTAAGAGAAATAACTTTATCTTGAACAAACTGAAAAGTATCAGTTAAAATTTATAAAAATCATCTAAAGCAAATATAATAGTCCCACAAGTAGACGATTGTGAGTTACAGATTTATTGTTATGGCAGATAATGGATGCACTGTTTTTCTATACTCTGCCTCATTCTTTTCTGCTTTTTCTTTACTATTTCATTTTGTTGTGTTTTCTTTTGGCTCCCAGTTATTCTATTGTTCATTTTCTAGTTTTTTTTTAAATCAGAAATTATTTATTTTTGTTATTTTATTTTTATTGAGAAATTTTTTTAGTGCTATAAGTTTTCCTCTAATTGCCACTTTAAATATGTCCCGGGGATTCTGTTATGTAGTGTTTTCACTGTTATTGTCATTATTTTCACCACAATGTTGTTTAACAGAAGTCTTTCTTTTTTTGGTCATCTTGTGTGTGTGTGTTCATGCTTTTTAATTTCTTTGTGGAAAGATCTGTGCTTGGAAATGTGAATAAAATTGACCCAAGCCCCCATCCAACTTATTATCAAATGTACAATGATTTTCCTGTGACTTCTGTGAATTCTTAGGGTACTAGAAAAGTCCTAGCCCCAGGTAGGTCAGCCACGTTCAGTCTGAGAATTATAAATATTTAGAAAATTTCTCCTCTTGGGTACAGAAGTGAAATATTAGACAGTGAGACAATTGGTCTCATTTCCTTTTCTTTATTGTCAACTGCATCCAAATAAATGGACTTTTCAAATGGACTACTTTTCATAGGCTCCATGATAAGATTGCTTATTTTGCTTAAAATGTGTTAGTAGATTGTGGAAAATGGAAACAGGCTAGATTTAAATTACAAAAACTGGCTCAGAAGACAATTCTACAACATGTGTTTTTCAAAATGATAAAACTAATTTTTTTAACATTTAGAAATGAATTTTTAAAAAACTCTACAGAGTTGAATGGAGAGCAAGCATTTTAGAAGACACTTTGGTATGATATTGTAGGAATTAAAATTTCTAAGTGACTAATTAAATTATATGACTTTATAAATTCACTAGCTTAGCTTTAATTTTGATATTTAGGTAAAGTCTAAAACTGATAGTGGATAAACTCAAGGATATGGTAGATGTCCTAGGAAATTTTCATTTAAACCTAAATTCAAAAGGTTTAATTAAGTTATTTGAGATTATCATCTGCCTTTTCTTTTTTCATCATCATAGGAGGTAGTGCTTGTCTCCTCAACTAACACCTTTCCTGAGTACTAATATACGATGTGAGTGTTTGAATTTTGGCCTAATTTATTTGAGATTAGTTCTAAACAAAGCAAAAAAAATCAAAGAAGCCTAATTTATTAAGGTATTTAAAATATATTATCAAATAAATCAACAGGCCCTGAATTCTCATGTTTGCATAGGAAAATAATGCAGGTAAAGACCATATCTTAGTCCTATTAAATTATCAGTAGAATATTATGGGTATAGAGTGGACATGGTGAGTGGAATAAAAATAACTTAAAATCCTCTGAATAAAAATGAATCGGCAACATATTGAGAGAATGCAAGACTAAAATAAGTAACTTAAATTTAAATTTTAAGCGTTGAAGCTCAGAGTGTAAGCTAAGTTTTAGTAGTGACTTCATATCTAATTGCTTAATAGAAATTTAACAGCTTAGTAGTATTCTCGGTAGTAATGAGCAATTTGATAATATAATTCAAACATAAAATCCTTGAAAAATGTTGAACAAAGTAAAGAATATACAGCATATCTTTAAAGGAAAATTAATTCTTAGATACATATGACGGAATTATAATTTAGAACATTTAATCAAGTATTAATCAAGTACAACATAGCACACTAGTTTTTGTGTATTTTAAATGAATACTCTGAAAGGGAACATTTAAACAAATCATCTAAAATTTACTTGGATAGTTCATGGGATTTGGAAACTGAGAACTTACATTTATCATATAGGATATTTAAACTTAATTCCTGCTTTGAATTGTGTTGGTAAAACCATGTAAGTTTTAGTCCAAAGAGGATGACTAAACTTCCAGTTTCTAGATGAAATAGAGAAAGGAAACAGAATGAAATCTCTCTCTACATGAGCACATCATGTCTCTTATTAATAATGCTTCAACTGTGCAGGATAAACCAGGAGGATTTGTAATATCTCAATCCTATTATTTCATTAAAAACAAGGAAAATGCAAATCATAATCCAGGATTTTACTTGGATAAATGAGAGATTATTTGGTTGAAAGGACCATTGTGTGGAAAGAGGAGAAATGGAAGTTCTAAACAGGAACTCCAAGAGAAATGAGGGGAGGGGGATGGAGGAGGAAGGTCTTTTCACTTTATGACATTCAACTCTAGGAATATACAGGAAGTTGGGGAATGTAGACCAAGTGTTGGTAGTTTTCTTATCAATCTTGCAGACATCTTATTAGGATTTCATTAGGGTGTTTGCACACTGGTGTTTGAAAGTTTCCCAGTAGTTATTTCATTGCCTAAAGCAATCTTTATCAAGTTATCTGAGATTTAAAAGAACTGAGCTATTTTCTGATTTAGTCTCTGCTAACAGCATTCTGTGGCTTGGATATTTGTTAGTTCTTGGTGATGCACAGGAACATTAGGGAATTACTAAGTTGCTTTAGAATCATTCAAGTCTAAGAGATCGCAATTCTATGAAGTCAATGCTTCCTTGGACACCTAATTTTATCTACAGAGCAGACCAAATATCTACCACATAACCATTCAGAATTTTAACAGAAAAATTTTCTGACTTCTGAAATCATATAAATCCCCTCATTCTGTACTCTTTGTACTTCACTAGTCACCCCCTTTTTTGCCCTCTTCATAAATTGTTGAAGAACTGTATCAAGTTTCCTACCAGAGAATTGAAAAAGTAAGCAGAGGAGATCTGTGCCTTCAACAAATATTTACTGAGAACCTACTGTGTGGCAGGCTATAGGATGATGTTAAAATATTGTTTTAATTCTTCAGAAAAACCTCCAAAAGTTATGCTTCAAAGGTTTGTGACAGAAGGAAGAATCCTGTGGAAAAAAACATTAAATCCCTCCAATCTGTCAATTACGCTTGGGGGAAAACAGTAGCAATGTATCTGAAACAAAAGTAAATTTACCAGATGACAAACAAAAATATTTTGCTTTGTTTTCCAATATTCCAGTATTGTAGTTTAACCAGTCCATATTTTAAATAAATTTCCAGTTGTCAGCTTTTTTTTTTTAAGGAAAAAGAATGTTCATACTTTAAGAATTTTTATGAAATTCAGCTTTACCATAAAATAGTTCTGTTTATGAGTGGGATTTCAGATTATTTAATCTTTCTGGCATTTTCTCTTACTAACCACCTTTTCTACCACATTGATAATACATATTTGCCAAATGAATTGAATACATTAACCACCCCTCATAGCCATCTGACATAGAGAATCAATATGCTAATTTATAAATTGGTCCTTTGACATGCTCTTGTCTTTTATGTGCTATTTTCATATTCTGGTGCCAGACAACGAATAATTTGTTCATTCATTCACTCATTCATTCATTTTCAGAGTAAGCTCCAGTGGAAATATTGTTTCTTCTAAGACTTGCAGCCTTCTCTGTCTAAAGTCTACTAGAGCAGCAGTCCCAGAACTTTTTGGCACCGGGGGCCAGTTTCATTCATGGAAGACAAATTTTCCACTGACTGGGGTGGGAGGGAGGCGGAGCTCAGGCAGTGATGCCAGCAATGGGGAGCGGCTGTAAACACAGATGAAGCTTCACTTGCTCACCCACCGCTTACCTCCTGCTGTGTGGCTGGGTTCCTAACAGGCAGTGGACGGGGACTGTCCACAGCTCCAGGGTTTAGGACTGCAAAGTATCTGGACTGGAGACTCATCAAGCAGGCTTTCTATACTTGGTGGAAAACTGCAGCATTTAAAACTTGGTTTCTGCTAGCAGCCCTGTATTTTTTTGTATGGACTAGAGAAATAGAGAGGGAAGAAATAAAAGAAATATGCAGAGAGAAGACAAGAAAAGAGGTGGAAGAAGAACCCTGACAACTTCAGATCCTGAAGTTGAACTTGAGACCCACCTCCATTTCTGCTCTTGGAACTGTGAGAGTTCCTCATTTCCTTTCTATAAATTCTCTTGCATTTAGCCTCATTTTAGTGGGGCCTCTTAATTGAAAACAATTCTCTTCTAACCCGTATAATTCAATATTACTAACTGGATATTACTGAACTGCTAATGTGTATTGAGCTCTGTAGTAGGCCCTGGGAAACAAAGACAAAAATAAGACACGCGACTGATCTTTGATTTGCACAAATGCTCGCAAGCTTAGGAATGCAAAGTGTATCTTAAACTTTGATGGATTTCTCATAATACCTAAAAAGGTCTATAGGGGTCTCCCAAGATACACTGAACCCCTTTTCACAATGATTTACCAACGTACTATTTGAGGACTTACACATTTTCTTTTCATGATCTTGGTAGTAGATTGTACTAAGCAACTATATAGGAGTAACTGAGGTGGATTTTACTTCATAGTGCTAAAACAGCTTTTACAATCTCCTACAATTCTGAAAATATTTTCTTGGTAATTTAAGAGTTGAAGTTTCCATTTTGAATATAAAATGATCATTAGAACAATTGTATTAGTCGTTCCTGATAGGATTGCAGTATACTCATGGGGTGCTAGGAGGCCCTACAAGAAAAGAGACTCTTCCACACAAGACATTTACATATACATCAAGATTCATGGGCAATTTATCTGTAAGAAATATAGAAAACAGATTAAATGAAATTGTTGCCTATATTCATGTTGACAATATTCTTGTTGGAAATAGGATGAATTGTTTTCTCTTTTTTTCTCTTTTGAGTGGTTTTTAACTAGGACTATGTGAAATTCTTAACTGGTGAAGAAAGGAGCTTAGCTCTTGACCTTCAGAAGTTTTTTGCTGATTCCTGTTACTCAGTTAGTCCCTGCTGTCTGAACCTGCAAGTGTGTTATGGGTTCAGAGCCAGCTTAACTATATTACCAACTATAGGCGATTAGATAGGTAAGTGATTAAAGAAAAGAGGCTAATGAGACGGGTCATGTGTGATGTGCCCTGGGGTCGGAATCTGGTGAACCAGACCTGTATCTGTATTAGTTTGCCAGGGCTGTCACAACAAAGTACCACAGACTGGGTGGCTTACGCCATAGAAATTAATTTTTTCACAGTTTTGGAGGCTAGGAGTCTGAGGTCAAAGTATTGGCAGGGTTAGTTTCTTCTGGGTCATCTCTCATTAGCTTATAGATAGCCATCTTCTTCCTATATCTCTACGTGGTCTTCCCTCTTTGTATATTTGGTAATTGTATCCTAATCTCTTCTTATGGGGAAACCAACCATATGAGATTAGGGTCCACTCGTATGACCTCATTTTACCTTAGTTATTAAAATTCTTTAAAGATCCTATCTCCAAAAGCAGTGACATTCTGACATACGGGGGATAGGACTTTGACATATGAATTTGGGCGGAGGGGAGACAAAATTCAATCCATAACGCCAACTTAACTATATCTGTACTGCCACCTGCAGATGATTAGTGGGTAGTTGATAAAGAAAACAGGTTGATGAGACTGGTCATGTGATGTGTCTGGGACAGGAAACTTGTCAACCAGACCTGTCCTGTTGCTGTGTTAAAGGAGATTTGGAGGACAGAAATTGTGGTTGCCCAGGCCTAGATTCAGGCTTTCAAGGTACTTGGAATTTTTTTTTTCCTAAAATCTGGCTTCGTTTAAGCTCACAGTTCAAAATTTATGTCTTAATCCTTCTATGTGTAAAAATTTATTGACGAACCTAATTAATGTCAGGACTTAAAGTGGGTGTGTTCACGCATACGACTGTGTGTGTGTGTGTACTTAGTTTAAGTATTTCATGGATGTTCATTAATAAGCACTCTTCTAACTTTTGCTAATAGGGAGTTGGCTACTATAATATGAGTAGGTAGCTACTGTGTTCGTCTTTAAGCATGGTTCCTTGGAGATTTGTATTCCCTGCTAAGCACCAAAAAACAGCCCACTCAGTAGAAGAGCTGCTAACCATCAGCTATTAAGTAGTGTTGCCTCTAAAAATTGAAAAAAACAAAAGAAGAGAGCCATCTGGGATACAAGAAAATGTTTTCATGGGTCTCCATGGGATCCTTACACGAGTGAATAAGGAGGGAAAGAAGTCCAAATTTTTGGAGAACCAAAGGGTAACTTAAGAAGAAAGAAGAAAAATTTTTTTTTGAAAAGAAGGCTAACAAAATCACTTAATACATACCATATGACAGACTTTTTAAAGTTAAAATTGATTTTGTTGTTAATCTGTTTACGTGTTTAATGTTTATTTAAGCATATGTGTTTATTTTTAAATATTTATTTTCATCTTTCCAATGCTTTCTCAAGTAATTGTTCTATGCAATATAGTATGTATGTTGCTGCTAAATTTTTAAGGGGTCGGGGGTTGGTGGAATTTATACTGACTGACCCACTGAGTTGTGTAAAGAGAGGCCGAGAAGTTAGAAAAGGTGCCTTATAATCTCAAAATTTTGTAGCACATTGACAAGCATTTGAGGAATATAGTATCTTCCATTAACCATAGAAAGACAGTGTAAAGGCAACTTATTAATGCAATACAGATTTTACAAATCTGCTACAAAATGGAGCATCTTCCATTTAATCTGTTATTAAATATGGGTCTGGAAAAAATTGGATGAGTCTTCTCATATTCAGAGGGAAAAAATTGGTCAAATGCCATTTCTTTGAAATAGTACCTCTTGATCATCTGTAGCAGCACAGAGAGAGACTTGAACGAGAATAAAGTTAATGTGGAATCTTAGAAGTTGGAGTAGCTGTTTGGAAAGACTGTCCATACTTGTTGGCTTTCTAAGAGTAATGATATTTTATGTCTTGGCTGCTGACCAGGGAAGAGTGAGGAGGTAAGCGTTCATTTGAGCATAACTCTTGAGTAGCTCTAAATAATAATATAGACTTAGTATGTTAGCTGATAGGAGAGAGGCCCAACCCTAGCTCCCAGTTGAATACTTCATCCATGCCGTTCAGATACTCCTTACTTTAACTCCTGTCTGCTCTAAGCATGAAAAATGCCTACACTGCTACTGCAATTCTAAGCTGATTGTGTGTGTGTGTATGTATGTGTGTTGTTTTTGTTTCTTCCACAAAGAGTTGCTAAATTCAGTAATGATTCAACATGAATGAATGTAATTAAGAGAGAGAGAGAGATAGGCTGAGCCACCTAACGGCTAGGAGTATGGGCTCAGGACCTTGTCCTGCTAGTGTGATCTTGGGCAGGTTACATCATCTCTTCTTGTCTCAGGTTTCTCCTCTGTAAAATCGGTATAATCACAGTGTGGCTGCTTTGTGTGGATGTAAAAATTGAATTGATTTATATAATATGCATAAGAAATTTGAAATAATGTTTATCATATCTTGAACCACTTATCATATGGTAAAAATGATAGCCAGTATTATTTGCCAAATAAAGTGCCAACCTATAATTAACCATAGGGCATTTGTTGTTGTTGTTGTTCTTGTTCATATCCTAAATATTTATGGCATGTCTGATCTTTCCTGATACTTTGATCAGGGTCTATGCAGGTCTGATATGTTTGTAGGGACTATGGGGATTATTTCCACACCTCAGTTGCTCCAGAGAACAGCTTCCTTCCCTCCCTCCTTTCCTTCCTCCCTCCTTTCCTCCTCCTTCTCTTTTTCTTCTCTTCTTCCTTTCACTCATCAATTATTTATGTACCAAATTTAAGGCATTACACTAAGGTCATAGAGGTGAGTAAAGCCAAAGCTCCTGACTTCAAGGAACTGACAATTTAGGTTAAATGGGGACTTAGTTTGTGGCATGGATAAGTAAACAGTCAAGTTCAATAGAGTCTGGTTTTGGCCATCCTAGAATTAAGCCCGGAGTTCTGGGAGAGCTGCTCTGGGGGGCATTTTACCCACAATTGGGTAGTGGTCTAGATGACGGAGGGGAGAGCCTTGTGGGAAAGCTTCCTGAGAAGCGTAAAAGCTGAAAGATGAATGAACCAGACTTGAGTGGGAGACACGGGCTGTTAGGGGATGGAGAGGAAGGAAGACACGGTCTAGAGCAATGCGTGTTAGTGGACTGGGAGATCCAGAGATGAGAACGTGTTGGACATACTGGGAAGATGTAAGTAGATAATGATGTGCAGGAGTCTGGTGAGGTATAAAAGGGAGACAGTCAGTAAAGGCCTTTTTAGTCCATGCTATGGAGTTTGAAATTTTCCCCCAAAAATTTGAAGAGCCATTAGAGGTTTTAGGCAGGAAAATGGCATGGCTTGATTTGAGTTCCAGACAGACTCTTTCTAGTATTTTTGGGAACAGAGTTGAAGGAGCTAAGACTGGAAGTAAGGAACTAGTTGTAAGGATATTATAACAATGTACATGAGAAATTGGATCCTGAGCTCACAGTGTCAGTGGATTGAGAGAGGAGGATAGAATCGAGAAGTGCAGCTCTCAGATCTTGGTGGCTGCTCAGATTTGGAAAGTGAGGAACAAGGGAATACAGCAGGATGTCATTTGCTGATTATCCTGGAGCAAGGGAGAGGTGATGAAGCCTGTCACTGAGATAAGTGATGAAAGGTATGGAGTCGGCATAAATTCATTTCTCGACCTTTGACTTTGAGCTGCTTGTAGAATATTTAAGTGGAAATATCTATAGAATCTGGAGTCCAAAATATATGGAATACAGAAACAGGTTTAAGAACCATGAGCATATAGATTATAGTTGGAGATCTGGGATTATATGATGCATGTGGGCCAAGGGTGTGGAGTGACATGATAAGAAGCCAAAGACAACAGGCTTTGGAGCATCAACATCTACACTGTGGTTACACTTTGCAGTTGGCAGGTAGGGGGGGAATACTGTGAATTTGCTGTCAAAATACCCAAATGAATATGGGAATGAATATAGGCAAGTGGCCAGGATAATAGCCATAATATTCAGAAGAGCAATTTTGTACATAAACACAGAGGGGCAAAGAACTAGGGTTTAGAACAGACGTCACCAACTGAGAAGGCTGTGGCAGAAAGTGTATGTCTGAGGAGAGCCAGTTTTACTTAAAGAATGCAGGTACAGGGAACATGCATGGAAGGGTGAATAATGAGGGTGAATTTGGTTTAAATAAATAGAATGAAGGTTTCAGGTAAACAAAAATAGTTGATTGTGAAGGGAACAGTGGGAAAATGGGTTTTGAAGTAGGTTAGCAGTGTCAGCCTTGGTGTCTTGGCACCAAAGTCTTTCCTCAGAGGCTTGGTTTAATCAAATGCTCTTGTGACTGGATTGAACTAGATGGCTTCCTCAATTCACAGTTGAGAAGCTTAGCAGAAGGTGATTCCAGAAAGCCCCCTTCTGCCTCTGCCTGCTCTCCAACTCTTTAGGGATGAGAGTTTTTCATTTCTATGGTGCACCTAAAAGGTGGAAAACAACCTTTCTTGAGCATCTACTATATTACCAATACTTTGAATCTTTTGTATTACCTCAATGATTTTACAAGTAAGGAAATACATTCATCAGGTATAAATAACTTACTCAGAGCCACATAGCTATGAACCACATAGCAGAGTAGGAATGCCAGATTGGTTCTGTGCTTTACTCAAGCTTGTTCATTCTCAATTGCATTCTGGGCAGATAGCATTCAAGTGTTACCCGAGTTTCCTGAATGCCTTGAGAATTGCTCAAATCATCTTAGAGTGCACGTGTATGGAACTGGAAACCAAATTACTAGAACTTACCCTCTAGTTGGTCAGAATTCTGGGCCAAGCTGGAAGGCACTCTGGCACTCTTGGGAACTGCCATTAAGAAAGAGCCAAATGGCTCAGGACCAGCTCATCTCTTTACTTAACCATTAATTCACTGAACATTTCTCAAGTGCCTATTTTGTTCAGGGACTATCCTAGGTACTCTAGATGTAAACATAATAACAACAATATTGACATTATTTGTTACAATTAGCATTTATTGAACAATCACAAAAACCAGACATTGTTAAAAATCCTTTACATGTTTAACTCGTTGAATCCTCTTGGCTACCATATGGTGTAGGTACCATTATAACCTCTATTTTAGGGATGGGGAAACTGAGAAATATAGAACTGAAGAATCTTGCCAAGGTGAGTAGTCCCTAAGTAATGGGATGTGGATTCAGGCCCAGGCAGTCTGGCTACAGATCTGGCACTTACAGACATAATAAAGCACAAAGAAAAATAAAGCAGTAGAAGAGGGACAAAGAAAATTCCGCCTTTAAGTTGGCCTAGAGAGGTTACGAGAAACTCTGAGAAAGTGATAGTTTCATCTGTATTCTTAAAGGGTGAACAAATCTATATTAGGTAGACAAGGAAGTAGTCAAAAGGCATTCTAAGCTGAAGAATGAAGCACATACAAACATATGATAGCACTTCTGTGAACAGTGTATTCAGGTATTAATAATGTCAACCCTTCAGTTTGACTGGATCGCAGGTTGGGGAGTGTCAGCATTTCCTCTTGTTAAATTTGTGAGCATGAGAAACAAACAGAATTAACTGGATACTTACTTCATAACATCTTACCTTTACCAGTCTCTCATAGAGTAGCTTTTGTAACTTTCTACCATGTCATTGTGGGCCATGTTTGATCATCTTAGCTGAAAAATCAGTATTTGAGAAGAAGAGTCCTCTCCAGTTCTACCGTTATGGCAAGTTAGTTATCATCAGTAGAAAAAATAATCACAGTAATGATAAAAATATAAGTTAAAATTCATTGCCTTACTTGTTATTCTCAGGCACTTCATTAATCATCTTTTAGGAATTATTTAGGTTAAATCTAGTAACAACTATAGTAGACATGTATATTACTATGCTAAATTTACAAGTGAGAAAATTGAGGCTGAGAGAGGTTATGTAATTTGGCCCAGTGTTATGTGACAGAAACTGCTAGAACCAAAAGAACTTGAATTGGATCCATTCAACTTTGATGCCTGTTCTTTTAAAAGATGGTCCTGAATTTACTTCAATACTCTATAGAAGTATTTTTAATGAAGTCTAATTTTCTATTTTTGCCTATTGGCTTTTTTAGAGGATTTGTACTGCAAAAGTTGCTTTTGTTGAAGTCTTTGTTCATTGGGGGGTTCAGTGCTCTGTATGTATTGAAGGATAAGGTAGGGAAGAGAAAACGCTCATATAACAAATTAGGAATGAGAAAGGAGAAGCAATCATAGATAAAG
>NW_012148530.1:962712-964489 GCF_000956105.1 Propithecus coquereli | reverse complement strand
ACAGAAAAATAAGCAATTATCATTATTTCTTAGCATTTATTTCACCATCTGGAATAATTAAGCAATATCTGAAAAATATACCAATGCTAAACATTATTTGCCATAATAATGATCTGGAAGAGGAAAAATTGATCAAGTTAATAGATATTAAATGATTATAAAATAGCCATTTCTGAATGTGGAGGAAAAACTTTTGTGAAAGTATTCACACATATTTTATTCATATGACTTTAAAAATATAAACTTAAAGCAATCAGAGGCACTAAGTTTAATGGCAAAAAACCTGAAGCTTTTCCAATAAAGTCAGGAACACGGCTAAAAAGCTCATTGCCATGCCGTCATGTGACATTGTCCCAACATAGTTAAACAAGAAAAAACCCAGCAGATCATAAATTGGAAAACAATATGCAAGGTTTCATCCTAGGAATATATCTTATGAGAATCACTGAAAAATTATCAAAATCATTACTACTTGAACCAATGTTTACTGAGAACTTAAAAGCACTGTGAAAATTATACCACATATTTCATCAAATTTAATCCTCGTAATAGTCTTATGAGGTAGAAGCCATGAAAATCATACTTTTATGGGTAAGAGGACTGAAACTTAAAGATATACTTGAGGCTTCAAAGGGCACACGGTATGTTGTGTCAGAGCTAGTCACAAATCCACAGCTGCTTCTCTGACCGAGAATGATGTCCTCACTACAATGCTCCACTGGAATAGAGATGTTGGAATAAAAGAGGTCTGTAAGTGACTAGTAGGAGACAAATGCATACAGTTTAGGTCATATATAACATCTGTATCTATATTGTCATGAAAAATATAATAAAAAGTATCACTTTTTACAACAGCAACAATGTTATGAAACAAATAAACTAAAACAAAACAATGATATTTAAAAAAAAACCCTTGGTATAATTTACCCAAACATGGTGTATGAAATAAACAATTAAACTCCACGAGGTATGTAAAGGATGACTTAATAAATGAGAAGATATATCTTGTGCTTGGATAGAAAACATTGGAGATGTCAACACTTCCTCAATTAGTCTGTAATTCAACATAATTATAATCCCATTGAATCAAATTAATTAATTCAATCAAAATACTAATGGTTCCATTTGATAAATGTTTCTAGAGTTATCTGGAAGAGAGAAATAATAATTCTCGAGAAAATTATTGAAAAGAAATGTAATAATGGGGCACTCACCATTTCAAGTGTTGTAGGCATCTGAATTTTTCACCATTGATCATTTATATAATGGTGTATGATCTAACTATGAGGACGTGTGAGGTATATCTATATTCATTTGACCTGGAAATAAACATATAATGTATTGATAAAAGGCAGAATAAAAATAGCATGTAGAAAATACAATTATTTATATAAATGATGTATGTCTATAATTATTTGTACACATAGAATTCTGGACGGATATGCACTGAAATGTTGGTGAATGTCTTTGAATAATGCTGCTTTGGTAGGTGGTTATTTGCTTTCTTCTAAATATTTTTTGTATTGTTTTCATTTTATACAATAGGCATGTATTAACTTCATGAAGAGAAAAAAATAGGTAAAAAGGTAAATCAACAATTCAATAAATAATGTTAGATCAAATACATGAGATAAAGAATTGTCTGTTTACCTCGTAGAAAGGAGGGTGGGAGGGGCTGTGACGAGCATGCATTTCCACCACGTGCACTCATCACAGTAATTGGCACTGTGCTAAGCCCATTAAACACCTGTTGATTAGTCCAATAGTCCCTAACTAG
>NW_012148530.1:958540-961912 GCF_000956105.1 Propithecus coquereli | reverse complement strand
TCATATGTCCTATATGTTCTTAGTCCGTATAACCTTACATTTATGCAATATCTTCAATTATTCAAAACCTTTACCATTTTCAGAAGAATTTCACATTCATTATCTTGTTTGATACCCATGAAAACACTTCTGAAGACTGAAAAAGTACTGTTAGTCCCAAATTATGATGCACATATGATTATCATTACTAATAATTCTAAACTTTATAATTTAAAAATAAATGAGGAAGACCTACCTATAATCTCACCACATTGCAACTGTTTCCATATATTCTCATGCTCTTCAAATCTTTGACTATATTCATGTGTAATATGTAACATGCAGGAAGATATAGCCTGGTTCATGTATTCAATAAATATTTCTCGTGTGCCTGTAATTTTCTAGGTACTAGAAATGCGGAAGAACAACGTTGCTACCTTCATGAAACTTACATTCTAGTAGGTATAATAGTATGCTGATGCATCAGTATTTATCATGTTAGGTAATGATAAGTACTTTGAAGAAAAATAAAGGAGACAGAAGGTACAGGGTGAAGGGAGGTTATATTTTACTAAGTGTGGTCAGGAAGTGCTTCTCTAATGGGCTAACCTTTGAGCAGAATCCTGAGTGAAGTGAATGTGAACTCTGAGGCTATGGGTGTGCAGGCATTTTCAGGCAGAAGGAATGAATGTTCTAAGGCTCTGAGACAGGTGTCTTCAAGAAAAATCAAGAAGGCCCATATAGTCAGAGAGGACTGTAGGTTAAGACATTTCTAAAATGGATTATTTACATATTCCCCTAGTCTGGGCATGGTGTCTGGGCAACCTAGAAGTTCCCTGTGTCCTACTGCCTGATACAGAAGTGCTTAAAAGAACCAGATTGCATGAGGAAGCTGCAGAGAAGTGTGTCTTGGTACCATGGAGAGGTAATGGACTTCAGCAGCTGAGGCTAGCACAAAGGCCAAATGAACCAGGTGGGACCAAGCACATTTCAGCAGATATGGGCAGGGAATTCCTAGTAACTAATTGAATGAAGCTTTGTTGCAGGAAAAGATAGTTTAACCTCCTAAGACCATAGATTCCCTTGGGAGGGAAGAAGAGTGAAAAAAAGCATAATTAAAAATTCAGTGAGTTTATATAATAAAATATCCAAGTTAATAATACCCAAAAGATACTGTTGAACCTAAAAGGACCAAGCTCCCTTCAAAGTATTTGAAAGACTGTTTTATCCACTGAGTAGAAATGGAAACTTGAGACAGAATGACATCATTTTTGGATTTTAAAAGTGCATTTTTTGTACATCTGAGTTATAGTGTGCAAATTTCAACTCTTGCTGTGTTAGTAAATTTGGCATACTACAGAGTAAAAAACTTATTTTAAGGCGTGCATACTGTCATGAATCCAAACTGATTAATTTGTAGCTTTTAAATCAAAAACCATCCTAAAGAGAAGAAACTTTCAAAATTTCCTCAACTTTATTTATATGTCTCTGAAAATTCTACTCCCACGATAGTGTGGTCAAATTATGGTTCAAATTCTTCTCAGAGCATCCCTAAGGCATCCCTGTAAATCTTTCAGTTTCCAGAATTTAGCAGCATCTGCCTTGGTTGTGTGTGCCCTACCTCACCGGGGTGGTGGGGATCTTGAGGTGGCCACCTACATATCTCTAGCCTATCCAAACCAGTATCAATATATTATTCATGGACCTACATATCCCTCTCAAATCAAGATCTAACTTAAAAAAACAGTCCATGTCTGAAGGCATGAACTCATATTTCGTCTTCAGTCTGAGGCACCCACTCTCATGTTTTACATGGCTTCATTGGTTCAATTCTAGGTTATAACTTGGTTCAGGAGAAGCTAAACAATCAGCTTTGTATTATTCAGATTAAATAATGTCTGCTGCTGGAACACTTCGTAGTGATTTATTTCTCATTGCTGTCTGAAACAGGTTGAGTGGCTCTCTTTAAAGCAGTCACTTAGGAATCCAGCTCTTTCCATCCTTGTGACTGCATCATCTCAGAATCATTTTGTCCCAGCCATGTAGACAAAGCAGTATGTGTGTGAGAAATTTTCTGGGTCAGGCTTAGAAGTGGTATACATCAATTCCATCCATGTGTGCATGGATCTGCCTTCCTTCTCAAGAGGAAATTTAACTTTTTAAAGAAAGTTTGTGTCTAAAAAGAGGCCAGGAATATAGATCAACATGCGCATTATGAGTGAACACTAACAATGTCTGCCATCCTCTGTCCTTCTGAACACCAAATGAGGTGGCTTTCACCTCTGCACACATAGAAGAATGCACTAACTCGATCATCAAGGGAGACAACTAGAAATCCCAGCCAGTCACTACAGCCAACTCAAAGTCAGGACCTCAGGGCTCTGTAGTCCTTTTCATCAAGCCCAAATATTCCTCTTCTTGATCTTTTAATCTACAAACTAAAAGAGCAAGTCATCTTTCCCTCTCCACACCCCCACCCCCATACCTGATATACAAATAGTGATAATGAACAGGATAAACTTAGTGACTCTCTTACTGGGAAGAGGTAAGGAAGAAAGATCCTCAGAAGTCACTGCTCCACAGCAATGCTGGAGTCCTGTGCAGCAGGCACTGCAGAGACTTCTACCTGGGGTGGTGGGGAAGGTTCTTTGTTGGGCTCTGATTCTGTTCTCTAGGAAGAAGGAATCTCTTATCCAATATGTTTTGTAGCTCTTTTCTCCACCCTCTGAGAGAATTTTCTATATCTATTATTCTCCTTAGCCATATCTAAAATGGCCTTCAAAGCCAGCCTCTTGCTTGTTAAAGTTAGGGGCCAACAGAAATGTTTAAGTCTCAATCAGTCAAGTTTTTTCCCCCCCATGTGGATTCTTGGCTGTTTGGGTAATATATTTCTCCTAGAAACTTAGTAGGCTTTGAACTCTTTGCTTCCAGCCATTTCCATTTGCCAATCACCACACCCAAAGTTCTTTTCTATATATGATCCTCAAGCTTATTTATTTCTTTGCTTCCTTAACCCCTCACCTCTTAATTTAATGGGTGCTTTCTTGAGGCTGTCTAAAACATTATACTTAAGTGGGAAGGTCATACTTTTAATGTGATTACTCCCAGAGTTAAGGCTTAGTTAAGTCTTCTTTCTCAAACCTCTTTCAATCTTATCTCTTACTGTTTGAAATTTAATGGATAAGTTGAACAGCATGTAAGACACAGCTAAGGAAAGAATTAATGAACTGGAAGATAGATTCATCCATTCAATAAATATTCATTGAGAGCTCACTATAAACATGTTAGATCCCTCTGGAATATATTAAAGAACAAAACAGGTAATAATGACTGTCCTTAGGGAGTTTACAGTCTCTTATGGAAAGAGGAAAAACAAAAGGAAAGAGCAATAGA
>NW_012148530.1:955535-955993 GCF_000956105.1 Propithecus coquereli | reverse complement strand
AAGTAAAAACAAAGACCACATGTTCTTCTCAACAGATGCAGGAAAAGCATTTGACAAAATTCAGCACCCTTTTATTTTTAACAAAATAGGCATAGATAGGACTTACTTCAAAATGATAAAAGTCATATATGGCAAACCCACAGGCAACATCATACTGAATGGGGAAAATTGAAAGCATTCCCACTTAGAACTGGAACCAGACAAAGTTGCTCTCTATCACCACTTCTATTAAACATAGTGCTGGAAGTCTTAGCAGGAGAAATTAGACAAGAGAAGGAAATCAAGGGTATCCAAATGGGAGCAGAAGAGGTCAAACTATTGCTCTTTGCTGACAACATGATCTTATATCTAGAAAATGCCAAAGATTCTGCCAAGAGACTACTGGAATTGGAAAATAAATTCAGCAGTCTCAGGTTACAAAATCAATGTACATGAATCAGTATTATTCATATACACCA
>NW_012148530.1:937184-946756 GCF_000956105.1 Propithecus coquereli | reverse complement strand
CATATCCACTGAAAGATGATCTCTTCTCTTCTCACTGAAATGATGGCAGACGATTTTCTGAATTCTTCTCTTTCTTGGCCTCTCTGAGACATTTGACAAATGACTACCTCTCTCCTGAAACTCTTTTCATCCACCACTTCAAGGTTGCAATGTCGCCTCCCCCAACTGGGCTGCTTTTTCCCCGAGATCATTTATGGACTTCTTTTCCTCAGTCTCTCTTTCCTGTTCTTTCTTCATTGTTTTTCTGGCCTATTTTTATCTTCATCTACAAACTCTTCTCACTCATATATTTTAAAAGTAGTTAAAGAGGAATGGATTACTAATCGATTTAATCCATCAAAAATCGTGAGAAAGCTGCAAAAAGGAGAACTTAATCAATTTCCAATATCTCACATCCAGTGAAAACTAGAAAAATCCTGAAATCAACCTGGATTTCCTACCTCCAAATCTCATCCAAATTTTCCTATGCAATCCTTCTGAAAACAGTTTTGGAACCATTCCATCTCTCTACGCATTAAGATGTTACATCAGGAATATGTGAGTTGGTACTTTCATCTTCCTCCAATAATTCTCTGTCTTTTTAATGTGATTTTTTTAATCACCTATAGGAATAAACTTTCCCCTGGATGATATGATGATTCCAAGATAAAATTTGTGATATAACTGAGAGTAACTTAATGCAATGTGCAACACGAGGAAACAAATACTTTAAAAATCAAGCTCATATAGTTCTATGTTGTAATCAAACATATTCATATATATATATAATCATGCACCGAAAATGACATTTTGGTCAACTATGAACTACATATATGATTGTGGTCCTATAAATTATAATACCATATCTTTACTGTACTTTTTTTAGGTTTAGATACGTTTAGTTATACAAATACCATTGTGTTACAATTGCCCACAGTATTCGGTACGGTAACATGCTGCACAGGTTTGTAGCCTTGCAGCAATAGGCTACACCTTAGAACCTAGGTGTGTAGCAGGCTACACCATCTAGGTGTGTGTAAGTACACCCTAATGTTTGCACAATGGTGAAATTGCCAATGATGAATTTCTCGGAATGTATCCCTGTCATTAAGTGATGTATGACTGCATACATACACACACATGTATACAGAGGTGTCTCTTTTACAGAATGTTTTGAGGCATTATGTGGCAGAGAACCAGAAAAGGGTAGGTTGCTACAGCCTGGAGAGTGTCTTGTGGCTGGTCTGTGGTGATTCTGGTCCTAAGCATTACAGACATCCCTTGCCCCATTTAACATCCTGCCCTGCTTTTCTGATTCCTGTCTGATTTGCTGAGGAATTTCCATGAAGCCCATGACTGCTGTTGTGTGCAAAGGAGGAACAGCCCCTCTTCTTCACTGCCCATTTGCTCAGATTATCTGGGAAGGGTGGGGGTTTGGAGCCTCTGATTTTGCGTCCCCTGTGGAAAGGTTGGAGGAGGGATGAGACTAGCTCTGATCAAGGTCTCTGACTGCCTGTATGACATTCTCATCCACCTGCCAGATAAACCTGACTGCATGTGTGTGTGTATGTATGTGTGTGTGTGCATGTGTGTGTGTGAATTTAATTCTTTGGGAATATTGCTTCATCTATTTACATGTAATATTTAAAAATTTGATTATTTTAGGCCTCTAACTTTTAAATACATTTCCAGGAAAGCAAATGCATGTAAGTGGACTTTCTGGACACACATAGAACAATAAACCCTGAGAGGATATATAGTAAAAATGTAGCAGTTTGTTTCTGCACATTATACATGCTTATTATTTTCTCTGTTTTGATCATTCTAGTTTTCAAAATTTTAAAAATAATCATCAAGTATTACTGTTATAATTAGGAAACATGTCATGAATATGAAACTTGTCTATTTGTTAGGATCGGTGGCCTCCAATCTGTAATACCTAGTAACTAACTGATGTTTTAGTGTTGATAATTATTATTAGAATTAGATTTTTAACCCTTACTAAAATTTGTTTTGCTGGGCTTCTTTAACTAGTCGTTTTGCTGAATTTTTGCAGGGTTTATTTTAAAAATAAAAATTTTATAGGCAAATACTTCGGGTATTGCTCAATCAGAACACTTTATTCCATCAAATTCTCAAGCTGTTAACCAAAGAATGAAATCACGATGAGATCATTAAAAAGGCAACTTGGCACTTTAGAAATCATTCCACACACTATTTAAGACAGTCTTTTACCTACGCCAATGAAATCATGATGACAAATAGTTTTAATACTGATATTATGATGCATTAAAGTTCCTATCTAATTTTAGTGTATCAGCATTTGAGCATGATTTACAAATTCTATCTTGTCAGAGAATTTATTGTCTTCATTTATCAGAATGGAAAAAAATATACAATGAAAGTTAAACGATTTGCCCAAGGACACACATTATCATTTTAAACACCCAGAAATGGAACTCTAATCTCTATCATCTAATTGAGTGCTCTATTTATTAGAACATATTTCCCATTGCATCAAGTATATCATTTTCATTAAATAATCTTTATAGAATTAATTTATTTAAAATATACTCTGTGAGCAGTAATCAAAATTTGGTTTTATTTATATGTGTTAGTTTTTCTTTACATGGGAAGTCATAAGAAGAGAATGTCAGAGTATGGAGAATTATCAGATAACAGCAAGGAATAATTTTTTTGTTTTACATAAAAATTCTGTGATAAGCGTTTTTTTTTGTTCCAGATTTTAATTCCATCTAAATTGATGACTCAAATTTTGAAGCAAGACATATCATGTGGAGAAGCTTTCTCTTAGGTTTTGAACATTTGCTTCCGATTTGAACTGTCAATGTTGCAGCTTTCTTTCTTACAATATCTTTGTTCTATTTTGTTTTAGTCCTGTTGAAACCATAAGGGAAGTAAAAAAAAATGGAATACTTTAATATTTTAAAACTTTGGGTGAAGTTTGAGATATATGAAGGTCTTACTTTATTATTTGGTTTTAGTTACTTTGTTCACTTTTAGTTTTAATAAAATGTGAAACAAGACAAAATTCTCTGGGGTATAAGCCTGTTTATTTTATTGCGCTCTGTTTAGTTATTCAAGGAAAAAAAAGTTACAGAAGTGTAATCGTTGCCATCTGTTGTATTGGAGTAAAATCTAGCCCAAAAGTCAAAAAAGTCATGGCAACAACTTATAAAAACAACTGCAATAATATCAATTCACTATGGTTACTGGTGAAACTTTATTTTTCTCCCAAATGAAGTAAGTTTCCTTAGGGGATTATTTTAACATTTGATTTATATCATTATTAAATTTGCCTCCAAAATCATCAAAATCTCGAATAACACTGTTATTTAACTCTCTGCCTGATAGGAGATTAGCAGATTTTTCTGTCACTCTGACTCAAACCTCATCAAAACTCCCTCTTTGGAGAATATTAATTTTAAGAACTTCTTAGGATATAGTTTTAAGGAAAAATGTGTGTACATATACACACATTTACATGCGCATACATTTTCCCATAGTATGAAATGGCTACTGTTAATGGCAAATATAAAAAGCATGTAAATTTGGCCAAGTGTAGGGTTTTCATTGTGACTTAAAACATTTGTTCATATAATGGTACTGCCTCAGGCCATGTTTCTGTCATGTTTTCCTTTAGAAATTGTAGTTGTAAAACATTAGGTGGTCTTTAACGTAGCTCAAGATTGATCTCTCTAGAGAGAATAAAAGTATAATATGGCATCAGATGGCTTCCTTTGAAATCATCAGAGCTAATATTTAAAGACACTCATTGGAATTGCCAATGTATTTACTCTCTTCTTCGATTTTCTGAAAGGGTACTCCAATTACCTCTACCAAAGGCAAAAAGGACCTTCTCATACGTCCAAACAGACATGTTTAAAAATCACAGATTTAACCCCTTCTGAATGTGTTTCAAAAGAAAACATAGAGTTACTGGGGACATTCAAGAACATAGCATATTTTATAGAAATTAGCATAGCACTTACTGTTAAGTTATTTAACTTTTTCTCTAGTTTAATTTCGGGAGTGAAATAACTCTATAAATTGAAAAATTGATTTAAATTATTGGTACCAAATTTTCACTTGTAATATAAAGTTAATATGACTACTTTTACTACCTAAGAAAAATGTTGCAATTAAATGTGAAAATACTTTGGTTTTTTTCAAGACAATATTTTAGGTAAGCCTATTGTTACAAATTCTATATTAGTAAATTTGAATTAATATGATTTATGGTGCTGGCAGGGATTGTGTGTGTGTGTGTGTGTGTGTGTGGTAGTTCAGAAAAACGTGTAGAAGAAAAAGGCATTCATTTATTTAACATGTATCTTCTTCACTTATGTGTGAGGCAATGTGCTAGGTGGAATTCATAAATGAGCTTTAAGAATTTTATAGTACAGATCAGATAAGGATGATAACATAAATACATATCACTGCATATCTGGAAATAAATGTAGAATCATATTTTTAATAACAAACATTATTCCTTTGATTGTATTTCCCATCACTAAAACTATTTTTCAACTATTTCTAGATGTCCATCGATAGTGCTCATAGTTGTTTAGAGTAAGATGTTTTAACTACAGTGGCCACATGCCATTTTTTTCTTTTTCCTCTTTAACAGTTTGGTCATGCATGCTCAAGAAAGCTGGTAGGTGACTTTTCTGGGCTACCTGTTGGCATTAAAAGCTCTGGTTTTGTGTGTACCCCTTGTTTCTCCTTTCATTCTCACAGATAACAGACTTGTTTTCTGTACTGGGATGGTTTTATGCTGCCCTTCCAAATTTTCAAGTAGCAAAGTCATTGATAATCGTAGGATTTTCCTGGGTTCTGCCAAAATTGCTGTTTTACCACCTACTGAAAATGCAGTGCCAAAGAGATATTGTTGCTGAAGCTGCTCTGTGAGTTGTGTGGAGACCTTTTACAACCTGGGAAAGACTGTGGTGTTCAGGCTCTATAGCTATGGTATGCAATCTCAAATATGGAAAATCTCTCCACCTTCATGGTGTCTACACCAACAATATTCAGAATTTTAGTGAAGCAGTCATTTATTTTTGCTTGTCAGCAGCTCCCTCTCTCCCTGGGATTTAGTCATAAATCATCTGGAATAGGAAAATAAGATTATAGGAAAGTCACCTGGACCCTATGATAATGAGAGCCTTCTTATTGAAACAATCTTGTTTGCTCATCCTTACTTATCTTAAATTCTTTCCAAGAGTCTATATCATCTTCTTGCAAATGTGTTACTTGTGCCCACATCACCTGTCCTGCCAACCTGCTAGAACTTGTCTAAATCCTAAAGTGAGAATAGTTTGTATATAACTGGGATCCCTGTAACATAAGAGTTTACAGACAAGGAGTTATAGGACTTCAGAGAAGAAAAATAACACCTTTGTCTAAGAAGGTTTCATAATGAAAGTAATGTTTGAGCTGATAGTTGGAGAATTAAAGAGAGGAAATAGCCAGATATGCAGAGTTTAAAAATTTCAAGTTGTAAATGGGTACGAACAGAGCCAGTTGTATGGCAAAGTTTAAGCAGAAAGGATTTAACATAAGGAATTAAGGGCTTATAAAATGTGCGGAAAGATTGGAGGAGTGGGTCCTAAGCTGGCTCTTCAGGGAAAATTCCCAGAACATCACAGAGTCAACTCACCAGAATCTTCTCCTGCTTACTCTAAGGTTGCTATGGGCGCTATTAAGTTTAAGAACCCCAAGGGAGCTTGCATCCTGGGATTAGATCGCTTCACCTACCGCACCCAGGAACCTGGAGTGGGAACAGTAGAATGATTTGCAGGAACATCTCATATCCTCAGAAGTTTGCTTCCCAGCAGAGGAAGTTGACCTCTGGCTCACTTGTTCCATTGTCAATATTGAGAACTACATCTAGTTGTTAACGTCTCATTTGCATCCAGAACCCTAACTGAAAGATAGATCAGGAAATATTTACACCATGAAAATTGACAAAAACAATACACATCAGAGGTACCCCTACTCCAGAGCTGATTTTTAAACATTTATTAGCACATTACTGGTACATTGACTCCACCCATAGTATCTTCCATATTTTGCACAGGAGATATACACACACACACACACACACACACACACACACGCACATATACAATATGCAAATAAAATGTAAAATAAAATTAGAATTTTATAAAACTATAAAATTAGAATTTTGGTGAATTGCTTGGTGTTGACATCTGTTATTTTTTGTAAAGAATCTTACAAATGAAAGCACTGGACTTCATAAAACCATTCCGGTATGATATGTAAAGGAACTAAAGTGGAAAATTAAAATAACGGGTGTATGATGAGCCTACTTATATCAATAAATCTATTTACATGTTCCTCTTCAAGAATATCACATTTGTTAACAACTATTGTTTCTGTCCTGACCCAGTTTTACAATTTGAAGCTGTTGAGAAATAAAAATACTTTACACATGTAATATGATGTAACAACTAATTATTTTTTACCATTCAAACATCATAAATAAGATCATGTTCAATTGGAATTGAAAATATCATTAATGGTGAGGCAGTTTATTTGCATGAGAATAAACATTTTCAGTTTACATCACAATAACAATTATTATAATAGTCTTAAAAACTTGTATGTAGGTTTGGAGAAAGGATTTCAATACATCTTTGAATTTTTTCTTTATAATTAGTTAATAATAACAATATTTATTTTCATTCAAGCTAAAGTAATCCTTTTTTTTCTCTTAAATTTCAAAATGTTCTTAAGTGCCTTGTGGATATAAAGTGAAGAAAAGTCAAAATGGTTTGTTGTTTTTGTAAAACAAAGGTTAGACTTTGCATGGGAAGGACATTTCACCCGCTCTTAAATTGCAATTAAGGACACTGAGAAGATAAAACTTTTAAGAATGGAATTAGTTATGTCTTAACGTAGAGTTGCTGATAGGAAGCATCTGTGATTATGTGGGCTCTTGGTATTTATTGAACATTTAAAAAGAGTTAGACACTGTACTGAATACTAGAGCTACACAGATAAAAAGTCACACAATTTTGAGGAGTTTACAGTTGTCCTTTTGTATTTGGGGAGTCCTGAAGTTCAGCAGTTCACAACTATTGAAAGTGGAGCTTCTTTCAGGGAGGGGCCGCTTCAGTGAATTTTGAGGAAAGTGTTTGAATGAAAGGAACAATGGCTAATTACTCCAGTAAAGGTTTAAGATGATCTCAAATCTGCAGAAGACAATTTTGTCTGTCAGTTAGATCAGCCTACATGACGAGACTGTGAACAACCTGTGTATTGTCACCCAACCTTCTGAGTGCAGGGTGGTGAGCTGACCCTGTGAGAAGGAACTTAACCCCGAAAAACCTTGTAACAGGAAGTAAAATGAGCCCTGTAAGAGCAGAATCTACAGCCAAGGTCTGCACTTGACTTTGGGGAGGTTACTTCCCATGTCTCCGTGAAATCAGGGAGGTTTGTCTGTCAACTATTACTAAATGTCTGCTTGGCTCATTCTTTTTAGCATCAGGACAAATGGGGGAGTTAGCTTGTTTAGATGGGCTGATTTCCCAAATTTTCTGAGTGAGAAAAATAAGCCAAGAGAAGGATGATACTCCTAAAAATATCCAATTGCTGGTGACATTGGCCTTTCTGATGCTAGTGTTGCAAGGATAATCAAAATAGACCAACGGCAGAAACATGAAATCTCTGAAAGTTAACTTTACTTCCCCGCTTTTTAAAATGTTTAGTTGAAAATCCATATGAAGGACTTTCAGATAAAATGATGACTGTCATGGTCCTGTTCATGGCTGAACTCTGAAGTGTTGCCCCAGTTCTTGGGCTCTGGGCTTGGAAGAATCACAAACCTTGGCCCGCAGGACGGAGAGAGATGACAAACGCCCGGCAAGCGTCCGTGAAAAATTTATTGCAAAGACAGTTTAAGGTTGCAAAGTGAAAGTTGTTTCCTAAGGGGAAATGGGTCTGTCTCCACAAGTGGAGAAGGCACTAACGAACTCTAGAATTCCTCCTTTTATATGCTAGTAGTTGATGTAAAGGTTAGTTATAATTACCTATGACTATATGTCACGGGTTTTGGGGACTGAATTTTTTCCAGGTATGGACATAACTTAAAGGTTATGTTCCAGTCATTCTTTTCTCATGTGTATGTGATGGGGAAAGTCACCATTTAGGGTGTTTTTCTATTTTCCGATTGGTGGTCACTGTTCCATGTTCTAATCACCCCATTCTTTAAGACTGAAATAACTGTATCTCTGATTATTTTTCTGTAACCATTTCCTCCTTATTGTTTTTCTATAACTGTTTTCTCCTTTCTGTTTTTCTGATTTCCACTATTTCTCCCTTGTTTTTTTGTCCCTAACAATTACCTGAGCACTAACTTCTAGCTCCCCCTCTTGTATTCTGATCTATGACAAAAATAATAGAGAAACTTAGAATTAATTCTGGCAATGAGGGAAGAATGCTGTAAATTTGCTTTAACATTTCAGGAATTTATGCTTGATATACTATAGATTGATGAGACCTATGAGAGCGAAATTTGAAATTTTTCCTTTTGGTGAAATAGGTTAACAGAGAATTCTAGAAAACTTCCACAGAAGGCAAGAATACCATTGGGAGAGCAAGAAATCCTTCACTTGGACTCACTTTCACTACTGTAATTTAAGGCATTTAAAAGAACCTGGATCCAAGACTCACAGGCCCCAGGTGACTGCAGACCTGACAGCAGGGTAAAAGCCTTATTTGACAGCTCTATGCTCACAAGCTGATTCAAAAAGTAATGAAAGACAGAAAGTTAAGAAAATAGAGAATAAATGAAAACCTGATTCAGTAACAGGTAAAAACACAAAAACACAAAAGGAGTTAGCTGTGTGAACTAAGAAAATTAAGCATACAAATATAATGAAAACCTGCATTATAAGTTTTAAAGAGTATAGTCTGAAATCAATCCAATGAAGCTGCGGTCTCCCAATTCCTGGCACAGCAGGAGGTGAACGGCAGGCGGGTGAACAAGGAAAGCTTCATCTGTGTTTACAGCTGCTCCCCATCGCTTGCATCACTGCCTAGCTCCGCCTCCTGTCAGATCAGTGGAGGCATTAGGTTCTCATAGGAGGAGGAACCCTACTATAAACTGTGCATGCGAGGGATCTCGGTTGTGCACTCCTTATGAGAATCTAATACCTAAAGATCTGAGGTGGTCATGCCAGCTCTGGAGAGAGGCTGCAAATACAGATTATCATTAGTAGAGAGTTTTGACTGCACAATAAATGTAATGCACTTGAACCATCCGGAAACCATCCCCCCAGCCCCCTGATCCATGGAAAAATTGTCTTCCATGAAACTAGTTCCTGGTGCCAAAAAAGTTGGGGACCACTGTAATGAAGAATATTTAGATTCTCATGGAAAATCTGTAGGTTGGGGATTAAAAAAGAAAACATGGAGAACAGAGAAAAGAACCTGAATATACATCATTGCTTAAAAAAAAAAAAAAGAAAAAAAAAGACAATAAGCAATAGTGAAAGAAATAAAGGAAGAACATTTTCTGAGTGAAAGGTAAATTGGAATCTACATAT
>NW_012148530.1:923132-925651 GCF_000956105.1 Propithecus coquereli | reverse complement strand
TATAGCTATAGCTATAATTTCAATGGTACATATATCAGTGTTTTTATCTATTGTCTTATTTTTTGATAGTGCATATTTATCATAATGCACTATGTTTTGGAAAAATAGTGATGCCATTAATAGGCACTTCAAAGAAGTCAGTACAGGATACTGGTTTAGTAGAAAATGTGATAAACTTAGATGTCATTTGAGGCTCTGGTTGAAAATCCGATTGAATGTATCTGATTTTTGGTTTGAAAAATTCTGACTATAAAAGAATTTAAAATGAAATGGCTGATGAGAGAATTTTAGAGAATTTAAGATGAAAGGCCAATGACAGAATTTTTTCCAATATTGAAAAACAATAACTGGCTTCCAGGAAGTTTAGGACTTATTTTTAAATACTTAAAAGAGTAATGTAAGCCCGCATTTGGTCCTATTTATCAGCCTTTTTCTTTTATAGCATTTAACTTTCTTCTCCCCCTCCTTCCCAGTCCTATTATATATAATTACATTGATCAGTTATTTGAAATCTTTTATAGATTGGGTGGGCTATGCATTTTTAAGAAATACATTGTATAATTAAATAATGATTCTACTGCTCATTATGTATGAACAAGACATCTAAGAGGGCACTTTAATTAAATTCTACAGTTGAATGAGAATCCTGTAACTCTCTCTTCCTAGCATATTGCTTTTCCAGGCAAACTTTGAATAACTATTCTTTCAATCATTAGTTTGCCGATTTGAAGTTTTGATCTTTTAAAAAGGCTCAATATTTGCTCATCATTTAAGAACAAAAAGTCTTTTATTTATTTAATAATACAGGGATTCATTTAACATATTTATGGTTCATGTAATAATTTGGTAAATCTTTACTGACCAAGGTGATTCAATTTCACCATTAAGAAAATTATTCACAAATCTTAGCTAACTAAAATGGAGATTAAAAAACAAATGTTTATTTCTAAAACTGGTTCAATCTATCTCTGTAACACAGTAAAAACTCTCCACTCTTCTCCTAACTCTTTCCCCCCACCCCATTACCGCCTCCATCTGACCTTCCTACTCGAAAGTCTCCCCATTTCGAACTCTTATTCACATTGCCACTACAGGTAGTTGATCTGTCATTGACATTTCCTCTTATGTAAAGTCCTTGCTTTAAAAAAATTTCACTCTCCACTCCTGACAGGCTAAAATTGTCTGGCGGAAACCATTGTCTATTTTTTGGCCCCATCCTGATTTCCTGACTTTATTTCTCTCTACTCTTCAAAACAAGCCCTTCACTTTAGCTACTCAAAGTTCCTGGGGGAACAAATTGAATTCTCTTGTCTTTCCCTTTTGTGCAAGTACAGGGAACTTCTTTCCTATATGTTCTCAAATTCTTACTGATTTTGTTCTTTTCTAACTACTATCACACTTCTTTTTAAAAAAACTTTTAACTGACACATAATAATTGTGTATATGCATGGGATACATGTTTATAATGTGTAATGATCAAATCAAGGTAATTGTCATAGCCAACATCTTATCATTTCTTTGTGATGGGAACATTCAAAATCTTCTAGCCATTTTGAAATATATGGTAAATTATTAACTATAGCCATCCTTATCGAACACTAGAACTTAGTCCTTCCATCTAACTGTAATTTTGTACCCATTAACCAACCTTTTCCTTTCCCTCCTTTTCCCCTACCCTTCCCAGCCTCTGATAACCACGATTCTACTCTCTACTTCTTTGAGATCAACTGTTTTAGCTTCCACATATGAATGAGAACATGTGGTATTTGTCTTTCTGTGCCTGGCTTATTTCACTTAACATACAAAAAACTAAAAATAGAAATACCATATGATCCAGTAATCACACTACTGGGTATATATCCAAAGGAAAGGAAATCAATGTGTCAAAGAGATATCTGCACTCCCATGTTTATTGCACCTCTATTCACAATAGCCAAGGTATGGAATCAACCTAAGTGCCCACCAACAGATGAACAGATAAAGGAAATGTGGTATGTTGATCCTTTTTTGACAAGGAGGAAAAAGCTAGTTGCAAAATCTGTTGTGGCAGTTCATTTATCTATGTAGATATCTCCATTCTCCTCCCTGCCCCAATTCTGGCTCAAACCTTCTAAAATAGCACACAGTTGGTTGAATTGGTGACCTTTTCAGCAAAAGGAAGAACATTCTGTAATAAAGAAAAGTCTTCCTTGAGGACTCAGATCAAATGACACCATGTCTGAAATCGTCATAAGTTCACCCCTCCATCACATGGCACATACACATTTTCTATTCTTGCCCATGTACATTTCCTTCCATTCATGTCCATGTCACTGATGGATATGTAACATTATTTGTTTGTACTGTTCACAAATTCCATACTTACTCTTTGGTCTGGGAAGAATTTTTTTCTATGCATTTTAGCGCCCTTTCAAACGAGGGCAATAATTTTTAAAGTGTAATCAATGATGGGGAAAAAAGACTTTTTGAGCTTCTGGGGGAGGTGAAGACAAAGATTTTAAGTTAAGAAACAAGAAGTA
>NW_012148530.1:917210-923082 GCF_000956105.1 Propithecus coquereli | reverse complement strand
TATACATCATTGCTTAAAAAAAAAAAAAAGAAAAAAAAAGACAATAAGCAATAGTGAAAGAAATAAAGGAAGAACATTTTCTGAGTGAAAGGTAAATTGGAATCTACATATTGACAGATCTCCCTTGAACAAGGGAAATAATAATGAGAAGAGACTGACAAGACAAAATCTAGTAAAACTTTTGAATTTGAAAATAAGAGAAGTAGTCCTCCAATATTTGGTCAGGAGACAAAACAAAACTATCAGCTTCAAATAAAGAAAAAAACAGCTCCACCAAAAAGCTATTAAAACAATATATTGAACACAAAGAGGTGGTGGAACAAAATCTATAGTTTTAAGGGAGAAAGTTGTGATGGAGGATTTCTCTATCCAGCTAAATTTGTATTTGTTTGCATTAGTGAATATATATTTTTATAAAAATGTTCACAGTAAATGTTGAAACAAAGTAAAATAAGCTTTAAATGAGTATAAATATGTACAAGACGAAATGCAGATGTTATGAAAAATATACCAAAAAATAGCAACAATAACGAACTGTTTCTAAAATCTCAGATGATATTGTTGAGAACATAACAGAGATTTGGAAGAAGTAATGCACGGAGGAAGAAAAAGCATACGAATTTCATTATAGTATCTATAGGAAAGGTAATATATAATATTTTGTTTGTAATCATAATTGGAAGAATTTGTATTTCACTAATCATTTATAAACTCATCAATAGGTTACATATGTTTGAAATAACCTAAAAAGAAATATTTAGAAAATATTGGTTACAATGGAAAAGTGAGGAAATATAAAACATAAATAGATCATAGATGCCTGACAAAATAGATAAAAATTTAGAAATGATAGGATTGCATTATCTGATCACAATGCAGAAAAACTAAATTTTAATAATAATATACATTAACATCAACAATTTGAATCATTTTGAAAAATGCTTTACTCAGTAAATTATATTGTCAAAAAGGGAATTAAAAATTATAAATCATTTAGAAAATAAAACACTAGGAATACTGCAAGTAAAAATTAGGGGATGTAACCAAAGCTTTACTTAGAGACAAATACATAACTTTGCTGGCTATATAAAAGCATGAAATTAAATAATTAAATGTTGAAGTCAAAATTTAGAAAAAATTCAGCAATAGGATGATAATTTTAGTAATCATAAAATCAGAAATCAACAACCAGAAATCATAAAAAAATAAGTAAAACAAATTGTTTTCCATGTGAAAAAATATGTAAAATTTTAGCGAATCTAACAAAGCTTAAAAATTTACACCTTTCAGAAATGACATAAGAGGTTTAAACTTAAAATGACAAGATTATAGCTATAAGATCATAACTATCTTTATAATATTTATTGCGGACTGGTTGCTGAGTATTTTGTGTCAAATACTACTAGATATTAAAATGCATAAATAAGTAAATTATATTATAGAATGATATATACACTGGAAAAAGAAAAAGTAGAATAAGGAAAAGATGATTGGAATTATGGGGTGCAACTATAAACTTAGTGGTTTAAAAACTCTCAGTAAGAAAGTGCCATTTGGATAAACACTTAAAGAAGGTGAAAATTTCATTGCCTCGGTATTTTTGGGAAAAAGCGATTCAGGCAGAGGAAGGAGCTATTGCAAAAGCTCTAAGGAATGAGTGTGACTAGAGTCCAATGACCAACGATAGTCCCAGTAGGTGAAGGAAGAGATGTAATGTGTGACCTGATCATGTAGGTCTTGTAGTCTGTGGGAGACAATAATGTGTTTACCACATCTTTTTCATCTGGGAAGGGACATGTAATGAATTCTTGTCAGTAGAATGTAGGCAGAAGTGATCATGCTTCTTCTAAAGGTGGCCTCTAAACCCTTCAGTGAAATCCTCAGCTCCTCAATTCTCTCTCTCTCTCTCCTCTCTCTCTCTCTCTCTCTCTCCTCCTCTCCCCTCTCTCCCCTCTCCCTCTCTCTCCACTGCCTCTCTCCCTCTGCCCTCCTGTGGTCAGTTGGATGGAGAACATCCAGAGAGTGTTCCACAATGGCCTTAAGAAAGAGCAGAGTCACATCATGAAGGAGTCCAAATTCCTGAGTCACTCTTTGGAGGAGAACTAACTTGTATCACATTGTGATGTTGTGATAGTCTTCATGATTTTTTTTTTTAAAACAGTAAACTATTATATCATTGCTTACCCTGACTGATGCAGAAGCAATGGCAAGAACTTTGTCTTTTAATTTGAGTAAAATGGGAGCCAGAGCAGGTTTTTGAGTAGAGGAGTGATCTGATCTGACTTACGTTTTAAGGTAAACTGCTCTAGCTGAATGGTTGGCAATAGACTGTAGATGCAAGAGTAGAAACAGAGAAACCAGGTAAAAGGCTGTTGCACTAACTGTAAGAAGAAATGATGGTGACTTGGACTACTGCACCAGCAGTGGAAATGATGAGAGGTTGTCACCTTCCAGATAGATATTGAAGGTACAGCCACCAGAATTTCTGTTCATATTGGAAATGGGCGTGAAATAAAGAATGATGCCAAAGTTTTTGACCTGAGCAACGAGGAAGATAGAGTATCTATAACTGAGATGGGGAGAGTGGGGAATGGAGACAGTAGGGTGGAAAGATTAACTTAGCTGTGGGTATGTTTGAGTTTTAGGTATTAAGTAAGCAGTTGGATATGAGCCTAATTTCAAAGAGAATTAATAAACTAAAAATATTAAATAAATCATAACTTAACTTAATTATGTTATTTATTTTCATCACATAAACTTTTTAAGAATACCCTATATGACAAATTTTAACTATCAGAAACAGTGTCTGGATAATATTGGATATTTTTATTAATGCAATGTGATCCTTGAAAATGACACCCTATTTTAATTTGTATTTCTTCAGTTACTGTTAGGAATTAAGATTTTATCATGTTTAGTGTCCATCTATATTTCTATTATGAATCATTCATATCTTTTATAAATTTTTCTGTTAGGTTATATTTTCATATATATATAAAAGCCCTTAGTATGCTATGATAGTGGATCATTTCTCTCTGACATATTTTGCCATTTATATTCCCCTTTTTCTCACTTTTTTCAATTACAAAATGGAGAAGAGTGAAATTTGACCCTAAATTATAATTAAAAATGTTAATTCTTTATTGCTTTGTCTCTAATACAGAAGACAGAGAAAAGAAAGAGAAGAGAATAATACTTTTCCAGCTTCATTTACTTTTCTAATTTGGATCCTAATAAAGATACATTTTCCTTTAAACCATTTCAAAAAGTTGCCTACCCACTTTTCAAAATAATTTTCCTGTTGTAATATCAAATCCCACATAAAGCAAAGGCTGGGATCAGTGGCAACTGAGTTCCGTAGAGTTACTATGGATGGTTGATAGCTTCAGTTTATAATCTGAGATTTTTTTGGGGAAGCAAGTATTATCAGTGGGAGGCCATGAGAGAATTATGAGAAACTTTCCAGGATGTTCTGAATGCTGTGACCGGGGAGGACTCTGAGGTCAGTCCCAGAGAGCACTCTCAGTAATCAGGAGACTGGAATGTGAATTAGTAGCAGAGATGACTCAAGGAAGTTTTGATAAACACTATTCTTTTGCCTGACTCGTTTTTATTGTGACATTCTTCACCACAGGTAGCTTTTGCCTCACTGTGAAGCTAACACTTGGTATCTCACAACTGAAATAATTTTGTCTCTAACTTTCAATCTGGAGGTTTTCCTGAATTCCAGCATATTTTCCCTGTGACGTGTTCCCCTTTGTCCTTGGACAACTCATCCTTCCCTTCCTCCCTCATCCTCCATTCCCTCCCACCCTTCTCCTCTCTCTCCCTCTCTCTCAAGTGGTTTGTCTATTTTAACTGTCTTCTGGGAGAACCAACTGTTGGCTTTATTTGTCATCTCCATTTTCTTAGTTTTATATTATAGCTCATTTATTTCTGATTTTATTGTTATTTTCTTCTTTTTTTTTTTCAAGTTTTATTCTCTTCTTTTACCTAATCTGTTAATTTATATAATGAGTGCATTAGTTATCAGCCTTTCTTCTTTCATAATAGGAGCATTTATGCTGTCATTTTCCTCCAAATTCTCTTTTGCGTGTATTTAACAAGTTTTTTAGATAGCATTTTCATTATATATCAGTTCTATATATAATATTATTTCCATTATAATTTCTTTATTGACTTATGAGTTGAGATGTATATTACAATTTTTAAAATAACAATGTAAAACATTTTATCTTATCTACAATTATTTCTAATTTAATTACATCCTGATCTGAGGACATATTCTGTATTAAACCAATATTTAAAAATTTGTTGAGACTAGTTATGGCCTATTACATGACCAATTGTCTGTGTTTAATTTAGTAGGATATATATTCCTTAATTACCAGTTTAAAGTTCTATATAATCCCATTAGATCAAGCTTATTAATTGTGCTCTTTGAATGTTTCATATCCTTTCTGGTTTGACTGATTTATTCACTGAGAGATATATGTTAAAAGCTCCCACCTTGTTGGTGCTTGGTGATTGTTCCATTTCTTTTTGTTATATTCTGAAGTTTTTTGCTTTATCTATTATGTGGCTATCTTAAGTGCATGAAATTTTAGAAGTATTTATCTTCTCTGTTAATCAAAATATTTATTATGTAGTAAATCTCTTTATGTCAAATTATGCTTTTAGCTCTAAGCTTTGTTATTAATAGAGCATCTTAAGCTTTTTTGAGGCAAATATTTACATGATTTATCTCATTCTATCCTTTTACTCTCAATCTTTCTGGTCCATTAAATTTTAGGATATCTCATAAATAATATATATCTTGATTTTTAAATCCAATTAATATGACAATTTTTTGTTTTCACTAGTGAACTTAATCCATTTAAATGTATTGTAATTACTGATGTATTTTAATTTATTTTTGCTATAATATTTTGTGTTTTTTCCATGTTTCTTTTCTTCTTGTTTTCAGATCAATTTTTCCCTTTTTCACCTTATTTTACCTTTTTCATTCTCTGCTTTAAAGGTAATTTCCTCAATATTATCTTAATTGGTAGCCTAGAAATTTTAAAACATGCAACCTAAAGTCAATGAATTCTAAAGTGAATCAATATCTTTACTCTCCTCCAGAGACTGCTTTAACTGTCTTTAGCATATTCGTGGCTCACATGCTTTAATTATCTAGTGTTAGTTCAATCTTTTATATTTTTAATCCTTACAGGATAGGCTTGTTTAGATATACACTTTACGTACGTTGAACTATCAAAAAGCAAAGGTTTCACTATTCCAGCCTCCCATGTAAACAATCCCATGTTTGACATCACCATCAATGCTGAGGAAGTAATTGAAAGTTGAAGATCAGTCAGGATACTATTGCAATCATCCAAGTAAGATGTAAGGTAGATGGGTACATAATGGTGATGGTAAGAAAGAATAAAATGACTCAGTGAGACAATATGAATTTATAATCAACATTGATAAAAGTAGAAACAAACAAAAAAAAATAAAAAGTATCAGTCAAAGACCCACATCTTTGTAAAGAGAACTTTCATTCACTGTTGACGGAAATACAAGGTAGCCAAATCTCCAGGTAGGGAATTTGGGAATGTATACAAAAAGCTATAAAATCAAAAGTACACAATATACCTTTAACTAGGATTCCACCTTTAAAAATAAGTGAGGCATTATTCAGACAAACGTGAAAATGTATAAACGAAACATTTCCTGAAGCTTTATGAGGTAGCAAATTAGAACCAATCTATATATTTATTTAAGAAAACAGAATGAAATCATCAAAAATGAAGATATAAATCTATATATTAATATTTGAACATGGAAAAAATTCATAATCTATTGCTAACTGATGGAAATAGGTCAC
>NW_012148530.1:863906-906654 GCF_000956105.1 Propithecus coquereli | reverse complement strand
GTTGACTGTATACATTTCAGAATCTAAGCTACATTATTAATCAGGAGGAATCATAATATCTAACCCATAGAATTATTGTAAGGCGAAATGAGATTGTATATGCAAAACACTTAGTGCTTGGCGCATGCTAGTAGTCAATAAATTGTAGCTCTCCTACAGCTTTGCTCCCCCAGAGTTATCAAGCTGCTAAATTCCTGGGCCAGCACCAGTATCTCATTCTTTATGTATCACAATATTTTATAGCAATTTCTAACATTAAACTGGCTAGGACAGAAGTCATGTAAAATCATAATAAAGCAAATCCTAGTTAAATTTTTATACTTTTTCCATTTTATTTTTTATGTAGGGTGAAAATTAATTATTTCATCCAGGAAATAAGTGGTTAACCCTAAGCCTGACTCTCTCCTTTCAGATACAATTGAAAAGGCAAAGGCATTCAAGATGTGATATAGCCACTGCATAGTTCCCTCAGAGCGTTTCTGTTCTCAGAACACAGTAGAAATTATAAACTTAGAAGAGTTGGAGAAAAGTAGACAGAAAGAATATAATACATGTTGATTCATAACAATATCAGGCAGCTTTAATCTCTGTTATCTCTGTTAAAAAACAAAGATAAAGGAGATCTATCATTTTTGACAACCTTGGGTCCAAATACCTGAGCACTGAAATCAAACTCCAGCCTATTTTCATATTCTTGTATGTTTTTTCCACGTGGCACACCCAGATTGGACCATTTATTCCGCTATGGATATATTACGCAAGTTGATGCTTTTGTTATCTTGCTCCTATGCTCTGCCAGGATTTCCACCTCTGCCCAGCTCCACCCTGTCTCCTTTATCATCTTTCAAATCTTAGCTCAGGGCCTACAACCTCTTCTTTCCTGTTTCTCCTTAACAATTTTAATTTTTATGTTTTTACAGCAATTAGATCTGTATCTTTAGTGTAGCATTTCTTTGAGTCTGTCTTTTCTTATGATTTTTTAAAGTAGAAAATCTGGTAGTTTTTCCACAAAGAAAACATCATACCTAGGCAATTTTAGAAATGAATTCTACAACCTTTTAAAGGACTAGATCATTTCAGTTATATAAAAATTTCCAGACAATACAAAATCAGGGAATACTCCCTCCTTCTTTTATAATATGAAATAACCTTTATATCAACATTAGATAAAGGCAGTAAAAGAAAAATAAATTACAGGTCACTCTACTCATGAACATAGAAGAAAAAAAAATCCTAAGCAAAATATCAACAAACTGAATTCTGGCAATATACAAAAAATATAAATTAAAATTCTTATATTCCAGATTCAAGTTTGCCTTGACATTGGAAAGTACATTAATAAATTTGCTACATTAAGGGATTAAAGAAGGAGAAAAAAAATTCAGATTTTTTTCTCAACAGGAATACATAAATCATTTGATAAGATTCAAAGCATATTGACAACTGAAAAAAAAGCCTTACAAATAGGAATACAACACAGTATATACCAAGAATCAAGAGCGAATATTGTGCTTAATGGGAAAATGTTAGACACACTTCTTTTTGAATCAAGAATAATGATATTCAGTATCACTGTTTATATTTAACATTATTTAGGACCTTTAGGTCCTAAAGATAATTTCCACTGGCAGGGCCCAGAGGACCACACATGCTTGCCAAAATCTGGTAACTGAGGTGGTGTAGGATGAACAAGGCAGTCATGCCCACTGCACTGTGTTGAGTATCTTTTGCTGCCTCGTCTCCCCATGTGTATTAAATGTCTGCAGACGTGCTATGCGTTATGGCAGTCACTATGCATATGTGTCTCTTCAGCACTTGAAATGTGGCTAGTTTGAATTGAAATACACTACAAGTATAAAATACAACATTGGATTTCTAAGACATAGTACAAAAATGCAAAATATCTCAATAATTTTTGACAATATATTGAAATACAACTATGTTGGATGATTGGTTTAAACGTTATTAAAATGAAAATTAAATTCATTGATTTCATTGTACTTCTTTGTTTTTTTTTGGAGACCGGGTCTCACTCTGTCTCCCAGGCTGTGGCCTCCAACTTAAGCAATCTTCCTGCCTCATCCACCCCAGTAGTTGAGACTGCAGGTGTGTGTTACCACTCCTGGCTAATTTTTTTTTTTTATTTTTTGTGGAGACAGGATCTCACTGTGTTGTCCAGACTGGTCTCAAACTCCTGGCCTCAAGCGATCCTCCTGCTTTGGCTTTCCAAAATGTTGGGAGTACAGGTATGAGCCACTGCACCCTGCCCATTTCACTACATTTAAAAAATGTGGCTACTAGAAAATTTAATTTTTTTTTTTTTTTTTTACTTTTCTTGCGCTAACATTGCTAACAAATAGATTCCATATGTGTGTATGTGGCTCTCCTGAACGGAATTATTATTTCTACTGAACAGCTCTGATCTGCAGTAAATCTGAGTCGAAGAGCATTAGTATAGTATGGAAGGGGTGAAGACAGCATAAACACTGGCAGGATGGAGGAGGAGGAAGAGGAGGAGGCAGCTTGGCTCTTTCTCTGTAATATGCTGCAGCCACAGTGCATGGGAGGGCCCAGCTCTACAGGCTGAGGAGCTGGAGCTGAAGACTCTGGAGTTACCAAAAAGGGGATTTTTGGTTCCTGTCTGTTGAGGCAGAGGTGCTGTGGCCATGGTGCTCTGAGATAGAAGCTGGTCTATGACTGCAGCAGGGCGGTGACTGTGGTTTCTGGTGGCTTCCCTGGACATACTAAGTTTGGGGCTGGACTTTTGAAGCTGGATCTCATGCTCTCAACCACTTTTCTGTCTCTCCTATTAGACTCTAAGACTCTTGCGGGGATCCTGTAGCTTGGCTTCTTCCTATCCCATACTATGTAACAACACAGTATTTTTGGACATAAAATTAGTTCCAAACTTACTTGCTGAATCAAATTGCAATTATTTCTTAGTTCAAAAACTCTCCACAGGACCATTGTTCTTAATCTTCATTCACTACTACACTCCTTCAGGGTAAGAAGCAAGCAGGACACTGTAGCTCTCTAGCACTGGCCATAAAGTACAGACTTGCTTCAAAGTGTACAGCTTCATGGTGTTTTTAGTGTATGTTGGAGACTCTACTATTAGTATTATTATTATTTGTGTATATTGAATTCATTTTTAAATGGATTTTTACAGCCTTAATTAAGAAGCCTCTTTATGTATGACCTGTGAAATGCCAAAATGATAATAATTATAGAGGTATTTGAATGTCTTAGTTACTGAATAGATATTCATAGTAAAATAGCTCTGTCTTATTCTTTTGTACCTGCTTTTTTTTTTTACTTTTCTTGCACTGACATTGCTAACAAATAGATTCCATATTTACTGGTGTTATTGAACATCTACTGTGTAAGGCTCTGTGATGGCTAGAAGATATACTAGACACGTTTTTTTTTATCTTCAAGTGGTTTACTGTCTCATAGGAGATTTAAAGACACCAATAACTTCAACACAAACAGCATGTGAAAAATGTGATAGAACTTTAAAAATTCAGGACTGTGAGATTTCCCAGGAAGGAGGGATCTCTTCCACCTGAGGAGATCGAAGCAAATATCATTGTTGAGATGACGTCTGGACTACGTCTTAGATGGTGAGTGGAATGGGAGTGAGTGGACAAAGTGGGGAGAACATTATCTCCATGATAATGAACAGTGGCAGAGTCTTGCAAAAATGAAGTTTAGCCGTTGAGCTGAGCAACAATTTGAGTTTTTTTGTGTTCTCTATGTAAGTAAAAGTAATGTTTGCTTTATATGATAGGAAATAGGGAAGTACTGAAAAAAATGTGTGACATGATCAAAACAGTACTTTGGTAGGTTAATGTAAGAGTGCTGTACAAGGTGACTTAAGGAAGATTAAGAAGGCATTATTCTTCAGGACAGTCAAAAGAATGAAAGAAATGTGAAAATTGCTACAGAAAAGAATTGACAGCACTTAGCAACTGATTTTGATATCGGTGATGAGTATAACTAAATATCTGAGACTAACAAACTGACTATTGAAAAAATTACGTTTTTCAATTCTAAGTGCAACCAACTAACCAAACTTTCACCCTAATTTTTCCTTTGGTAGCAAACCTATCTCTTCTCTTCCTTTTACTCTTTTGATTTTTTGTAAAATAGTTGTCTTCATTTACTATTTCCATTATTTTGCTTTCCATACACTTTGAAGTCTGGTTTCCATTTAGATTCCTCCACCAAAATTTTTTAGGCAAAGATCTTTGGTGATCTCTTTGTGGCTTTATAAGCCAGATAATTTCTATTCCTTATCTCACTTGACCTCATTCAACTATTTGATATTGGTAATTAATCCATCTTTTTTGAGCTCTCTGCTATCTTGGTTTCTGGAACACCACTATCTCTTTGTTTCTTTTCCTACATATTGGCTGAAGAGCAATGCTTCCTTAACCTGTTTTATATATTAATATATTGGTGGTGTTTCCTAACTTTCTGTTTTCAGCCATTATATCTTATTATTCTACACTTACATTCCCGTCATTTCCAATGTTTTTGAAACATGTATTTATAGAGCACTTATCTTTGCCAGGAGTTTTGCTGGTGAATCCCAAAATCACCAGCTTAGCTCTTTCTCCTGAGCCCATTTGCCTACTTGAGTTAATCTCTTGATTATTACCAAGGCCCTGCAAAGATAACGTTCTCTATTTTGACTTCTCAGACTCACTCTTTTTCCTCTATCTTCTTTCTTAGTGAAGTGTAATAATATTTATCTAGTTGACCTAATTAGAATCCCAAGAGCTATGCTTGACTCTGCATTTCAGTAGATGACAGCATGAACAGTTGTCAGTGGCCAGAGACCAAATGTCTTCCTTTCATGAATTAAATACCCCCTGAAGAGAAACAGGAGTAGAAGGAAGAAAAACCTTGATTAGAAATCATTTAAATTTGAAATAGCTGTTTTTCCATAAACTTGGCTAAAAACCAGGTAAAGTCTAAAGACAACAGCATGAGATCCAAACCCTTTACAATCTGGTTTACACTTGTCTCTCCAGCCGTGTTTCTCTGGCTATACCTATCCTTGTGCTCTACCTTGGAATAAGCATGGTTTTTCTGACCTCTATATTTGCTCTTACATTTTCTTATAATGTTCCTTAGCCAGTGTTCATTTGAGTAATTCTCATTAACTGGTTCATTCATAAACATTTACAGAACATCTAACTGTATGCCTAGCATTGCCTAGTACTGAAATCCCAAAGATGAAAGAGCAAAAACCCCTGCTCTCAAGGAGCTCATTATCTGTTGGAGGAGGTGGACATAAGAGATAAGTGTATCAATAGGGCATTGATAGAGCTATATTACAGATGGTGTCCTTGGAATTGAGGAAAAGATCTTGAAAGATATCATGAAAGAGGTAAACATATGTGCTGTGGTTTGAATGCTTGTGTTTCCCCCAAAATTTATGTTGAAACTTAATCCCCAATGCAACAATATTAATAAGTGGGGCCTTTTGGAGGTGATTAGGCAGTGAGGACCCTGCCCTCATGAATGAATTAGTGCCTTCCGAAAGGCTTTGAGGGGGCAGGTTTGCCTCTTCCATCTCTTCCAATATGTGAGGAAATAGCATTCATCCCCTTCAGAGGATACAGCAACAAAGTGCCATCCTTGGAAGCAGAGAGCAGCCTTTGCCAGACACAGAACCTGACAGCACCTTGATTTTGAACTTCCCAGCCTCCAGAACTGTGGGAAATAAATTTCTATTGTTTATAAATTACCCAGTCTCATGTATTTTGTTAAAGCAGCACAAATGGACCAAGACAATATGAGAGCAGCCATGTATTTTTCCAGGTTTTAATGATCAGGAAGTGCTTTCCCATGTTCAGAAGAAATCTTCCTCTCTGTAGTTGGTTTTGGTTCTCTTCACTGGGGCAACAATCAGTGACGAGCTTTGGAAAAATAAAATGGTTTTGGTCCCAACCTGACCCTGCTGAAATAGGATTGTCAGTTGGGGCCAGGCATTTCATTTTTGAAAAACGGTTCTAGAGGTTATTGTGATGCATACGTACAATGAACATTATTGTTAAATAATCTCAACTGGAGAACACACAGAGAAAAAACAAACAAGAACTGTTGCTCTTTCAGCCACTGTTGGGAATTTACATTTTGTTCAGGACATAGTTTAGGTTTCATCCTTTCAGAAATTCATCTAATATCATCTTAAGTCTGCAATAGGCACCCATAGCAATCTGAATTCAGCTCTATCAAAATAAACTAAATTGTTTATTTCTGTCTTCTCCACTATACCAGAGAGTAGGAATTATGTTATTTACTAAGGATAGAAACCATATCTTATATCTTGGTATTTACAAGGCCTAGTATAGTACCAGAAACACAGAGCATGCTTAATTGATAGTGACTATAATGCATGAGAAATGCATTATGGATTATAGCAGAGTCAAATAAATAAATTGTATTTTGTACACATTAAAAGTATTGATTTACTTAGTTTTGAGTACCCAATGAGCAACTAGAAATATGGGACTCGAAGTCATGAAATAAGTCAAGACTAGAGATACTGGTTTGCTAATAATCTTCAACATGGTATTACCTGAAGCCACGAAAAGTAGATTTTTATCTACATATATGTAGATTTTATCTATCTATCAATCTAGGCAGAGGAGGATGAGGAGCTAATGAAAAAGTCACATCAGAAGGTTTCCTAAATGTACAAAGTAAAGAAGAATCAGTGCCATGTAACTCAAGAGAAAAAAAAGTTTCGTGGTGAATAATGGGTCAACATTATTAAATGTTGTAATTACAGTGTCAAATGCTGTTGGGATATATAAGAAAAGTCAATAATGCAGAAAATCTATTTTATATTATAATTAGGAGAACAGAGTTGACATGTAAGGACATACTTTCAGCTAAGTCATGTGGACAAAATCTTAATGCTAGTAGTTAACCAAATGCATAGTGATAAAATGATGGCACTTTGGAAAGGGGAGAGAGAGTGAATGATAATTTGAGGGAATGTCAGGTGAAAACAAAGAGTTTGTATTATATTGAGACATTGGTAAGAAAGGAGCAAATGAATGACAAAGGCAGGATGGTAGAAAATATTAAAAAGGAATGAGTAGGGAAGGATGAACTTGGGCAAGGTAGTACGTACGGAATTATTGCAACTGTGGGGCATTAAGTATGTTCATGGGCACTTCTTTGTTTGACACAGCAGAGAAAAAGAAAATAGGAATACAGACTCATTTTGAGGTTCATAGGAAATTAATTTCAGGTTTGTTAAAACTTCTCAATAAATTATGGCATCAGCTGAAGACGTGTAAAGTAAATATAGGACTGGAGTTGAACGTTGAGGTAACCAGGCAAGCTTGAGAAGCCACTGTGAAGACATTAATACAGAGTGACAGTCTAGTAATAGTAATAAATGACATATGCAGTGGTGAGGAGGGCCCAACTAATAGGGCATGACTGTTAACAGAAACAGAGAATGAAGTCAATTTGCAAGACCCGAGGAAATAGGTTGGTTAGGTGGGAATGCTAAAAATGTAAGGAGATGAGGAATTCAGAGATCTTATTTCTACAGCAAGTGTTACAGTGGGTGGTCCCGAGAACAAACCGAGTGGCACACGGAGAGTTGGAGAATCAAAGTTTATTCACAGGCAGGCTCAGAAGGGTCTCACTACCAAATTCTGAGCCCTGTCTACCCGATTTTTCCCACGTTTATTAAGTTAGGGCGGTCCGAGGGGTGAGGTCTCAGGTGGCTAGCAAGCCAGGTAATAGGTTAGTTAATATGTCAGGTAATAGGTTAGTATTATGCTGATGCGGTTCTTCCGTGAGGGGTAGGGGTCTCAGGTGGCTGATATGCCAAGTAACAGACTGGGTTTTCCTTATCATTATGAAGGGTGGCACTGAATTAAGCGACCATTTGGACTATGATCGGTAAGACAATAGTGAATGAATAAATTGAGAAATAAGGTATAGGGATTAAAGGTAAATACAGGAATAAAAACAGGCTTAGTAGCTGTGAGGGTATCTGAGCCAAAAGCGCAGGATAACAGGCAATTTTAGTTAGTGAAAGAAGAGTCCGTTTCTTACTAGATGGGTATTTTTGCTCCTCTAGTGGCCCATATGAAAGTCTTGTTATTAGATTATCTGTGATTCCCAGACTTCTAGATTTCATAAGCTAATACTATTTCAAATTTTTATGACATAAATTTGCCAGCTTTAAAATTTTGTATTTATTTTTGACAATTAAGGGCAATAAAAAAAGAACTGCCATCTGCTATCACTATAATATCTTCACATAACATACATGTTAATGTTAAAAAAAAGCAGGAAAGGCAAAAATATCAGAATTTAAAAAAATATTTTTTTCCAAAAGAGCACATTTTGCAATTTTATTAATACTTAAGTTGAAATTTATATACAAATGTATGTATACATATACATGTGGTATAATGATATGGTAAAGATGTGCATATGTATCTTTATTATCTTATTATTGCCATAACTTATTATTTAACTTATTTTGTCATAAAAGCTTTGCTGCAATCTGGTACAAGGCTGAGGACTAACATTTGGGCTCTACAGAAGCGAAATTTCTTCTGAATACTGAAGGAATTGAGCAGAATTTTCCCTTTCACTGACCTGTCTCACCTCCTCTATCACTAGCTGTCTTTTCTGACCACTCTGGGAATTTGAATGGTGGTGAGGTAGGGATGTGTTGAAGCAAGTCCTCAAAAATTCATGTCTACACAAAACCTCAGAACATGTGCTCTTTTAGAAATTGGGTTTGCAGATATAATTTGTGAGGATGAGGCACACTGTAGTAGGGTGAGTCCTAAATCCAGTATGACTTGTATCCTTGTAAGAAGAGGAGAGACATACAGACACACAGGGCAGGAGGTCACGTGAAGAGGAAGGCAGGGTTGGAGTGGCGCATATGCAAATCAGGGCACACGGAGGATTGCAGGCAGCCGTCAGAAGCTAGTAGAGGCAAAGAAGGATGCACTTCCAGAGGCTTCATGCGAGCTTGCCCTGCTGACACCTTGATCCTGGACTTCCAGGCTTCGTAACTGTGAGACACTGAATTTCTGTTGTTATAAACCACCCGATCTGTGAGAATTTGTTATGGCATCCTTAGGAAACTAATACAGGGAGATATAAATAACAAACTAATTCTTTGCAAGTTTTCCTTTGGGCTTACTTTATATTCTCAGGGCCTGCAGTGTTGAACATGACCTGTTTATTTTGTATTCTTGTTCTTTTTATTTTAAAATGTTTAATTGACAATTGAAGATTGTATATTTTCAGTGTGTACAAGGGGTTGATTCGATGTATGTATACATTGTGTAATGATTATCACAATCAAATTAATTAATACATCCATCACCACTCACGCTGTACATTAGATTCCCAGAACTTGTCATCTTATAATTGAAAGTTTGTACCCTTGGATCAACTTCTTTCCATTTTCTCCACCCCCGTCCCTGGCAACCACTGTTCCATGCTGTTTTTATGAGTGCAACATTTTTAGATTTTCCATATAAAGAAGATCATACAATATTAGTCTTTCAGTGCCTGGCTATTTCACTTAGCATAATATCCTCAAGGTTTATTTATGTTGTTGCAAATGGCAGGATTTCTTTATTTTTGATGATTGAATAATATTTCATATGCATACATTTTCTTCGTCCATTCATCCACTGATGGACACAAGTTGTTTTCATATCTTGACTGTTGTGAATAATGCTGCAATGAACATGGGGGTGCAGATATGTCTTAAAGATATTATTTCATTTCCTTTGATATACCTAGAAATGGGATTGCTGGATCATATGGTAATTCTATTTTTAACTTTCAAAGAATCTCCGTAATGTTTTCTATATGGTTTATACCTATTTACATTCCCACCAACAGTGTACAAGTGTTCCCTTTTCTCTATATCCTCACCAAAACCTATCTCTTGTCTTTTTGGTAATAGTCATTCTAACAGATGTTAGGTGATATCTCATTGTGGTTTTGATTTGTATTTCTGTGATGATTAGTGATGTTGAGCACCTTTTCATATGCCAGTTGGCCATTTGTATGTCTATATAATCCCTATCAAAATTCCAATGGTGCTTTTCACAGAAATAGAAAAAAAAATTATAAAATTTGTATGGAGACACAAAAGACCCCAAATATCCAAGGCCATCTTGGGAAAGAAGAACAAAGCTGAATGCACCACACTTCCTCATTTTAAACTATGTTACAAAGCTATAGTAATCAAAATAATATAGTGTTAGCATAAAAACAGATACTTAGCACCATGGTACAGAATAGAGAGTGAAGAAATAAACCCAGGTACACATGGGCAAGCAGTCTTTGACAAGAGCACCAAGAATACAGCTTTGATAAATGGTGTTGGGAAAAGTGGATATCCACATGCAATTCAACCCTTGCCTTACATCATATTCAAAAATTAATTTGAAATGGATTAAATTCTTAAACATAAGACTTGAAACTATAAAACTCCTAAAAGAAAACATAGGTAAAAAACCTCTTGACATTGATCTTGGCAATGATTTTTTTTTAGGTATGACACCAAAAACACAGGCAACAAAAGCAAAAATAAGCAAGAGGTATATCAAACTAAAAAGCTCCTACACAGCAAAGAAACAATCAACTAAATAAAAAGGCAACCTGTGAAATGGAAGAAAATATTTGCAAGCCATATATCTAGTAAGGGATTAACATCCAAAACGTATAAGGAGCTCACACAACTTAATAGCAAAACAAAACAAAACAAAGCAAAAACACCCAAACCAAAAAGCGACCAAAAAATTTTAAAAAATGGTTAAAGGACCTGAACAGACATTTTTCCAAAGAAGGTATACAAATGGCTAAGGGGTTTATGAAAAGGTATTTAAGATTCTAAGACTCCCTGCTGCCCTTCATCAGCAGGGACCTCTCATTTATTATTTCTTCTTGTAAAGGATGCTTTGACCTAGGGTTTATTTATTTATTTATTTTTTAGTCTCTAGGAATCCAGCGGTGGCTTTTAACTTCTCTTTACTGTAGCCAGTTCACTCTTCATGGGCTGGGGCACTTATCATGACTCAATACACTGACTCACCCTCATCTGTGGTCCACATCTGGTCTCTGGAAAACCCTCCAGTATCTTTTGTTTTGTTGAATTCTGAGAATGTAGGCACATTCCAACTCAACCACCTCCTATTGCCTCAACTTCAGAGCCATTAGCCAATTGCTTTTTGCCTTAACATCAACTCCCAACTTGAAGGTGCACATATCAAGTTCTCTGAGGGGACTCTCTAAAGCCCTTACTGGTGTCAGAGGCAGATACTCACCCTCAGCTCCTTCACCTGAAAAGGAGGAGGGACTCAACAACACATTAGCAGTTTTCTCTACTTTTGACCCCTTTCTACTCCTGAGTTAAAGGATTTATTTGGTTGTTTAACTGGTTTTTATACAAATCTGCCTTGTAAATACTTATTTTTGTTTAGCACTACTCTTTGATATCTGACTATGCCATTTGAGGGATGTTGGTTAAAACTTCTACCTTACCATTTTTTACATGTGGTCGGTTGCTTAATATTTGCTTCTTAGAAGAAAGAAATTACTTCCACGAGAGCAGAGATACTTTTTGTTTAGCACATGTATTTCCAGTACCAACCTAAATGGTTAACTTATGGTAAGGCAATAAAGTATTTATTGAATGAATGGATGAATGATGAAATTACAAAAAAAAAGTTTCCCTGATACTAAATTTTAAAAGAAAAATTTCATGTGATGCTTTTATAGGCATATATGTAGAGATAAATAATTGTCTCAGTATTAGTATTATAGATATTCTAAACCAATACAGCTTATTTTATACCTTATCCTTAGATAAAATATTCTCGAGAAGTATATAAGTGGCATGCCCATTAAATTATCTTTTCTAAATAGTTTGTTTCTAAGTCATATTTTTAAAATTATAAAACAGATTTTTATATTTATTTCCTTTGATGAACATAAAAGTTAATATCTGTAATACTGATTTATGGCAGATCCATAGTCTTTAGAACTGGACTATGAGGTGATATTATTTAACATTCCATTATGAATATTGAGATACTAATGCCAATAATTTTTCTAAATCAAAGGGCATCTTACTCACTAAAAGAAAGTACTATTGCCGTATAAAAAATTACCCCCTGCGATGGTTTGAGTGTGTCCATCCCATCCAAAATCCTTGTTAAATCTTAATCCCCATTGTGGCAGTATTTAGAACTGGGGCTTTAGGAAATGATTAAGTCATGAGGGCTTCCCCCTCATGAATGTATTAGTGCCTCATAAAAGGTCTGGAGAGAACTGGCTTAGGCCCTTTTTGTCCTTCTGTTTTCTGCCAGAACGTTCTTTAGTCAGCAGGTGGCGAATCCGGCCAGAACCGGGTCCTTCCTTTCAAGGTAGCATGTTTCCTCTGGCCCAGGGTTTGTTCAGAAACGTCATCGGGAGCTAAGGCCTGGCTTCAAGGGCTTCGGGAGTCTGCGTGATACTTTATTTTACTGTGGCTGAGCTGGTACCCATGCTACAAAACAAAGCCCTCTAAACTCTTCCCTTTCCTTTCCGGAGGTTGAAGAAGACGCTCCCTGAGCTGCACTGCCTGCAGTGGGGGGAGGAGTGACACAGGCACTGGCGTGGCAGTTGTGGCTGCTGTCTCACCGGGTCACGTGCATCCCAAGTCCACTGGCTTAGAGCTGCAACAGCCACAGGAATTGCCAAAGGACTGCAGCCCTTGTGGCCAGACTGCCTTACGAATTTAGTCCAGGCCCGGGGCTGCCCTTTGTCAGCTGGTGGTGGGCCAGGCTGTAACTCCCATTTCGGGGCAGAGGGTTTCCCTCTGAGGAGAACCGTCGAAATGCTCCCTCCGTGGGCACAGGAAGAATTCTGTCCTGTGCTGTGTTCTCCTGTGCCACGGTGGCCCTGAGTTTCAAGGCAAAGCCCCACAATCGCTTCACTTTCCCTCCCCCGGGGCACACAGATTCTCTCTCCACTGGGTGTCCTGGCCTGGCATTGCTGGGGGTTGCGGTAGGGGTGGCGTAGGCGATGCAAGACTATCTTTTCTGCCCTCTTCAGTTCCTCTTTCCTTGATATTATGTTAAAAGTAGGTAATATGATCACTCATCTGATTTTTGGTTCTTCTGAAGGTGCTTGCTTGCGTGGATGATTGTTGAATTTGGTATTTGTGTGGAAGGAAAACCTTCGGAGGTTTCTATCGAGCTATCTTGCTCAGCCCTTCTCCTTAAGAATAGTTTTAAAAGTTTACTTCAGATGGTTCTGTTCCCTCCAGTTTTGGGATGTGCAATACCTTCTGCTGTTTTATTTGATGATTCCTGCTCGTGTTAGATTATTTCCTCATATGATTTGCAGTTTTGATTTTGAATTCCTCATCAATAAAGATCCCCTCCCACCGCCCCGTGTTAGAATACTGTGGACTCTAGGTTGTTGAAGTGATGCTATGTATCATGTCATGTTTGTTCAGTTAGTTTAAGACTACTTTTTAATTCTGAGGCTTGGGAATTCTATTAGTATCCTTAAGGACAGCAGAGTACCATGAAGGATTTTGTTTTAATTTTTTTTAAGAGATAAGGTTTCCATACCGTTGCCCAGGCTGGAGTGCAGTGGCAAGATCATAGCTCACTGTAATCTCCAACTCTTAGGCTCAAGCGATCCTCCCATCTCAGCCTCATGAGTAATTGGGACTACAGGTACACATCCCACATCTGGCTAATTTTTTTATTTTTTGTAGAGAAGGGAGTCTTGCTATGTTGTCCAGGCAGATCTCAAACTTCTGGCCTTAAGCAATCCTCTGCCTCGGCCTCTCAAAGTGCTCGGATTATAGGCATGAACCACCAAGTTCAGTGATTTTGTTTTAATTTGTAAAGGAGACTTTAATTGTTTTCATTTAGATCCTCAGGACAAATCAAATATCCTTGTTACTTCCCTACGTGTTATGATTTTATCCCTCTCTTCTATCATTCAGAGGTCATCCCTAGATTTCTATAGGAATCTCAGGCTTAATTTATAACCCCACATATGTCCAAGGTCATGTTCATATCCCTGTATGAATGTTTAATCTGCAGCCCCTTTAACTAAGCGTAATCACTAACCCCTTGAGTATTTACTGAGCTATTTTATAAATTCTCTTGTTTTACATTTCCTCTTTGTTGCTGGTGCCTAGAAATTTCTCTTCTTTCCTTTAAGTTCATGTATGTATTTTATCTTATTAATTTGATTATATGTTATTTATTGTTTCTCTACTTTTATAGCTAGAGAGGTGCTTTGTTAGTACAGTCAAGCTAGGTTGTGGGAATTGGACTGAAAAAAAATTGGATAATTTGCTGTTCAATCAATTCCTTTATTTACCTTATTTATTACTGTTTGTCTTCTCTTCTATTCTTGATTTTCCTTATTTTGTTTTGACCCCATGCTTAAACAAGCTCATAATTTCAGACCCTGCCCTAAGTGAAACGTATGTCTTCGTATAACCTTTGGTTTCTTCTCACCCACCAATTGGTCCCTAGATGTGCCTAAGCACCTAGTGTATCATTTTTTACCCTATAATTTAAAATGTATACATAAAATACTTACGGGGTGAGAAGGCATAAATCCCTCTAGCTGAAAGAAATGCAATTAGTACTTTGGTGAATTTGAGAGTGTCATTGCAAATTCTGTTCTGTAGAGGAGTGGTGTGATTTGGTATAAAGAGAAGTAAAACAAATGTTCACAACAGAGCCCTAGGATATAAAAGTCCCTTTGTGTTTTTCATTACAAGGTCATTATTTGCCATTCTTTACAAAATAAACAGGAAGAATTATTTCCAGGTTCTAAAGTTCAAAAGTTTTGGGATAAATTTAGCAAAATGAAAAGAAATAAAGAGCCGTAACTGAAAAGCAAAAGTTAAAGGGGTTTATTTTCATAACAACATAAATAGGATTATTCTTTCTAAAAGCTGAAAGTATATTTAAACATTTACATTCAAACAGGCTACAGTAAACTGCAGCTTTACAGTTATGTAACCAAAAGGTGGCAGTGTTCCATTTGGTTTGCTTTGGAACTTCATTTTTCTAGAGGTAAACTTTTCAGATATATTCTGCCTTTAATTGACTTTTTAAAAAAATATTAATCAATACTACTATTTTCACATGTACCAAAAATTATTATAATTGAGGAGAAAAAATTTTGACAATATGAGCATTAAAGTATTATATTTGTTGCATAGGATGGTTTGATCCGCACAGCTGAAAAATGAGACAGTTTCAAAATCAGCATATGAGTGTTTCCCATCTAAAATATTTTACTTGTTATTAGATTATCTCTTTGCTATTCCTATCTCTCTGATATTCTACTCTGTCTTGAATATTGATTGATTCATTTTACAATACTATGCAAGTAGTGATTTATTTTCGGGTCTAACTAGTTAATGAAGGAAACAATTTGGATTTTGTTTTCATAGCAGACAATCTATTTTCATCATTAGCGTTAAGGTTTTCTTCAAGAAGCAAATAATAAACATTTATGGACATTGATGAGTAGATTGAAAATATACACAAATATATTCTTATGCTATTATTTAGTATTACTATGAAAGCAACTAAAATAAATAATTGAAACAGATTTCAATCCCAAATTCTAAACCTGTTCCAAAATCTTAAACGAGAGCTTACTTGAGGCAAAATTCTCTTTTACAAGTATATCCTGGCAAGAATTGACTTAATAGTCAATTATTATAAACAAAGTCCAGGTTTCTTAATTAAAACACAAAATATTGGCTCTCCTACTTAGCCTGAAATAAGTTAAGTCTTAAGGAGACTGCAATTATGGTGGCGCCTTGTAACGCCATTGATGGTCAGAGCCTGTCAGTGTTTGTATAAAAATTCATTTCTTTAGAGCTTTGCAACAGTGCTGTGGATTGTTACTGCCTTAGCCAAAGCTTGGCATCAAAATTCTAAAACAGAAGTTTAGGGATTTTTCTTTTTTTTTTTTAGTTTGGTCTGAACACCAAAAGACTTTCATTTTTACTTTCATAAATGTGAAAAGAAGCAAATTCTACTATTTATAATGATTGCATTTTTGAATTTGGGAATTTTATCCATCTACTATATATACAATTTATGAATTGGCTATATTTGGCACGTAATACTAAATATAAATAAATACACCATTCATAGCAATTTTAAAACTCCTTTTAAACAAAGCCGTTATGTATTTGAATGAAAGCTATTTTTATTTCGTGAACCCAAACAAGTTTTTTTATAATTGATTTTACCAAAATGAATAAAAATGTATTTATTTTTCAGTTATCAGTGTTAGTGGCAAAGTCTTTTTAAATGATTTATTCACTCATTTAAAGCTCCTTTGCCACCTAACCTAAGAAAAATTTCTAGGACAGAACAGGTTAGACTAGTTTTAATTTCCTCTTTCTTTTACTTCCTCATCAATGGAAAGAATGCAAATAACAATCAGATTGTCTCAGGCTGTTCATGCAGACTTGGGAAGAGAAAACAAAAGTCATGAACCATTTTTATACCTCAGACTCATATTATGATTGCTTTCTTCTATGTAGCATTTCTCAAGGAATTTAAATAATTTGAAAAAGTGAAGCTATCTTTTCAGTTCAAAAGAACTACTGTTAGAAATACATGTTTCTAGACTGATATTTGTTATAGGTTATCTGGTGCACGTGGCCAGTGTTGTTATAGGTCATATTGGCATAAGAAAATGTGCTTTAGGAGCTGGGCATTTTGACCATTGTGTATTAGACTGTAGGATGCATTTTTTTGAGCTGTGTTATATAAACTGATAAAGTTTATACGGCCCAATCCCAATCATGACATACATTTTTTAGACTTTGATACTACATTAGTACAATAATGAAAGATATATACAATTATTAATGTTAATAGGTGCTGTTGTTTAGCTATAGGTAGATGTTTAGTAAATATTTTTTTAAACAAATGAATAAACATTCATTCTATTGGGCATCTGTATGCCAAACGTTGTGTCTGTAGTAATACTGAGGCTATAATATGCAAAAGGAGAAAGTTCTCTCCTCCAAGAAGTAGTAAGATCTGATGGTACCTGACATTTGTTATTTATTATGTGCCAGATCCCCGGCCAGGTCTTTTTACATTTATTAACTCATTTAATCTTCAAAAAACCCAGAGTGATAGTAATTTGTCATTATCTCCATTTTACAGATCAGGAAACTGAGGCAGAACGTGATTACACAGTTTGAAAATAGTGGAGCCAGGATTCAAATTCAGTCTGGTTCCTGAACACAGGCTCTTAATCATTGTGTTATCTTGCCTCTCCATTTATAACAAGACAGATTGATTCTTTCCCAAAATGTTCTGGGTGAAGATCAATCTTAGGATATGTTTTGCATAACAGCAATCAGCTCCTTAGATAAATGTTTCCATGGTAAAATTTGTTTGAAAATGCTGTATACTATAACTCTTCTTCACCACAATCTTTGTTTAATCTGTATGTGCAATAGCCTGCCAAATGCTTTGGGCAATCTCTCTGTAAAGGCATCAAAAGCGTATACCTCTCAACGACAGTGTTTTGAATAATACATGGTGGCAAATGCTGTCGCAAAGATTGGTTTACATTTATGAAAAAATATTTACATACTGTATCATTTAAGGATCGTAATGATCCTCTCGAATATATCTTATCAATATCCCATTTTTTAAGGTGAAGGAACTGAGGCAGAGGTATTAAGTGATCTTTCTAACATGTAACAAATTAGGCGGTAGCAAAACCAGTGTTCTCAATGTGTAAATGTCTCCGTTGTTGAATACCACATCTTGCAGGCAGATACCTATATGCTTTAAACGATCCATTTTCCCAGCCCAGTCAGTTGTATTTTGCTTACTTGCTTCAAAGCTGAACAAGCTCATTCTTCATCTCTTTTCTCTCACCGTGTTCAGAAGTTGACTATTTCCCTTAACACTAATGGAAAACCTCAGGGTAGATGTGCATTTTAAATTTTTTCCTTGTGTAGTGGAGGAACAGTTAATTAATCAAGTCTATTTTTTCTATTGCCATTGCACTGGCATACTGTAGGAAGAGATTTGAGATGGACCAATAAAACAATGAAAGAATATCACCAAATAGAGAAATGCTGTATGTCTTCCAATATGTTAGGAGATTGTGCATAAAGATAACAGCATAAAATGCCTGGCTTTGTCTAACTTTGTCTATCTGTAGACATAATAATCTTATTTTGGGAAGCAGTCTTTTCAAAGTAATTCTTAAGTTTTTTCTCTTCATCAAGTGATTAAACAGGAATACAAACATTGAGTCTCAGTTTTTCAGAGTGGACTAACCAACGGAAAAGCTTGCAAGAATCCCAATTTTACTGGGTCATGTGTCCGTGATAATAAGTTATGAAACATGTTGACTTTTATGAAGCATTTTCTCATCCATGCTCTCATTTAATGAATTCATCAACCCCATGGTAAGGGTTTTTTTTTTTTTTCCTATTTTACAGATAAACTTAGATTCAGAAATATGACTCTTTCCTATTAATCTCTAGTTGTATGATTCCAAAGTGAATTTTCCAAGGTCATTCAGACAGAAAGTGGCAAAACCAAGATATAAATCTACTTTCCTGGCTGTAAATCCCATGCACTTTTCTTCCCAAGCACCCTGCTCCCTCAAACATCCTTGACGTAACTCATGGAAGTGCAAAAATTATAAGCAATGGGAACTGAAGAATTTTTATGACATTCTTTGAACACATGTTAGGTGATAAGGTATAGTGAGTGTCTGCCAGAAAGAGCCAATCATCCAGATGGCATTCAGATAGTTGCAAAGATAATACTGTAAATATTATAGAGCGATGAGTTTTAAGCTCATGCCCTGTAGTTATTGATTTTATCCTTCTCAGAGTTTCTGATTCCAGCGTATAGGGATGATTTAGACTTCAGTTTGGTAGGGGAATTATCCTAGCATAGTCTTGGCCTTGTAATTGTAGAGCCAAATACCTATTGAAATTTGTATAGTTAGAACAGAAAAAGCTCAGAGTATTCGAAATCCTCCAGATTTCCATGAAAATAATCCTTGCCACAGAGAGACCGCTTGAAAAATTTGACCAGTTGTGAGTGTTAACATTTGTCTCACTCTGAGGGATATTATCAGACTGATTTTTATCTAACGAGTCTTTATGATTCATTTAAGAAGCATGTTTGAAAATACATAATCTATCTACATATGAGGAATTTCTAGATTATAATAGAAATTGTAGAAAATTTGGCTTAACTTTAATTCCCTAGAAATGGCTGGAAGATAAAATACAATTGGTAAGCATAGTATCTGGAGAATTTTTTCAGGAAAAGGAGTAAATGTCTTAAAAGACATTTTAGAAGATATAGTATTAAGTGCTATTGCATATTGGATTAGAGCCTACTAGTAAACGTATTTCGTGTCAGTATATAAAAATATTGTGTGTTAATAAGTTAATGCCTTGGACTCAAAGCATAATCATCAATTATGCTAAGTATGGATTGACATTAGGATATAATTTCAGTAGCTATTTAGGTTATTTTTACTATGAGGCTGCATATCTCATTAAAATGCAGAATTATTGCTGGGTGCAGTGACGTATGGCTATAGTCCCAGCTGCTTGGGAGGCTGAGGCAGAACGTTTGCTTGAGATCAGGAATTTGATTGTGCCTATGAATAGCCACTGCAGTTCAGCCTGGACAACATAGTGAGACCTTATCTCTTAAAAAAAAGAAATAAACAAATTCAGAGTTATTATTATCGCTCTCATTACTGTTATCATTTTGGCCAGAAAGAGTTAAAAAGTTGTGAATATTTAAAAAAGACTTACATCTGCATCTGAAAACACTGATCTAGAGTTGGGTTGATAAGCTACAATATTTGCATCTGGCTCCAAAAAAACAGTTTAAAGGTAAAAGCCATTTAACAGATGGGTAGAATATTATTATACTGTCATCACTGCCTTGCTGATGAACGTGCAGCTATAAAAAATACAACTGTTCTAGAAGGAGGAAGAAAGAACTAGAGATTAGGAGGGGGGAGGGTAAGATCGAATCCCTCTCTTTAGAAAAAGAAGGGTGGTGAAAGGTGAGAGATAAAGAAAACAGTTACACACTTGAAAGAGAGTTCTAGATAAGAAAACTAGGAGGGATAGGCTTTTAAAAATGGAGAAGCAGAGATAAAGAGTTTATTATAAAATGGAGGAACAAAAGATATAAAGACAATGCAAGGTTTAAGAAGAGAAAAATCAACATATTTTAAAATAAGAAGTAATGGGGAAATAAAGATTGAAAGGAGATCCAGTATAAGGGGAAACTTCAGAAATAAACACACACTGTTGAGGGACACATATGTGCACACACACACACACCCTACTCTAAGAGCCAGGAAAGTGGAAAAATTTCAGAACTGAACACGTCCAGTATAGCCATGAAGGGTACCTATTGCATAAGTTCAGATGATATTGAATTTTTTAAATAAATTTTAAAGTTTTGTAGTGGAGGAGGCCTTATGATTCACATTCTATTATAATCCAAGAAAGAACTACAACAAATGAGCCAAGAGGACTGTGTAATAAGTAGATGCCAATTTTGAAAAATACATTCTTAATCACCGTGTGATACAGCGGCAATTTATGTAGAAGAAGTTGCTCAGTATTTAAATACAAATACCTAAGAAAATTGTTCTAGAAACATCTGTCCTCTAAATTTGGGAAGAGTGGGGACTACCTGTTTTATTTATTGCTGTAGTAGGTGCAGAAGGAGCTAATATTTATTTTATAAATGGTTGCAAAAGATTTTCTGGACACAAGCATTGTGTATTTGTTTAAAGAACAACTTATTATATACCATGGAAACTTAGCAGCAATCAGGGAAAAGTCAAAAATCTATTGTTTTGGAGACTCTTATTATGATACTGAAACATAGTCTTATTATACGTGCAGCGACTATTTATTTATTTATACGTGCCGAGACTATTTATTAGAGGTTCTCAACTTTGGCTACATATTAATCAATATTAAAAAATACTGATGCTTGGCCTCCTCCCCAAGACTTGTGATTTAATTAGGGTCTTGAGTGTGACCCCACTCTCAGTATTTCTTAAAATGTCCTCCTGCCCCCAATTTGTGATTCTAACGTGCAGCGTGGTTTGAGAACCTTTGTGTTAGAGGGATATTATATGCTTATGGCTTGAGTATTAATCATTGTCCATCTTCCCCATTAGTAGTTATATTTTTGCAGTATATCATGTCTTAGGAAACAGTGTTCTTATCTTCTTATGTTGCAGAATATTAACGGATCTTAAGTGACATATACACAAATTCCTTTTATTGCTGATTTTTGTGTTATATTTGGGGCTAATTTGTTAGGCTCTAAATTTATCCTAAAGCTTTTAAAGAAGACTTTATAAAATATTATTTGTTTCCTGGAAAAAAAGGATACTATGGAAAAGTAAGGCCATTTATTCAAAACAGTACAGATAATAGTAAGTATGCTACCAAGGCAATTTTATATTAGGTAATTTTTAAATTTCCTTCAAATTGTCTCATTTGAACACATGACTAGTGACATTTATAGATTTTATTTCCCACGGAAGATTAACATGCTCTTAATGGGAATGACTGAGATAAATTGACAGTTGTGTCTTTCATTAAACTGTTACATTCCTACAGATTTTGAATTGGCCAATTTATTGGCAAGATACTTGTAGTTAGAGTCAGCCATCTGCAAAAGTGTGAAATATGAAGAGTGTGGGTTTAAAAGCTCTTACTTTGGTACTCACTAGCAGGCCTTAAGTTCCTTTTTCCAAGCTTCAGACCTCCTCAGTGTACATTTCATTCCAGTGTGTAGTATGGGTTTCATCTCTGTATATATCTGCTGAGCCTTAGCAGGTGCCGTGTTAATTGCTAATGTTTGTTAAACAACAAGTGGTCCTTTTCTGGGCTCTTTGCATTGTAAAACGGGCCATAAAAACAACATCAACAAAACAAAACAAAAACGCATAAAATAAGCCATTAGAATTCACAGGAATGACGCATTAACTGACAGGTACAGAAGTGCTCGTTCAGGTCAGGGGGCTACTCTAATTCAAGGGGCTTTCCTTGTAATGATAGACCAATGTATTTTACAAGTGCTAATGTAATTATGTAATTCATTACATGATGCCTTTCCTTCTGAGTCATTACAATTGTGTAGTGTTGACACAAATTTGTACTTAGATTCATAACTGTAGGGTAAGACATGTAATTAGCTGGTTTCTTCTTGAAGGAACCCATTAGAAGGTTAGGGGAATCTACCTACTAAGACAAAAATTCATCAACACATGAGTTTAATGAATCCTTACGGTTTTGCTGTCAGAGAGAGTTACCCTTAAAATATCCCCGGGATATTGTTCATCTTTACTAAAAAAAAAAAGATTGTTTGACAAATATTAATTGAGTTGCCAATAGGTACTGTTTTGCACACGTGATCAAAATACACGCAGCACCTCTTTTCCTGCAGCTTACATTCTAGCTAATATCTCAAGAAAAATGTAGAAATCTCCTTTGATTAATAACTACATTTAAATAATACTTTTATGTCCATAAATCTCTTGAAATGATAATACCATTTGATTGTATAATAAACGTATGATAAATCCTGTGAGGATGAGCATCATTTTTAATTTGTTGTTTGTATCTACAGCATATAGCACATAATAGTCACATCGCATACAATAAATGTTTGCTTAATTAATAAATCAATGAATAATTCCAAATCCTGGGTTATTATATAAGATTTTTTAAAATTATAAAGTGTTCTACAAGTGAAAGTATTCTTTCATGGTTGACTACGAAACTGCTTAATGGTCAGCCTATCTAATTACGTAAAATCTGTCAATTTGAGTGACAGGTAAAAACATCTGGCCAAATAACTGTTTTGAGATGAGTTAATTAGAGTTTATTTGTCAGAAGCAATCCTTAAACTGGTATTTCACTAACAGTGTCTGATTTTTAATTATCAAGTCTTGGTTTATTCTCCGTTGGAATACCTACTTGCGTGAAATAATATAAAACAATCTTAGGAACATGTAATAATACAAAGCATATTGAAAAATCCTCTGTTCACTTAAAACTATTCGATAATGTCACCATCCATTAAAACTAATACCAAACACTTCAAAAGTTTTTGGTGATTGCATTTTATTATGCATTTCCAAGTTTTCCTTAACAGCTAGTAACCAGATAGACAAAAACTATAGGCTGCCCATGATTACGATCCCTTTCAGGTTACAGAAGGCAAATCTAAGTCAGATGGTGGTGTTGTAGCACTGCTCTGTCTTTCTTTGGACCACACCATATTCTCTGTTTATATGTATGCTATAGTTTTTGCTCAAAAAGAGGGTGAACTGAAGCAATTTAATATCACAGATGCCACTCTGTTCTGCACTTGTATATGTATTCCCCAAAAAGTTTCGTGAAGGGGATACCTTCCCTGAATTCTCCCACTGCTGCCAGCCTCTTCGATGTCCAAGTGGTCTTCTTTCCACTTGGTCTTCTTTCCACCCTGCTTAGGAATTTTATGATCATCTTCAAATGATTTTGAATTATTTTCCAAACTTGAGAAGTAATTTAGGAATGCAGATGCCACTTCCACTGAGTATCTATCTTTCACTGTAGTCAAATCTTTCTATTAGGAGATTTTGTTTCAAGGAGAAAGTGCCACAACCACAGAAAACCAGAAGTAAAATAGGAAGATCCTTTTCTAGAACAAAACAGACTTATAAATATTTCAAATTTCTTTGGAGCAAATATCTTTTGAAAAGCTGGAAAAAAAATGGAATTGGTTGATTGGACATAGTTGGTTTGTATATCTATGGATTAAATAAATGTGTCAAATGTTAGTGAAGGAAAGCGAAAAATGAAAAGAAAGAATGACAGTGGAGAAATAAGTCTTATGTGGATTCCGCTGTGTTTGTTCCTTACCAGAAAGTCCCTTACATAAGAATATACCCAGGCGAATACTACATTGTATATTTTTATGAAGGCTCCTTTTTGCAAAACATACTTATCTTTAGGAACAATTCTCGTTATGCTCTGGGCTTTTCCCCTGTCCCTACATCTTCTTTCTTGGTATATGCTTATTCAGTATGTTCAATGCCTTGTACACTTTAAACGCATGCTCTGAAACTTGGAATGTTTATAACTGGCAGTTGCAAAATATCTTTCAAATTGCTGTCACATACTTAGATACAGATCTACCTGGAAATCCAAATGATGTGGTAAAATACATTTGCTTTTAATTGAAAATAAACCTGACTTTTCATTTGGTAGTTACCATTTCCCCTTTGTTCCTGGAAGAGTTTTTCTTTATTTTCTTTCTCTCCTTGCACATGTCGATCTTTTTTAAAAATGAATGTTTGCCAAATCTAGTTTGAGTTAGAAGGGAAGGTGGGGATGGTAGGTACTAAAAATTCTGACCAAGAACATTGGCAACTGGTTTCCAATACAGCGGTAGTCTATATGCCTGGTTAAGCAATTAAATTACAATTACATTAATTGATATTATAAATCATGCTTTGGGAAAATGAGTTTTTGAGATTCGTGACACCTAGTCTCATTTTTATTTTTCACATGTATCTTGGGGGAAAAATCAGCACATATGGAAGATAATAAGAGTTGTTTCTTCCTTTAGTGTGATCAATTTTTATTTTGTAACTATGATGTGCTTTAGAGATGTGAGGCAAATTCATAAACTTGGTAATTTATTTTAAAATACAGAAGAAAATCGTAGGCTACTTTATCTAGAACATGTTTTATAAATGCAGAAGAGAAAATTTTGCCTTAAAGGAATTGATTTGAATCTGTACCAATGACCAAAAATTTGTAGTTTGGTTTGAATATTAAATAAGCAATTTCAAGAATTTTAGCAGTTTAAACTATTTCTGATTGAAATGGTATTTCTTCATTTACTTCCAACCTGCATCACTGCTATTCTTTGTGATAGCTATTTTACAGGGGTGTTCCGTGTATGTCAGAATTTGAGTCTGCTACTGTGGCATCCTACATGGCTATTAATAAAGAATTTTCTGTAAGGCAAATATTAAACAGAATCATCAAGATTTTGTGCAGTGAGTTTGTATAAGAAAAATGATACAGACGATAAGATTCTGCAAGCCCTTTCAGTGTTTTGAACTCACCAATAAACTGAAGACTTGTGAGAAATATGACTTTTCTTTATACACTCAGAGGAAGTATTTAAAAAGAAATTAAACAAGAAACCAGGAGCCTCTAGGTAAAGTAAAGGAAAAACATTAAAATTTCATAACAGTTCTAGAATTTGCTCAATAAATTTACATTGGTATCAGAAAACTATCCCAGACAATGAAAGTACTGTGAGACTTAAGGTTAAGTGAGAGCTTGTAAGGAAAATTATAGCTGCACAAAAACATTGTAGACTTCCAAATTTTAAAGGCATTAAACATTAAGGATAAACACGTACTTTGCTCATTTCCTCAGATTAAGTATGGTATTTTAGAAAGGTGTACGCTTTCCCCATTTTACCCATCAAATTTTAAAAACTCAAATTTTAATCTGCATGTAGTCATGAAGAAAATTTGATTTGTGTTTATTTGCATGGGTTAAAACAAATCAAAGAACTGAGTATAATTTGTGGGAAATATCTAATTTGTAAGTCTGTGTACATTTCAAAAGAAATGACGTACAAGAATCATGATACTATATCTGAGGATATTTGTGTTTCAACTGTCTTGATTTAAAAAGAGAAATGTGAATATACTTTTTGCTTAAAATTTTGATATTTAAAGACACTTAATGCTGGGTTATCTAATCGTCGTGATTGAATTATTATAACTACTACTTTGGGAGCTAGAATATATTTACTAGTGATTAATTCTCTGTTTTTTATTTTTAAAAGATCTGGCTGCTCTTAAGAAACAGCAAATTACCTCAATTTACAACTCATCTTTCTATTTTTAAAGAAGTGCACTTTTATGACTTACAGAAACTAGAAATAATCTTAAGTATAGAACTGAGACAAATCATTTTTAATTTAGTCACAACCTGAGAACTAATATAGAAGTATATTAAGTGCATGCCATTAAAAAAAAAAGATCTAAAAGAGTACTATAGAAAATGGGTGGCAAAATTTTCAGTCTGCCACTTGAAACTGGCTTTTCTTTCCCCCAGAACTTGTGTGCTCCATGCATCACTGTTCTCTGTTAGATGCGTGGTTACAAAATTGTGAAAATGGAGGCTTTTCTGGTAGCAAAAGGGTTAAGTTCTTTTTGCTTTACCAGTTTCAAATTACAATGAGAAGCCTCTTCTTTCCCAGCAGGGTTGTGCTTACATTACTCTTTAGATCTCTCTTGAAGAGGGCTGGTATATTTGTGCCTGCTGGAGGTGGAATTAACAGTAAGAAGGAGAAAGGATTGAATGGACTTACAGGAAGGATTTCAAGTAAATTCAGGGAAACACATTTACTTGAATAGTACAACCTTGAGTATTATTTTACACTAAGACGACACAAAAGATGTTAAAGTTATCACCAAGCTGCCGGACAAATATATATTCCAACACCAAGGTGCAGATCAGCATAGATCTGTGATTCAGAAATCAAGATTTGTCTTGGAAAGAGCTCAAGGGTTGAGAAGAACTCAACAGCAAGTGAAGATACTTTGGGAACTACAGTTTATCAGAAGATCAACTTTCGTTAATTCAAATACCAAAGGCCTGATTATCATAAATTCATATAGGAATGCATAGGTCATCTGATCAAATAATATTAGCCGTCTTCTGCTACATCAATGCAGCAAAAACTCTTAACAACTGTGGATAATTGGAAATCTGAGTTTCAGCTTTCTTAGATATAACTACTCTTGACACATTGCAAAATATTTAAAATAGGACAGGAAAATCAGTGAGGATGTTGTGTTCAGAAAAATGTCACTGTCATGAAGAATAGGTAAATTTGTTTTTTCAGCTACTGGGAAAGTGTACCTCCCAGGAACTTAGATTTTTTTTTTTTAAGAGGACAAGAAAAACTAAAAATATAAACTTCTGCTTTTGGACAAAAATGCATCTGACTGTAGTTTTACTTAGGGGTGTTGTGGGTTTCCTCTGGAGCTGCTGGGTTCTAGTGGGTTATGCAAAAGGAGGTTTGGGAGACAATCATGTTCACTCCAGTTTTATTTATAGAAGACTACGGAACCACGAAAGACGGGAAATACAGAGGGAAATTCTCTCTATTTTGGGTTTGCCTCACAGACCCAGACCATTTTCACCTGGAAAACAGGCATCCTCTGCGCCTCTCTTTATGCTGGACCTATACAATGCCATGGCCAGTGAAGAAAACCCCGAAGAGTCGGAATACTCAGTGAGGGCATCTTTGGCAGGAGAGCCCAGAGGGGCAAGAAAGGGATACCCAGCCTCTCCCAATGGGTATCCTCGCGGCATACAGTTATCTCGGACCACTCCTCTGACCACCCAGAGTCCTCCTCTAGCCAGCCTACATGATACCAACTTTCTGAATGATGCTGACATGGTTATGAGCTTTGTCAACTTAGGTATGTTGTTCGTTTATTTGTTAATCTATGTTCTTACAACGTTGAAGTTTTCCTAATGGTAAAGTAGCTGCTTGGTAGGTGGTCATGTTTATGTAAAGTCATTTTCTATAACTCTCCTCTCTAGCTTCTGTTTTCTTTCTTTCATTGATATGAGGTAAGATTTTGCCTTAGGCAACAAAGTCAAATATATATTTAATATGAAAAGCTAAAATTAAACACTTATAGTTTGAGTAGCTTTGGCTGTTTTTAGATTTTGTTAAAATTTCAATCTTGCTGAAATATATGAATAAAAAGGCAGTAGTCTAAGAAAAGGGAAATTTATGAGGACAGCTTATGCTATGGGCAAAAAAAAAAAAAACAAGCACTTACAGATGGGAAAGTTAAAGTGACATTCTGAACCATTTTTTTTTTGTTAGTAATTTAAAGCACATATAAGTATATATTCACACAATAATAAAAAATTCTTAACTAGGGAAAGCAACTACCATAATAGTATTGATGTGAAATTAACTAAGATCAAATAATACTATAAAAGATCACTATGATAGAATACAGGAAGGGATTCTGAAATTCTATGAAAAATATTTTAGAAAAAAAGTTCCAATCTAACATTTCCTACCTGTAATGATTAAAATATGTCATTCTTACTTGACTTTTTTCATAGGCAAGGGAAATGTAAAACATGCTGCCATGGTCTTTACCTATACCTTTTACTTGAGATAAAATATTTAACTAAAAATTTCTGTAAATAGCAGCAATATTAGTGAATCATTTTTAAAATTATGTTTTACTCAAAGCTGGTACTTCATTGTAGTTTTTAGATATTAACAACATCAGATGGTAAATTAGTGTTCAATATTCTCTCTGGCAATAAAATGTAAAGCGCTTACCAATTTAAAATGATTTTATAAGAGCTATTGTTTTCTTTAAATATTTTAGTAAAAACTGAAGGTGAAATTTACTATCTTCTGACATTCAAAGAAAAATAACATGGAATGTATTTTATTTCTGAAGACTAAAAATTTTATCTACAAATTTAATTAACTGAGAAGAACTGAGAACTTTGTAATGTAATAACTTTTAAAACTTTCCTTTAAAAGTATAATCTGCTTTGACTTAAAATCGACATGTTTTATTATACACTTAATTAAAAACTTCCTCATATGATATCTCAAAGGAATTATCCTGTGAAAAGTCAGATAGCAAGAAGTCTTAATAACACATGGGTGCTTTTATAATATATATTACTTAATATGCTCTGCTCATTTGCTCTTACAATCCTAGCATGAAGGATAAGGTACCTAATAAATCATATGTTTTATGTTACTAGAGACAAAGCTCTCATTATTAGGTTTTAGTAAGTCATCATTCGTTGCACTCTTCAAGTGTCCTGGAGGCCTTTTCTTCTGCATATAATTAATAGATTTCACTTGGAACTTCTATGCCATTAAAATATAGTTTAATTCTAATTAAACTATATGATTGCATTTTCCTACTATAAGGGGGCATGCAAATGTGGCTCATGGTACATTTTACTTTGTAGCATTTCTAAAATATCATTTAAGAATTTAAAGTAGCTTCAGTACTAGAAAAATTGCAATCTAGCATAATTTACATGTTTGTAAGTTAAATCACTGGAAAAAATCAGTTCAGGTCATTTAAAATCTGATAGAGAAGAATTTGTTATGTTACATACTTTAAAAAACAGTAGCTCAGTCTTGAATTTGTCTTAATAATATATATTATTATAATTATTTTGATTATTCAAAAAGAGGTATTTTTTAAGAAAAGAATCAAGTATTATTTTAGCATTTGTGTGCCATTACTTTCTATTAATCTACATAGAGTATGAAGTCAAAAACAATAGTAAGCAGTTTTATTCAGTGATTTCAAGCACTTTTTTTCATTGTTAATGTATTATTAAGGAATACATTTTTAAATCAATTAAATTTTGATTATATTGTTCAGATTATAATAGCACAACAGTTTATCAGTTTATTACCTATACCAAGAAATATATTTATTCATTTTACTTTAGAGAAACAATGTTGGCTATGGGCTTTAGAAAATTTGATTTTTTTTATTTTTATTGTGCTTGAACTGTTGAGTAGTGATTTATCCTCGAGAACAAGCCATAATGTTTCTTCTTTATTTAATAATTGCAAACTAAATATCTCAAATGAAATTATTGACAAACTGATTCTGATACTAGGTGTTTCTCCTGGTAGTCTCCGAGAAAATTGAACTAGCATTCTATTATCCTTAGACCATGCCTTCTAACATATCCAAACCTTACAATCAACAACTGCTTAGTAAAAATCTTTAACTTCTCTATTTCTTTCATAATAAAATGGGCCAAAATGTACCCAGAAAAGGTAAATTTGTAATACCATTATTAACTGTAATAAGAATTTAAATGCTTTTTAATGTAATATTCATTAACAAATATTAACTGCAACTTGTTTCATGTTCTTATAAAACTCCAGACGATTTTATTTAATTTTATTCTTTAGTATCTTTAAAAAAATATGTATGTAGTTGAGACAAAGTGCAAATGAGTCAAATTAGCAAGAAGCAAGGGATTTTTACTGAGGAAGTCACCTGGATATTTAAATATGTGAAAAGAATGTGTTGACGTTTCCCATAATAACATGAATTACGTATAAAGGATCTAGTAGCATCCTTTTTTAAAATGCCTGTATGTTGTCATTTTCAAGTCAAACAATAAATTTTCTACAATTCATTCAGAAAGACATTTTTTTCAACATAAATTTTGCTCATCAAGAGCAATTAAACTTAATCCAAACTCAGAATTATATTTGGCAAAATACTTTTTAAACTTCAGGTAAGATAAGTTTTGTGTTCATAAGTGAAAAATAGATTAGAATTTACTAAAAGAAAAAAATAAAATGCATATAAATTGCCTTTAGGCATGTAAACATCCAAATATGAAACCAAACATGTCATTTTAACCTTTAAATTATATTAGTGATTTGTTCACTTTGCAGAAACAAATACAAATTAATTGTGTGAAGAGAAACTTTCCCTCTATCGTATTTATTATTTTCAGGCCAACTTTTGTAAGTCTCATAGTATAGAGCTTTTACAGATTCAGTTCTTTGCTTTTTCCCTAAAACTGTTGATTATCAGTGGAATTTTTGCTTAGTTAATGCCGCATTATTTTGTTAGTAACAAAAGATATCTTTCTAGTAAATTTTTTCTCTTTTAACCACCTCTTTTTCAAAAATGGTGCTAGTGTATGTATTAAATACCTATGCAAATTAAATGAATGATTAGATAATCTGTTTGCAATATTTAAGTATATCTCTATTTACATAAAGGTAAACATGTGGTGTATTTCAGGATCTTTCAGTTAGGAACTAATTTTATTTGATTACTTGGTGATAGTATCACTAAAAGAACATAACTTTGTAGATGTTTTAGAGGAAATTACAAAAAACCATAAAAACAGGAAATTTACTTTAATATTATTCTTTGTCTAGATGAATTTTTCTGAAAAGTTGAACTTTGGGTTTATCAGTGGTTTTTGACTCACTCACTAATCAGTGAAGTCAAATGCTTCTTAGATATATTCCAAAAATATATATCAATTCCAAGTATAAAAGGATTCAAATGTGATGCTTAATTTTTTTAATATTATATAACAACAGAATTAGTATGTTAAACATGAAAGAAAAAATGCTTTAAAAACTTTATATTAAGCCCTCCTTCCCCTACTTCCTCAAATCATTAAATTCTTCTGATACTGGAAGGAAAAAATGCTTATGTTCTCAGTTGTCAGATTTGAAAGACATCATTGATATTTATTGTTGTTTTTGGCTGACCCAAGTGCCCAGTGGAGAGGAATTTATATACAGATCTACCTAAAGATGCCTATCTATGTAGTCTCTCCAACAGGGTTATTAACACTTGTGTAACATAAACACACCCATAAACACATGCAAGATTTTTTTTAAGGGGGGATGGGCTGGGGAGAAAGATGATGTAAAGCCATTATAGTACATATTCATAAATTATGCCTGGAGTAGCAGATGCTAATATTGGGTAAAGCAACAATCATTCTTTACAACTTTTAACTTTTGAAGAGAAAGAATTTGCTGAGGGTGGAGACCTTTTTTTCTCTTCTTCCGTCACCCTTCACACTCATAAACATGACCAAAGGGATTCTTGTTCTCTTTTAAAGCTAGTTGATTGTCCAGTGACTGGTATGGCTGCCAGAGATAGTTACAATCATAGGTTAATTAACAAGATTTCTTGCAAATTTTAACGGTCAGTCACAAATAGCCGGTTTTAAAAGTTCAGGCTGGAATGAAGAAGATACGAACACATAAGCTAGAAGGACTTGGGACTGGCTCAACCACCACCTTCTCTCCCTCCTTCCCTTTCATTCTTCCGTTCTCTGTAGTATCACTGCCTTCTCTCCCCAACCCCACATTTTTTGGCCTTTCCTCTTTAGTTCTGTGGTCTCTAGCCTTAGGCTCTCTTGGCACCCCTTGTCTTGCCACCCCCACCCTTCCTGGGATCTGCCTTTGGTCCTAGTTTCTTCATAGCTGGAGGCGTAGGTTAGTTGAAAATCAATTAGTTACAGTTTGAGAATGTAGGTACAGTCTCCTGTTTTCTCTCTGGTGGAGAAGGAAAAGGTTATGACTTGCCAATTGCAGGCTCCACCCACTGGGAGAAAAGCTCCCCAGGGCATCAGAACTGCCCTAGCTCCTGCCATCGCCTATAATTGTTTGCCCATCATTCCATCCTTCTTTGCCTCCTCATCTCTCCCTGAGGATCCCATTAGCAGAATTTAATTGTGTTTTGCCTTTGCTAGCTTATAAAATAATCAACATTTAAAAGAAGAAATTTAAAGGAATGTTAAAAAAAAGGAGGAAACTTACAATGTTGAGCAAAAATAACACTCATCAAACATGCAATTCCCATTTTGCGTATGTTATCTTTATTTCATACCCGTGGCACTCCTGTGAAGAAATTATTTTCTTTTTTTTAAGCTGAGGTGACGAGAGAGAAGGAAGAGATCGAGTGTTAAGAGTTGGAGGCATAGGACGATGAGGATGAGATGAGAAAGAAAGAAAATATTTTTTAAAAAGTACTTGAAAGAAAGAAAGTGAATGAAATGACTCCTTAAAGGCTGATCTTAGAGTTGTGCAGGTGGGGGGTGTTGGGAAATCCTCAGTCTACCTCATACTGACACAGCAGCTAATTCAGCATCCCCTACCACATCAGCTCCAGGGGAAAGCCCTTTCATCCTCACACGCTAAAATACCGAAGTGGGGAAAAGAGGGGGGTTGTCTCAGTGTGTGTGTACAAGGAGCAAACAGACGGGCTACTCACATTTACAGTCATAAATAATGTAGTAGCTCAGCTTTAAAAAACCACAGGTTAAAGGAAGAGGCTTTCCTGACGCACAGAGAGGGGCTGAGATCAGAGGAGTAACTGAATGGGTTGGAGGGAAACAATGAATCCCTTGTTCTAAGTAATATTTATGAGTGCTTCTTTGCACCTTAAGTTCATATTTTATTGGCTGGGCTGTGGGGTTTCCCCATTTGCTCATCTCTTAAAATAATACCCTAGGCTAAGATATCCTTTAAATCATGCCAGTCAGCCTTGACAAACAGCTCATTTATTTGGAGGAAAAGGGGGTCTGTTTTGATTTGGACGTCAGATTGGGATGTTTAAGATTCAGCTCACAAGGCTTGGCAGTAAGATAAAAATAATTGTGGGAGTATTCACCTGCCTTTTTCAGAGAAGTGTAAAAGAATCCACATAACCAAGCGTTAGGAACCCCTGATTTGTATGAGTCTTGTCCCAACGATGGTTGATAAATTGTAATTTAAAAAGGTAGAAACAAAATCTATTAAAGTGTACAATGTTTAAAATGAGAGAAAAGTAATCATTTGTAGATTAGTAAGAAAAATCTTTAGTGGTTTAGGGGGGAAAAGAAAACAATAGCAACAGCAAAGATAACAAACCTTCCTAACCAAAGAGACTGCATTATCCCTGCTTGGAAGGCAGTAAATATTACATAAAACTTAGAAACCTAAACCTTGTATAATTCTGAATAGTATGATATAGAAATTAAACTAAGATATGTGCTATTTTATAATTTCAAATCCTTGTCTTAGATATTGTGTTTAATTTCTTTCTAGAAGTAAATATTAACAACTTTTATTGTTCTTGTTAAACAGGTTTCCTGGAGTTGTTAGGAATAAAGAAAATAGTTTAAAAAGGTGACGATCAACAGATGTAAATCCTACTTGGATTTTATTCAGGACTATAAGACATGTCAAAATCAAGAAAAGATTTATTAACATTTACAAAATCCTTCAGCTATTTTTATGCTATCGTGATATGAGTTCTACATTGTTGTGCACACATTTTCTGTCCCTGTTGTGGCTCTGTGATCAATCTTTCTGTACAGGAGACACAGCCATTTCCACAGTCTTAAGTTTGTGACATATTAGCACTCACATGACTTTAAAGATTAATTATAAATTTAACCTAATTGCTTTCTTTTCTGTGCTTCCATTGCAGAAGTAGAGTAGCATAGAGGAAGCCAGAATGCCTGGATTGGAATCCCATATTCTATACTTACTAGCAGTGTGGACTTGAGCAAGTTACTTAAATTCTTTGTGCCTCTGCTTCCTTGTCTAAAAAGTGCAGATAATAATGACACCTTCTTCATTGGGTTTTGAGAAAATTAAATGAATTAGACTGTACACACTTTTAAAAACAGTATTTGGAACATAGTAAGACCTCAACAAATGTCTGTTGCTGTTATTAAAGTTGTATTTGTATCTAACATGTGTACCAATTTGCAGGAGTGCCTACATAATCTGTGGAGCATGGTGCAAAATGAAAACTCAAGCCCCTTGTTCAAAAATTATTAAGAATTTCAAGAAGGTGACAGAAGAGTATTAGACCAAGAGCGGAGCCCTTCTGAGCCCAGGGCCCTGTGCAACTGCACAGGTCACATGCCCACGAAGCTGGTCCTATTTGTTCGATTACATGTTGTGACAGCAGGAACCATTCTCTGTTCATCCCTTTTTACCCCTAGATATGTATCAGCATTCCAGAAGGAAAGACACAACATGTGTAAACTAAATCATTTGAGGAAAGTTTATCTAATGTTACAACATTTACAGTGTTGTGGGCAAAGATTTTTTTTTGGCAAATCAGAGGATAATGCAGTACCCTGGGATTGCAGGGTAGACTTCACTACTCCTGGTCAAGGGGCAGAAATAGTTACCTGAACACTCAGAGGGGAGATGTATGGGAAGGTGCCCTGGCAGAAGCTGTGGCCTTTGGGAGAAAGATGCCATGCAGCCAGCACCTAGATATTCATCAAGCGGGAGACCAAGGGCTAAATACCCTACCATCCTTTTCTGTCGTGTTTCCCTTCATTGATCCTTGCCGACAGCCAGAGGGCCATGAGCCCATTGGTGCAGCTCCCGAAAGCCAGTCTCTTACTGCAAAAAGCAGAGAGAGACATGTGGACAGCGCATCTTGAGGCACAAATGGAAGATATTTGGCATAGATGGGTAAATAAATATCGGGTAATTAGACAAAAAGAGATCTAAAATCACTTCAATTTCAATGCAAGTTCCTGATATATATGTTAACTTTTGTCTTAGTTAATTTATAATAGAATTCAAGAAATAATCATAATTTAGTGTGACAGATAATTACTTCAGGAGTTGGTGAAGTAAAGTGGTCAAAATAAGCATGGCATACTGAAAAAAAAAAAAAAACACCCTTAAATTCTGGGTCAGTAACTTTAGCTGATATAGTAAAACTATTTTACAGCAAACTAAAGTTTAAAACAAACAAAAAAGCCCTGAAAAACAAAATCCTCCCAAACAAGGAGAGGTAGCACTTTCAAATTATAATATGAACATGAGACTGCAGCTGCCAATCAAAAACTTCAGCACAGGAAGCACTAGAGTATATGCAAATATGCAGGGCAAAATGAAGAGCAATATATCTTTTAAGTCTTTAGGCCTGTTTATTCTCAGTTGTATGCTATACATACCTTCTGAAATGACCCATGACTGTGTGTTAAAGTGTTTTTGAATTCTGGGTGGAATCACATGATATTCTTACATGCATCATTCACATTCCACAGTTAATGTTGCAGGCTAAAATAATGTTAAAATGAGGTAAATTGGGATTATTGTCTTTCTTCTTTACTACCTTTAGTCTTCCCTGACAGAGTGCCTGTGACTCGGAGTGGCAGAATTTAGTGGAGGAATAGGTATGTTAGCTATTTAGTTCTCATAAATAACCAACTGCTAAGCCTTGAGGCCAGAGCCACCTCCTGCCCTTTAATCACAGAGAAGCATAGACTAGAACAGCCCCTTTCCAGTAAAGTCTATGTTCCCATTCAAAGCTGCTAAGGTTGGTAATTTTACTTCTGTAGTTATTATTAAATAAAACAAAAGAAGAGGGAGCTCAACTTGGAAATTGTGTAGGCTCCTCTGCAAATAACCTTGATGTAGGCACTGAAGACTTAATCAATGGGGAAGAAATGAACGTCGTCAATTAAATAAGCTTTATGACTAAGGCTTTTGTAAGTATATTCTTCGCTCTGAGTGAAGAGGGATCATTTGGTTGTCCCTTAACTATCTTTTTAGGGTTTGAGTGTAAGGGCTTTGGAGTCAGACTGGTTTGAATACCAGCTTTGAATTTAACAGCCGAATATCCTTAAGCAAACCACTTCACCTTATTGGAACTGTTTCCTGATCTCTTAAGTGAAGCTCAAAATATAGAATTGTACTAAGGATTTAATAAGGTATGGTTATAGGCCTTTAATTCTACATGAGATAAGTAATCAATTAATGGTCCCTACTGCTACTAAAACTACTTCTATTAGAATAGAATCTAGAGAGCTCTAATGTTAGAGGGAATCTATATTCAGTCCACTAGACTTTGTTAAATAAATACCGTGCTGAAATTCTAAAACATTATGCACACAACTTTTTGTCTATTCAAACGAAAATGAACCCTTGAGTTTTATTGACTGTGTCTTCAAGTTGGACCATTGATGGACTCTGGTCCCCCATTAGGGTGTCCTGGAAAAGATCAGTGCCTGACAGAACCTTCCTGAGACTGGTTGTGGCGCTTCCCTTTGAGCACCCAAAGGCAACATTTTCTGTGATGAGCTGCTGAAAGGAGCTTTTCATATTACCTTTGATCAGAGTCCTAGAACTATTCCATGGTTTTACTTTAATTCCAGATATTACCTGTTCCATTTCCTTGCTTATTACAGAGATGGGGAAACTGATTGCAAGCCAAAGTAATAATATACAATTGGAAGATATTTGGTTGTAAAGACACAGACACTCTATAAAAGACCCTTTGAAAGAAGGAAAAAAAATTTGAAGAGCTTTTAATGATTATTTTCATAAGTCAATTTGCTTTTTGAATTTTAATTTTTAAAAAGTTGGTTCATGATGAAAATCTAGGTGAATAAACTCCTGGACTCTAAGTAGGAAAGTCATTCTGTTCAAATAATCATTCAATTTGGGATCTATTAGTAGTGCTTGTAACTCATAATGTCTGAATTTATGATTTATAATTTATAGGTATTCTCATTACTATTTCTATAATTATCATAATTTTGTTTCTATTTAATACCATTCAGGCTTAAGTATTGTCACATTCCTAGATTATTTGGGTTGATTTTTTTTTCAGATGAAGCTGTCAGATATTTTTGTGAATTTTCTTGAGTTATTGTAATATCTTATAATATTTGAAACAGGATGGGAATTTATGGGTTTGATTTCAAAAACCACGCAAAAGACCATATATAAACTGTGCACATCTTCTGTTCACAGTATATACATTGTAAAGTAATTAAATTGATTTTTGATATTTCATAATATATTAAGTGGAAAAACATGGATTTGTTATTTTTTCATTATTTGATAAGATGCTACACCATAAGTCATTATGATGATTTCTTAGTCTGTTTAGTCTTGCTGTAACAGAATACCTGAGTTCATAAATTTATAAAGCTTTATAATTTATAAAGAAAAGAAATGTATTTGGCTCATGATCCTGGAGGTTGAGACCTTCAAAATCAGGCAGCCCATCTGGTAAGGATCTCCTGCTGCTTTAACTCACGGCAGAAAGTGGAAGGGAAAGTGGACACATGCAAAGAGACACACATGAGAGGCTGGGCTTGCTTATAACAACCTGCTCTCAAGGGAACTCAATAAGAACTCACTCCCATGAGATGGCATTAATCTATTCATGGTGGCAGTGTTCCCATGATCCAAGTACCTCCCACTAGGTTCCAACTCCCAACACCACCATATTGGAAATCAAATTTGAATATGAGTTTCAGAGGGGATACTCAAACCATAGCAGATGATCTTTGCTGCATTTTTAATTGGGGTGAGTAAAGTTTTTAAGGTATGGATTCCAATTACATGTATATTGACATATTCAAATCAACATTTAAGATTTTTCTCTTCTATGCTTCCATATCAAAAACAATTATTATTCTTCAGTTGTTTACATTGATGAAGAATGTTACTTATGAGGAGAATTTTACTTATCAGAATAAAAATATCAATTAATATATTTTCTATATGTGTGATGCATTTAAAGCATGGTTATGTATCACTTAATGATGGGAACACATTCTGAGAAATGTGTTTTTAGGCGATTTTGTACTTACACAGACCTAGATGGTATAGCCTACTATAACACCTAGGCTATATGGTATAGTTTATTGCTGCTAGCTTACAAATCCGTATAGCATGCTACTGCGCTGAATACTGTAAGCAATTGTAACACGGTGGTGTTTGTGTATCTAAACCTATCTAAAAAATGGTTGTGCTGTGATATTATGATAGCGCTGGAGTCACTAGGCAATAGGAATTTTTCGGCTTCATGATAATTTTATGAGACCACTGTTGCATATGTGGTCCGCATTGACTGAAACATTGTTATGTGGTTCATGGCTGTATATTGACATTGTCAGGTTGTAGAATAGTATAGTTGTAGCAGTAGTAATTAAAGCAACAATAACAGCAATAGATGTAATTCCTATGCCAGAAACTAGACTAAGTGATTTGCATCTATTATTTTAAATAATTCACATCTGAATTCTATGGGTAAATATGTTTGTGTCCCCAATATACTGATGTAGAAATTGAGGGTATTCAAAGGGTAAATAACTTACAAAAGTCCCCCAGCTAGTGAATGGCAGAAGCATTACAGTACCATGATCTGTCTGGCTACAATTTTTCTGTTCTTTGCCATGACTCTTTAGCTTGGTAACCCACTTTTGGAGAAGACAAAAATGATACAACTTGTAAGAACACTATTAGTAATGGCCTATACTTTTAAAAAGCATCTACATAAAGATGCTTTTTATGTGGTTTCACCTAAATAACTGCAGGATACGGCACTCAAGGAAGTAGATATGATCCCACAACACGAATCTACAGAAACTGGAGTTCTAAAAGGTCATTCATTCAGTCATTTAACAAATATAAGCTGATTACCTACTATTGGGCCAGACACTGTGTGAAAGACTGTGCCTATTTTATTGCCAAGATCACAGGGCAAAGGAGCCAGGGCTAGGCCCAGAATCCTTGATTCTCGTGCCAGGATTTTTTTGCTCAATGTCACATATTTTAAATAAATCACAACAAAAATCTAGCAGCAAGTAAATTTAAAAACATTAGCACAAATTATCTAAAAGACTATATTCCCTTGTTATTTAAATAATCATTTGAATTAATCTCCTGCACATGGAGAAAATGTTTTTTAAACTTTACTCCCTGTAAAGAAATCTTTTAAAAAAGTCTGTTACCAATAAACAGAATCTAAGGAAGTCTTTTCGTCCCCAAAGCATGGAACAGGGTAGAATCAAGCTGCGGCAAAACCTAAGGGGGTCTCTCAGAAGCCTGCTTGTCTCGCTGTAGGAATTTACTGATATGGAGGCTCCAGGGATTTTAAAGGAAATACCTAAAAGGAAGGTTTATATTTTACACTGGATGGTAACTGTATATTCCATAGCATAAGTGTGCCTCAAATACTCATTTTTTGTGTTGTACTCAGGAAATAAGGGTAAAAGAATATATAGTGTTTCAAAATTAAGCAGTTTGAACTAAGTCTTGGCCCCTGGTCCTACCTTACTTCAATTGTATTTGATAAAGCTTTTCACCTAAAGCAATATTCTATTGCTAACAAGATTGTACTCAGTATTTGCTTTGTTACTGTATACACTGAACGTGATGTGGTTTCAAGTTATAGTAAGAGTCAATGGAGACACATTTTACCAATTGGAAAATAAAAGAGAATTCTGACAATTGGTATAAGGACCACTTTGATGTATTTCCTTGAATCACTCAGGATCTTGAGCATTGGGCAACGATTACTTCAAGTTGATTGTTGAGAAAAATTGACCAATATTCTATGACTACTCTAGTTTACTGTGATTGTGAAATAAAAATTGCGCAAAATGTGGATCTCAGTCTACTGGTACACCACCACGGTTGTTGGTGTTCACCTGTCAATTCATATCAACCAAACACTTTCACTTTTCTTAAAGTGAAAGAACTGAAAACTTGTAATGATCTCTGCGGTACTGGATATTCACTGTTTTCCGCAGGTGGCATGTATTCAATGCATGTGCTTATGAAGGGCAGGAAAGCATGGAATAGCAGTTCAAGTGTGAACTTTTACAGTTTCTATAAAGTGACCCTATTTTATATATGAGGAAAGTGAGACACTGAGACTTTAAGTTCTTTGTCCAAATACTACATCTTGTAATAGGAGGAACTGGATTCAGAGTTCGAGCTATTCACGGCTGTGATGCGTAATCTTTGTAAATGCTGTTGGGAAGGCTGTTGGGATATTGCTTGAACTCTTTGTAAAGTTCTACATGTTCTTCTAACATATCATGTATTGAATTTGGAGTATTTTCACTTCATAAGTAATGGACATAAAAATGTCATAAAATGACATAAAAATATTTTAGGGGAAAATTCTCCAATAATGAGTTTACCAAGAGTCTCCTCCCTGGAGCTCACCTCTTACAGACCTCTGATGGAAGAACTGTGTTGCTGTGGCCTTCTGAAGGAGGCAAATACTCACAAAGCAGAGGGAGAGAAACACTTTGCGGACACCAAGGATACTGACCTTCGTGCCATGCAACATAACTGGTCAGTAACGAGGGGTGGAAAGGTGACCTGTGTTGTTGACTCCCACTTTTAAAAGACAGACTTGGCACGAACAAGATTAACATTTGGAAAAATGGGAAAGAGGCAAAACATCAAAGTTATAAACAGTAGTAGGCCTCAAAAGCAGTGGTTGGAGATTGGAATAAAGTAATAGTGAGTTCATTTGGATGGTGGAAGATTTCCAATCTGCTGGCCAGTATAGAAGGCCACACAAGCAGGGCTACCCTGCAGCTAAGTATGAGTGCCTTCCCCCAGCTTCTCTGACTCAACCCTGGGTTGGCCAGGGAACATCATGAGAAACCTACTAAAGTGGAAATTTGAACTGCAGGACTATCTACAACCTCTAAGTTAGGAATCTCCTGCTGCTGTAGATGGAAACTGGCAGAAAGCCTCTGTTTCACCCTGCCAGGTATGGTCGAAACCTCCTCTGTATTCTGCATAATATTGAACACCCCACATTTAATACATATCTCTTGATTTGTAGCAGTTACCGCCCTAATCTCTTGCTTGTGGAAAGTGAGTTCCTCACTATGGCTCACTTATTTCCCCTGTACCACACAAAAACTAAATATATTATTTCTGCCCCTTGTGTGTCTTACGTATTAAAGGCTAAGGACTTGAGATAATTAATTTTTTTCCAAAAGAAAATATTTCTGGAACTACACTAGTTTTCAAAGCAAAATGCTAAAGTACCTGAGGACAATTTTACTCCCAGCTACCCTCAGCTCTCAACACCAAGCAGAGGAAATAAAAAAAAAAAATTGTAAAAAGCAAATATAATTGTTAATATGTTGACTTTCAACTAAACACCTGAGAACTAATCTCTGCTTTGAAAAGCAAGTTAAGAGGTAGCTGAAGAGTAAAAGTGAGCATTTAGGATGTCACCTGCTGCTTTTTAAATATTCAGTTTTCTTCATCACTCTCTCTTCTTCCCTTTACCTAGCCACTCTTATTCAATCTACCTACAGATCAATTGTAATGTAAGACATGTAAGGGATCTCAATATCTGATATCTAATTATTTAGTCTGAGACATACTTAGGAAGTCAGATGATAAACTTATAGTTTATGAATAGGTGAAACATTTTATTTAATTTTAATTAGACTAAATTCATTGATATATGATGACTAAAGCATGTGCTTAATCATAATTATTCAAATGTCTTCTGTATTTTGAATAATATATTCTTTTTAATTCTTTGTCAGTATTTTCTAAAGTGCATTTTATTGAAAATATTTCTATGTCCTTCTAAGAGATGTTATCTGAACTTTTCTAGTCAAATTTGAACCACATGGAGAAACTAATCCAATAGGTTCTTAAATTTTCAGGGCAGGACTCCTCAGTGTGTTTATTATGCTAATGAGCATTGTGAATCTCTGCAAGGAGGATATAGATTATAGTGTTTCATAAACACATTGGAGTCTGGAACTCTCCTAACAGTACCATGGATGCCTAGTGTTACAGGGAATTCACTCTGAGAAACACTCCTCTATGAGGAAACCCTGTTCTATAAAAGCCATTTTGGAAATATGACAAGCAGAACATGATGATAACCTAATTTGTTGACACTGTGGTCAATTTATATTCCAAATTAAAAGGAGCAGGAAAGGAGTTAGAATTCCACTACCTAGGGCCAACTATTGTTGATATTTTTGTACGTTTCCTTTCATACTTTAAAAATATACCTTTTCCATATAGTTGAACCATGTTTATGCAAGGTTGTACCCTTATTTTGTTCTTGATTTTTTAGTATTTGGTCTTTCTCATTTGTTCATTTGCTCATTAGGAGCTTATTTTATTTTATTTTATTTTTTTTGAGACAGAGTCTCACTGTGTTGCCCGGGCTAGAGTGCTGTGGCGTCAGCCTAGCTCACAGCAACCTCAAACTCCTGGGCTCAAGCGAT